>NC_133212.1:14593099-14678099 GCF_958299795.1 Porites lutea
AAAAATCGGAGAAGCGGCCCCTTCTCCGAGGGGGTGGGGGGTGGTGTTAGCCTGCGCGTAGACCCTTTAAACCTTGTTTATAGACTATATCCACACTATATGCGATACGTGGGCCGGCTGCATCGCAGGCTAGGGTGCCGTGTGTACACAGGCTAACACTAAAATGACAATCTGCCCAAGGCACGGACACCTACTTGGCAGGTTTTTGCGAGCGCCAAGGTCTTGTTAGGCTCGATCGTAAGCCGCTACGCTGGAAAATGAGCCCCCAAGGGATTGGGAGACGGCGGAAATCGAGCCTAAGGTCTTGTCAATACTCCCGCCACACTCTGGATCATACTGGCAAAATGACTATACTGTGGCACGAAATAAGTCAAAGTTTTGCTCCATCATGTAAGTATCATTCTCTTTTCTTCAGGCAAAAAATTTCTAAACGTACAGAGATATTCTTATTTCTCCATTTAACATTTTATCTTGCGATGCTTTCTGATGTTCGTTTCCAGTTTAGTTGAGCTTGCAAAGATAGTTTATTTATTTATATTTTTTGACAGCCGTGTATCTTGCTCTAATCAATTCTTACCTATAAAATACTATACATAAAGGTTAATCCGTGTGTTGTAAAAGATAGTTTTCTGATGATTGTTTGAAGAGCATTGTAAATGGGGAAAAAAGAAAGAACTTTCTACACGGAGTCAGGATTCAACCTCGTCTCCAGGGCTTTCCCGCCCCTGCCATTTTCTAAGAGGAATGTCCTTGGGACGTGTGTGAAAAGTATTTCATTCTTGCAATAAAAACAATTTTTTTTAACTTAAACAGTGTTTAAAACATGTCTCTGGTTTTGTAAAAATTAGTGAGACTTAAAAGTACCAGAATGTTCAGTTCAACTTTATGTAGCCGATTTGCTCCCTCTGTGGCAAGAAACGTGAAAAAACTTGACGCCAAAGGGTCGAGAAGAGTACGATTGAGCAGTCAGTAACCATGTCCACACCTTTGCGGGAGAGGTTTATTGGACAAGATTTCTCTGTTTTTCTTGTTTTGATAATGTTTTCATTAAGTCTTCAAAAATGCTTCCAGATTGTATTTGCATTTGTATTTATACCCTTTTGAACAATGTGCTCCATCAAAGTGTTCCTCCCATCTCTCTATTTTTAACCTACTTTACCATCCACCCTCTCTCCCTCCGGTTCCACCTCTACTTTTACAAGCATTTATACTTAAAGGGGTGAAATTTCTCCTCTGTATATTAATTTCTGAAAAATTAAGTCCTTCTACTTTTTCCTTAAATTCTTAAACTTAGTTCTTTTTTCTTTAAGAACCGCCAAAGCTGCTGCTAAGGCTGCAATAAGAGCACTCGCCCTTTCATATACTTCATCTAGTGAAAGCCTACCCTTTCACATACCTGAAGCCTGAAAAAGATACCCCTTTCGGGCGGAGCCTCCCCGTATAGGCCATCTTAGGGAGTTCCCCCCACCCCCGTTCCAATTCCGTGCTCACCTATTGCCAGCCCAAGTTGGACTCTAGGCCCGTTTGAGTCAACACCTAAACATAGTCCTAAGTGTAATTACAATAAGGCAATGGACGAAATAACCGATGTAATGAACTTGAATATACATTGAACTTGACCATAGAGATCTGCAGCAAGAAGACGAGGTGTTCGAAAGGCAAAAGCTTGTTGCAGGAATCGCTGAAGATTAATTGAGACCACAATCCCCTCAATCAGAAGCTTTCAACCTATGTGTATGTCAAAGAAAGATCAACCAAGTGAGTTCAACGTGGTAACAGAGCCGTAGGGCAGCTGCCTCCCCTGGACCTGTTGAGCCAGACAAATCAAGTCTGTGGATGGATTTGTTTTCTTTAGACTCAGTTATTTTGATAATAGTGACTTGCAATTGTTTGCCATTTTCATCTTCGAGGTTGATTTTTCAGAGACATATCTCATGACAAGTGCTGAAAATAGCATTTCGGAGCCTCCAAATTTGAAAATTTTTCAAGGGGAGGACACCCACAGACCCCCCTACAAGGCTCGTGCCTTCGGCTGATCTCGCGATAATGCCCCTCGTTACAAAAAACCTAGCTACAGCCCTGGGTAATGCTAAAAAAAATAAGTTGTGTCACTTTAAAATACCATTCAAATCCAGGGAAAGAAAAGGAGACCTAATTTACAAACTTTCGTCTTTCATTCACCATGTTCACTGAGTGCACGTGCTTTTCTCCATCAGCTCAGTAGTAAACATAGACAACATAGAGATCCTTAATTTAGTGTGATTAACAGCCGGCAAAAACTTTTGGGATTTAACAGGAGACGGACCGTAAACAAAAAACTATGTCTTTTTCTTTTTTTCCAAGTGACTCCTTTTTGGCTAATTGTCGTGTATTACACCATGGGCCGTGATATTAATAAACCATATCCTAGTGCGCCTGGTGATACTGACTCAGTTAAAACGGTCGTAGAATGAATAAATACAACAGCACGGTATTTCCCACCCAATAAAGAATCGGAATTAACAGTGATTAAATTGTATGATTATCAATAACTATCACCTCAAAAAAGATATAATAAGATAAAAGAACTGATCGATACACGGTCACTCTGGGGGAATGCGTGACGAGCCACAGTAATTAAATTATTTTAATTCGCGTAAACATATCTTCTTCGGCTGCTTCTTCCTCGTAAAAGAAACATACCTAAAGGGATTCTAAGTCATACATCGTTCGTGTTTTTCCGTGGAAAGAAGAGATATTTTTCCCTTAAAAATATGAAATACAAGTGTTATATTTCCTGTCAATTTGTTGAAACGACGCGCCTAAGGGGGCAGCACTAAAACACGGAATCCGGAATCCGGAAACGGAAACGGAATCACGGAAACGGAAACGGAAACAGAATACGGAATCAAATATCGATGATAGAAAATTAAAGAATTTCACAATACACAATTTAGTACAATCCAAAGAGAATTTGTCTTAGTTTTCTTGGCAGTTCCCTTAAATATATTCTTGTTATTGTGTCTTGATAAGGTTTGCCGTAGTGTGGGTTACTGCACTGCAAGGCCGATGAAAGTAATTTTACGAGTAATTTTTATTCACGAGTTCATGGGTTGAATAATACAGTTAAATATTACTTTTGTAGCTAATTGTCAAGAATAGTCGAAGTTAGCCTCAGACCACACCACGTGATTGTCCCCAAACTGAATACTCCACACATGACCGACCGGTGACGTGACCACAGTTCCGGTGTTTTAGCAATAAGTTCAACTTTTTCGCCAAGCTGAATACTGATGGAATACTGGTGTACCGGTAATTAAGTTTACGTGGACGTCCGTATTTTTGTTGAAGAGGCTTATTAAACATGGCGCATTATTTTGATGTTATCGGTTGCGGAATCAAGCAAATACATGCACAATTCTCTCTTCTCTGTGGACTCCACAATGCCATGGTTCTCTTGAGTAAGTTGTCTTGATAAATAAAACTGAACACTGTTGAAGACAACCCAGAAAAGACACTGAGAAAAACTTGACGGCGACGCCTTTCAGTTATGTAAACGACGCCTCAGACGATTCAAACGAAGTCTGTCTCCATATAACTTACCTTTTTGTTAAGGCACTAGTTTTTGTCAGTCACGTTTTTCTCCTCGCTTTGCTGTCCCATGAGAATTTGCATTCATTGCCGACAGTGGTATCAAGCGTCTTTTCACCGGAATCGACTCCTCTAGTGACACAGCAGTCTCCTCTCCTGTACTCAGCTAATTTATTCATTTGTGCCTTTTTTTTATCTGTTTATTTATTTCATTGTCATTGCTAATATTATTTTTTTCAAATCGATCGCTTGGAACCTTCTTTCACAGATTCCGTATTCCGTTTCCGTTTCCGTTTCCGGATTCCGGATTCCGTGTTTTAGTGCTGCCGCACCTAAGGCTAATTTGCATACGGAGAATGTAGACATGTTCATCGTCGACAAGAAAAAAAAAAACAAGAAAAAGCGATTACCAAGTTTTCTTCACATGTTTTCGAAAGTCCAACATTTAAAGGGTCTAATGACAGTTAGTGATAACTAGAAACGTTAAAGCTGTGGAAATAAGTCGACCAGATGCAGACCGTTGCAATTCCAGCTTTGCTGTCAAAATGGCGAATTTTGGAACATTAACGGAACTTTGTACAGCACGCAAAGAGGAGTGCCCACAAATTTTATTGCATTAAGAAGTAGACTGGTCTTAGTACTTCTGTTTTATCACAGACTTGAGTCTGGGTCAGGTGCCACTTTTGCGAAATTACCGTTCAGCTCTAGTTATGCCAATTACTTTTCCCGATAAGCAAATTAAAGGTCATTTTAAAAAAATCATATCTCAGCCAACTTTCCACAGAATGCAATCATTAAACCTTGAAACTATTAATCAGAGTTAAAACTTTTGTGTGTAAAATAATCAGCTTATTCGGCTTTGTGAGGCAGGTTTGACAGAGCCCTAAAGTTTCACCAAAATCGCACCACTTCCGACGGCAAACTGGCTAGTTTTAGGTGACCCAGAAAATCTTCTTGTAATATAGAGAAAAAATTGAGTTGGTCCAAATAAATGTGATACTTCTTCATGGGATAGGATAGTTATCTTCCACTGGAAAAATCAGGGCAATCCGTTATAGACCGAAATTTGCCTTATCGGTTCTTACGCGGACAGCCTCTTAATTTCTAAAATTTTTAAAAATTTTTAAAATTTTTAAAATTTTTCAAACTAAACTAGTGAGCAGCACTCTGTGAACTGTTGCTGTAAAACTTGTTTATTACTAATTTTAGCTAAAACCGTGGCCACAAAGTTTTCTCACGCCTTGCGTAAAAAAATTTCACAGCTGCGCCTGTTCCTTTTCGTAAATCCGGCCAAGCCTTCAATGTTTGCGACCATCATTATTTTTACTCATATTATGGCTTAAATACAGGCGTTTAGTACTTGATTGTAAAACTCCCTGAAGAAGTCTACGTTAGTTAGACGAAACGCGTAGGAGAATAAATAAGTTTTAGAGCAACAGTTCGCAGAGTGCTGCTCACTAGTTTAGTTTTAAAAATTGTCACATCGTTTAAGGGTGGGAAAAGGCTGGCATCGCCCAACTATTAGATGAATCGTTTAGTCTTCCCCCTAAGAATCCATTTGAAGAGACTGAAGATTCTATTGAGATCTCCTAGAAAGGACATGTAACGATACTCTCTTTTTATTGCTGACTGACTTTTAGAGGAATACGGCTGCCGCTAAGGGACAGCATATTGGTTTTGTTTCAATTGTTGATTAACGTACAATTTTTGTAAAAAAGAAAAAATAAAGTCACTTAATCGTCTATTTCGCGAAATTAGATTCCCTGCAAACACAATTTTTCTCCGCAATCGCGAAATTAAAGACTTGCGAAATGTGCCGAGCCGTACAGGGACTAGGCATGGCAATGTCTACCGTAGCGTCAGAGAAAAAACAGGGAAATGTTGTTTATCGGCAACTTGTTTTACAACAGTGACATCACCGCGTGTTGTTTCACTAGTGTTTCGAGGGCACGACCTCCTGGAAATCGCAAATATTAATCCCCATCAAGAAGCCACACTTTCGCTATGGAAAAAAAATTAGTTCCCCGAGAGAGCGGCGGAAATGGAACCAGGGTCTTGGTCAACACCTAAAAGGCGCTTTACCTAATGTACGTACGGAGCCACAGTAGCAGGGGGATAAAAAACGCAACCATAAGTGAGTTTAGTACCTTCCTTAAAAGTAGCAAATCTAGGGAAAAATTTCTTTTACGGTCAACTCTTTTCACCCTATTTACGGCTAACGGTTAAAATTTTTCAATTTTTACGGCTATCGACTAAATTTTTGGCCGTTTTACGCCTATCGGTTAACCCCATTGAGACCCTCATATATAGGGAGAGTACAGGCTGTCCATAATAACCATTAAGGGCTAAAAAGATAGGGCAGCCTCACTTAGGTTATTAATAAATGATTATATATATATATTTAAGGGTCAGGTACCGCACACGTCCACACACAGCTACACAAAACATTCACACAAAAAAAACGAGTAGAAAAAGAAACTCAAGACAGCAAAAGAAAGCTAAGTATACCGGTATTAAACAACGGAAAGCCATAATTTTATATTCTGTTTCATCTGTTGAAGAAGCACAAAGCTAATCGAAGATTTTGAGACTCAAAATACCGTAAAAATTTTCCCTCTACAAGGACTACAAGGCAAGCAAAGGCTTTGGAGGTACAGGTGAGTAGTAGCTATATTATTATACAGTGGCGGATCCAGACCTTCAGATAAGGGGGGGGGGGGGGGGCACCCGGTCATCCAGACCCTGAGATAAGGGGGGGCCCGGTCTCCAAAAAAATTTTTTCGGCCCTACGGGCGCAGCCTCAGATTGGTCTAAAAATAAGAGGGGGGGCGGGCCTCCCAGGCTCCTTCCCTAGATCCGCCACTGTTATATACAAAGTGGGCCGTTGACCATAGCCCTACTCCAATTTCCCAAAATATCATTTGCTTAGTTCGTTGGCACAAGCAAACCTCTTTGAGATCTTAACAGTGTCCATAGAATCCGCAATCGACAGTTTGCCGGGTATGCATAAGTAGGCAGTTGTTCAAACAAAGGCTAAAACCATCCTGCTTCATGGTGCTTCTTGAGTCGTCAGAGGGTAGAAAACGTGCGCCCTGGATGCTACAACTGGTGTTCAATAAAAGCTTAACATTTCCACTTGACCAATTTTGGGTTGAGAAACATGGCTGTGGTGGTGGTAGGAAAGGGGGGTGGGGGCAAGCTCCCCCTCCCGCTGCTATTTACATTAAAGGCAATTCCCTTTCAATCAAACAGCTATGACTGTGGCTGAGTTTGTCTGCGTGGAAAGCTTATTTTGCATAGTATTGCCACAATTTGTGATAGCAATGACTATAAGAAACCTCTATTAAGCGGACTCCCAATTAAGCGGACACCCTTTCCTAAGCAGACACTAAGCCGGGTCCTGAAACGGAAATTGATATTTCCCTTTATAACAAACCCCTATTCAGCGGACACTTCTATTAAGCGGACGCAGACACTAAAATAAGTTGTATTATTTATTAAATAGTTGTTTTATTTATTCGGCTTATTTTAGACCAAACTAAGGCCCAACGGGCCGAAAAACATCTTTTTGGAGACCCCGCCCCCCATCTCAGAGTCTGGATGACCGGGGCCCCCCTTATCTGAAGGTCTGGATCCGCCACTGTATGGGGCACTTCAGTTGAACAAATGCCTTTCACAAGCAGCATAATTCTGCAGTAATTTGGTCAACACTTTGATACTAAATAAGAAAGCAAATTAACATATAGAGGGAGAAAAGAGTATCGAGAGTGCACCAAAAATCGACCCATTGGTCAAATCACACAGCCAATAATGTACAAGAAAACTGAAGGGAAGTTTAATGATGATCAAAAAAGGAAAAACAATCTTACTGTTGAATAATTACTTTTCCACGTTTGTTTCTTCATGAAATTAAATAGCATCTGCTCTACTTGATCAAATGACAGAGCATTTTCTTTTTTTCAAGAATGACATGCCTTTACTGTAAAAGAAGTTGAACGAACAATTACAGCAGAAGAGGCTTTAAGGTTTACTTATAAACTAATATTTAAGCAAGACCTCAAAGAAATCAGGGAGTGAGGATTATTTACAGAGAGGGACGGGGTAATGCAAATGGGAAGATACCATTTCCAAATTCTTTGGACTCTTGGCTCCCCTTTCAGTTTTTACAGGACATATTTTCAGGGCGCAAAGAAAATCATTTTTACAGCTTGCCTTTCGGGCAAGCTGAAGCTAGAGTTTACTAGCCCAGACGTCATTTTAAATAGCCCCAAACCTTTTTGACGAGCAGAATTGATTTCACAGTTCTTCTGTTATTCAAATTCCTCAAAAAACATCACATGCCTGTTGGGCAAGTTAAAAACAGAATTCACTTGCCCGATAGCAAAATCCACTAGCCCCGGGCTATCGGACACTACTTTCTTGTAGCTGGTCTAGATCACACAAAATTCGGCTTTTCTTAGTTTCAAAGTTTTTTGTTTATTGTTGTCATGGTATTATCGATTTTACCTAAAACTACATTTTGACAGATTTCAATCCATAGTCAATTACTGGTGAAAATGTTATAGCGATCAGACAAGGAAAAAAACACTTTTAAGGCGATTGAAAAATATCGGTATGGCCTCTAAAAAACTGTATCGAAACACCTTTTAAAAGGAGAACTCAACTACAAATCTTGGGTTTTCTGTGGTCCTAGGGTATTCTGTGGTACCAAAGAGTGACCTTACAAAAGTTGCGTTTTCGTCGTTCGTCTGCGTTTTCATCGCCAGCTAGGCAAAAACGACAACTTTTCCATGATACCCAAGACATCGCACAGATTTTTGATGAATGCTGACAAATAAAAACACAGTTCTGGACTGTTTGCCAACGTGTTACAACTCTACCCGGCTGTGCAAACTATCTAGCTATTTGAAGCAAGAATGGTGCAGCTTGTTTTCTGTTTTTTGAGGTGACACCCTTCTGTTCCTCTGTTTATACAACATGGAATTTCGTTCTCAATATTTCTTGATATCAGAACATGGAACCTCCCTTGCCCAGCAGCGAGTACTTTTCCGTTCGCTTAAAGTTTTAGAACATGTACTATTGAGTATTAATTTTCCTTTCGCGGTAGCCTGCAAAGCATGCAGATTTTTGGCGTGTTATTCTTTTGTGGTTCGCAAGGTAAGAGACAACCACCGGCACGAAAGCTAAACAGAGGTCAAACGAGGAAATGATTAGGGAGGGGGTGAGGGAAAAAGGGAGAGAGAATTTTCGAATAGGATAGATCAAAAGAGACTTTAGGGCCATTTGACACCACAAATGATAAATAGAGTACTATAAAATAGGCGAAAATCGCAAAAAAAAACATATTAAAAGCGATAAAATTTAAACGATCAAAACGAAGAAATTTAAAATAATTAATACATAGACAACCTCATAAATTATAATTTTTTACACTACACTAACCGCGACAATTGCCAAGGACAACAGAAGTGAAAAACAAAGTTAGAGCAAAAAGCCCCTGAAAAAGACGAAAAAACGTACGAAGCCGTCAGAGCATATTTAAACTCGAGAAAAATCGAAACAAAAAATAGGATTACTAGAATGAGAAGTGAACCAGAAATCAACCATGAGAAAAACCTAAAAACAGATCACAATATAAACTAACTTCAGCCACATGCCCGGACATTCATTTGTTTACTTTTACCATATCTGCGAACGGGTTTAATAATTAAGTGTGCTCGACCAAGTTTCTGCTCTCAGTTGTGACTACGCGTGGATTCTGCAAACAAAATGGTTGTTTCCACCTGCCGGCATTGAAGGTTGAAATTGTTTATTGTGCTCGAAATTCTGCTGGTAGAACTTATTCAAGCCTAGGTAATTAAAAAATTATGAATAATGAAGAGTGAAACTCTTTACGAAAATATTATGGTTCATGCGCTAAGGTGTTAAATAACTTTCTTAAATAAAAGTCGAATTTTGTTTTCTTTTTATTCTATTTCTCTATCTCCAAAATTCTATTACTGTTCTATGTCTTTGCGTGTGATCAACAACCCAAACTAATCAATACCTGTATAGCTTATACTAATAATAATAATAATAATAACGCGAATATTTATACAGGATAACCTATCAGTTCTAATAAAAAGAACTGTTATCAAAAGGGTCCTGTAATTATCTCATAATTAGCTAAAAAAATAAAAAATAAAATCGAAAAAGGAAAATAGAATAAAATAACACTAAGAAATCTAAGATTTAAAAATCAAAATCTGTAAAAATCATCGACTTACAAGACTGAAAAGAGTATGAATTATTGAATACTATTGAAAAAATTGTTTTAAATTACTCTTAAAAAGAAACCTAGAGTTTACAGTTCTTAAATGCCGAGGTAAAGTATCATAAACTAGAGCCCCTTGAAAGGCAAAACTTCTCCGTCCAAATTCTAATTTGGTTTTGGGAAGTTTTAGTGAACACCCATTGTTTCTAGTGTTAATGTTGTGTTCAATTTTTGTAAAACATCCTTTAAAAGAGGTACAGACATTATCCTGAAGACAATCAAACACAAGCTGGCAGGACTGCCTCTTTATTAAACTCTCCACTGTCTGGACTTGATAATTTCCACCAATGACTTTCTGACTTCGACGTTCAATGCTTTCAATTCGACTCTTACGGGAATGTGACCAACCGAGACCCAAAGTTCCACAGTACGTAAAAACAGGTTGAATCATTGCTTTGTAGATTTTCTCAGCACTGCTCTTGTCGATTAAAGGTCGGATTCTCCTGAGTAAATTAAATCTTCCAGCTGCTCTTTTATACATTTTGTCAAAATGTGATTCGAGATTTAAGGATGAATCCAAGTTTACACCCAAGTATTTATACGGTGACGTGGTATTAATCAGTGTCCATTTACAGTCAAGGCTAGTTGTCTTCCATTCAATGCATTAAGCCTTTTGGCAGTACCAAAGATCATACACTCAGTTTTGCCCTTTTTTAGATTAAGGACAAGCTCATTATCACGAAACCAAGAAGACAGGTTGTGGCAATCTTCACTGAGATGCCTTTGAATGGATTCCAGATCTTTAGCAGCCGTGAAAATTACTGTATCATCCGCATAAGTGATGACGGAGGTTGACTGAAGAGGCGTATGCACATCATTAAAATGGATAGTAAACAATAGCGGACCCAATATACTTCCTTGTGGAACTCCAGAAAATATGGGATTGGCATCTGACAAAGCACCTTTGAATTGGACTGATTGCGTTCGAGAAAACAAATAATCAGTAAACCAATGAAGCTCCTTATTGTTAATTCCATAAGACGGCAACTTGTTAAGAAGGCATGAATGACTAACAGTGTCAAATGCTTTTGACAGATCGATAAAAACAGCACCCACGATGTTTCCATTGTCAACTTCTTTCCTGATTTTGTCCGTAAAATATGTAACCGCTAGTTCAGTAGAGCGTTTAGATCGGAATCCGAACTGGAAAGATGACAGCAAACCATTATTAGGTACCTACATGAGCTTTTTAGTTAAAGAAGACTAGCAAAATGTTTCTCAGAAAGTATCTTGAAACCACGCAAATTGATCATCACTTGCTTCTATTCGTTCACTTTGTTTACTAAAAAAAACAACAAAGGCTTAGTAATAAAAAATGGTTATAAGTGAGCTGTTCTCGATCTATATTTCATCTGTAGTACTACTGTAGTTTACTGTCAATTAATCCCATTTCTTACAATGTATGAGGACATTATTAGGCTACTTCTAGTAAAAGTTGGAAAGTACAACGAACACCTTTCCAACAAGCACCAATTAAATTTAGAATAAAGTTCAGTAAAGTAGAACCCTTGAATATTACATCTAGAAAAAGGCGTCCCTTTCCTTTCTTGAAAGCTCGATCACTTATATTTTCTTCAGTGGAGATTTGTGAAAAAATTATGCATGAGTAAGATACTTCATTTTTAACCATACGACGCATAAAAGGAAGGAGGGTGTGGATGCGAAGAGTTGTCTCCGATAAATACGCGACGCTCTTTCTCTTTCTCTCTTGTTCCAGATAAGGAATAAAAACCGCCCATCACGCTGCTATCAAAACCGTGACAAAATAGAATATGGAGATCGCCAGAGATCTTGTCTTTTACCTTAGGGATTAAATACTACTCAAAAACTTTCAAAGTTTTCTTTTAACTTTTGAGGCTGGCTTTTAAAATAGTGTATTTTTTTTTATCTATACTGTTTTTAAATAAAAGGATGGTCGTGATGACTCAAACTTGGGAGCGGAGAGCTTTTCATCGATGACTAACGACAGAGACGCAGAACGAAACATGAGTCCTAAAATATTCCCTCCTGCTTTACCATGCAGGTTGAACATTGTCCCTTAGCGATTTATTTACACTTCATATCATTAAAATTTCAAATTCTTTGTGTTATCGGCAATAAATAGCTGTTAACTTTCTATCAACTGGCATTATTAAAATAGCAGCTCAGGGAACAAGTAATTTGCCTAGAAAAAACTCACAAAACCAAATCAACTCCTTTGACTATTCTCAGTGTACATGTAAGTTCATTTGCGATAATTTGATTGTTAAACTAATTGATATCCTCTTGTCATGTTTATTCTTTGTCATCATATAGTGCTGTTTCCTGGAGGTCAAAATTATATTCTTTTTAAAGGTCAAATGAAGCAAAAAATTGACATATTTTCTTTTGTCGCTTTACCTTCACCAAACACTAAAATATTCCCTCCTGCTTTACCATGCAGGTTGAACATTGTCCCTTAGCGATTTATTTACACTTCATATCATTAAAATTTCAAATTCTTTGTGTTATCGGCAATAAATAGCTGTTAACTTTCTGTCAACTGGCATTATTAAAATAGCAGCTCAGGGAACAAGTAATTTGCCTAGAAAAAACTCACAAAACCAAATCAACTCCTTTGACTATTCTCCGTGTACATGTAAGTTCATTTGCGATAATTTGATTGTTAAACTAATTGATATCCTCTTGTCATGTTTATTCTTTGTCATCATATAGTGCTGTTTCCTGGAGGTCAAAATTATATTCTTTTTAAAGGTCAAATGAAGCAAAAAATTGACATATTTTCTTTTGTCGCTTTACCTTCACCAAACACTAAAAAGAACCATCCTAAGTGAGATTTGGTAAAGATTTTTCTTCCCAAGCCTTTATAGAAAGATAAAAGATCAAAATCCGAGCATTTCCGAAAACTTCACGAAAACGTTTCTGAAATGGCCGCGTGATAGACTGGAGACTACGTGACGTCAATGTTGGTCTTTCAGGGCGGAAAAACGTTCTGCGCAAGCTTCTGCGCATCCCTTATCGCCTTCGTTTGTTTGTCTCGTTCTGCGAGAGTTCTGACTGAGACTAAATGAAATTCACGAGGTGCGAACGTTTGCTCCTTGTAAAGGCTTTTTTTTGTTTTTGTTGTTGTTGTTGTTGTTTTTTCGTCACTTGAAAATTACTTTGGATTCAGAACAACCAATGTCAGAGTAAAAACAGATCATCCGTCAGTCTGAGGAGGAATAAAACGTTTTGAACATTTCCAAAGAGGCTGGTATTTTCCTGATAATCGTGCATTCGATTTGTGAATTGATTTTGTGTCCAGTTCTTCGCCGTCTTTCGCCGGACTGAATTAAAACCCGCTTGTATTCTGTCATTAGTAGTTACGGTTAGTTTTTTTACATGCCCAGATTTATTTACCTTTGCAGAACCAGCTTTATCCTTGTCTTCAGTCGAAGAACCGTAATGCTAACGCTTGCGAGTGAACAAACTTGAGCGCTTAAAACTTCCTCGGAACTTTAGAAGGCCAGCAAGCTTACTTGAGATGAAAAGACTACTTTGATCATTTTTCTGTTGCTCAAGTAATAATAGTCAGAGTTTTTTTCCTTTAGTTTTTTCAGTTTAATTACATAGTTTTGTTATCTTTCTGTACGCAAATTTTCCTTTTACTCGCTGTGAAGTAGCGGAGAACGACAACTGCCGGCAGTGACTCCAAAACAATCGACTCTTTGCCCGAGCTGGATTTGACTGAAGCAAGCAAAACAAATCCTTATGTGCAGTTTTCTGTATTTTCTAATGATTCAGTTTGCTGAGTTAAATTTGCTTGAATGAAGACCCTCGCATGGACCAGTTATTTATTACTCAAAAAAAGTAGCTAATCTAGCCAAGTAGTCGGAATCATGGCTTGGCTGCGAAGCTCGCAACTGATCTTTTGCTTTTAAGATCTTTTATAGGTAGGTTGTTTCCGTACAGAAAATTCACTTCTTCTTTGTCAGCAGTTATAAGAGCCTTAAGCCTTATGTTTTTTTTAAAATGAAAATTTGTTGCTTTGCAACCTTATTGAAGCTTTTTTAGTTCACTTAAGCTGAATTTTATGCATGATGGAATTGTTCTTTGCTTGTGGCATCTCTTTGCCAGCTTAAAGTGGCCTCTATGGTCCTTAAACTGACCTCAATCGGTAATTAAATCTTACACATAATTGGAAAGAAGTTTTTGCAATAATGTAACTTCAACTTTGTTTGAAGGAAATCTTACTTACGCGTAGGTTTTTAACAGGTGTTATGCATGTTCAACTTGACCACACAAAGCAAAATTAATCTGCGCAAAACGATCAAGTTTAAAAAGCTATGGTTGCTTTGAGAAGATCTTGGGGAAGATTTACTAGATAAAGATTAACTCTTTTTCTGCCCACATATCAACGCCAAAACTTCTACATTGAGGATGTTGTTTATATTTTAGTGATCTGCGGAGCTAGAAATGTCCGATCGAGCGTGGGTTTTAAAATATCAGCCCGAGTGCGACAAAGTTCAGTGACTTCAAACGCATTGGGGGCAAACTTGAATTTCTTTGGGCAGATTATTATACAAAGATATTTTGTTTTTGTGTCCACGGCGGAGCTCCGGACCTTATATATCCAGCAAATTCCTTATATGAACACATTTTGTGAATGCATCTTGAAAAAAATCGGACTTAAGCACGCACATTTCCAGTACAACTCAAGGAAATTAGTAAATGTCGTTTAAGTCCGTTGTACTATGATGTATTCTTCGAGAAAATTAAATAATAAGAAGGTTATAACCACAGCTTGCAACTTTTGAATTTATGGCCGCACAAACCACTTCTGCGCCAAGTCGACTCGAAAAGCTCTGTTTTGAATTTCCCGCTTTTTTCACCTGACCAACATTGACGTCACAAGCTGTTTTTTCCGACAATTTTTCCGACCGCTCTACGAAGATAAGGGCCAAAAAACAGCAATTTTTAATTGCGAATATCTCGGAGATACTTGCTAGAATTGAGCTGAAACTTCATAGAATGTTTATTTGGTTCATATTAAACATATTTCCTTAGAATTGAACTAAAATAAAAAATTTCGAATTTTTGGTTCATTTGACCTTTAACCTTTTTATTTTCCATCCACTGAAAGCAAATTCAAATTTGGAGAACCGGGATTGTTCAGTTTCTAAAACTAGAAGACTGGTCAAAACAAATCTAGTAGTTGAATCAGCTCGAGAAGTGTAGGGGCCGCTAATCCAAGCCCTAAGATAAGTGGGGGGGGGGGGGGGGGGGGCGTTCTCGACAATATATTTTTCCCTTGCGAGCCCCAGCTTGGTCTAAAATATGGCGGGGAACATAATCCCCCGAACCCCCTCCCCTAGATCTGCCACTAAGTTTTGTGAGTGCAATTTATTCTCATCATAATTAATACACTTGGGAGTATTCATTACTGTGGAAACTAAGAAATGTGAAGCTTAACGGGCCAATGGTTTTTCGGGTTTGTGTTTTAACCTCAATTTTTCGGTTTTTGATCTAAACATTTGCGACGCAAAGTTGCCACTTTTTAGCTACCTCACCTCGTTAACCAATCGGAGGGCCAGTTTTCATTTACCTTTAATATTTCTGGTTAATTAAGAACGCGGAAAATTCATCTACAAAGACGAAAAATTGAGGTGATATTATATGATATTATATGGTATTTTATTATATAGACACAAGTGTTTTACTGGAAAATATACCACTCGTAAAATTCATAAAATCTACATCCGTGACCCGAGTGGTCTATTTTCCATAATCTCACATGTGAGTTTATCGATGACGTAATTTCGGTAATTTCTCTCTTAGTCTATTATTTTATCGATGTCTTTTTGTCTATGTAATAAAAAGAATATCACATGGCGGCTTGAAGATATGAATTTTATTTTCTCGTGGCAAAAACAATATTTTACTCACTCGCTACGCTCGTTCGTAAAATATTGTTTTGCCACTCAAAAATAAAATTCATATTTTGCGCCACCATGTAATATCCTCTATATATGATAGGATTCAAACAGGGATGATGGTGACGTGTTCGATTACCAAGCAATTGGGAGCTAGTCGCTTACTCAAATCATCTCTTGATCTAGCTTTAAAAATTAAGGATCGGACCGGCGTAGCTATAGCGTAGATATATGAATTATTTATTTGAACAAAGTACGGATACTGGATTATACCTTATCCTCTTTTGATTATAATACATGAAAGATCAGTCAACGTAGCAATTATGTCATAAAGCCCGAAGAAAATATTTTAAATCATGACAATAGTAGCTAAACCTTACTTACCCAATTTGTGGATGTCTCTTTTTCACAGGACAGAGATGAATACTGTCTGCTCCATTTTTGTTGGATGGATAGTGCTTCTAATCGCTTTTGGTAATCTAAATGTTGTTGTTGTTGTTATTTTTTTGTTAGTTTGTTATTTTTTTGCTTGTTTGTTTGTATTTTGTAAAGGTTTCTGGCAACCCAGCAAAAAATAGTGATGAATCAGAAAAGTTTCTCAGATTAAAACGATAACTTAAAAATCAATTTGTTAGTTTGTTTTAATCACATTCTAATACAAATCTTATCTTTTAACTTACATTGACATAAAACATGGGAACTGCTTTTTTTTTCAGTTTACAAATTTTTTAATCTGGTAAATTAATCTGTGTGTGTAAGTCTTCAGGAGTAGTCAGAATTCCCAAGATGAAGTACCTGTGGAAAGATCTATCCATGCTGAAGTTGTTGTTTACCAGCTTAAATAGCTTGAAAGCGAAGGAAGGAAAATATGCATCGTTGAAGGTGTTTCGATATAGTTTTTCGGAGGCCATAGCGATATTTTTCAATCGCTTTCAAAGTGATTTTATCCTTGTCTGATCGCTATAAAATTTTCAGCAATGATTGACTATAGATTGAAATTTGTCAAAATGTAGGTTTAAGTAAAATGGATATTACTATGACAACAATAAACAAAAAACTTTGAAATTGATGAACGCCTAATTTTGCGCGATCTAGTCCTGCTAGAGGAACTTAAAGTCTGGTGTTTAGCAAATAACCTCCTTAAGAAGTAAAAAATTCTGTTCGTTTGAATTCGACTAAAACGAAGATATATTTCAAACATTAAATTTCCAATAGCCGTGATACGTTTTAAATGACTCAAATTATTCTTAAGTAGCTGTGACTGCATTAAAGCGATCCAAAGTCAACAGAACAACACAGTGTGTGCTTTAATCTCACAGGAAAACAAACTTCGAAGACGCGTACAGAATTCGGTGACTTGGACCAAAGCTGGCCATAAAAAGCGATAGTTAAGCGATGGTATGTAAATTTGTCCCTTTACAACAGTGAGTCACACTTGAACTTCTACGTAGCTTGTATTAGACTTGTACCACAAGATGCACGATAGTTGTACGGTTTGTAAGGTTTCGAGAAACTAAAACAAAAAAGTAAATAATATATAGATTTAGCCAGGGCTAAAAGCAATTGCAACCACTAACAGTCGGTGAATTAAACAATATTGTTAAATCGTTCAACGCCAACAAAGCTCCTGGACATGATAATATATCCATGAAGATAGTTCATCAGTCTTTCCAAAATATTGCGCAGCCTCTTGTAACCATTATAAACACTTCGTTGTCTACTGGTGTGTTTCCTGAATCTCTCAAAATAGCCAAAGTGATTCCAGTTTTTAAGGCAGATGACCCAACACTTTTTAGTAATTACTGGCCAATATCAATTCTTCCAGCCTTTTCTAAACTCTTTGAAAAAGTCATGTACAACCGACTGATTAATTTCTTAAATTTGCATAATATTTTATACTCAAAACAATTTGGATTCCGTAATAATCATTCGACTGCATTAGGGTTAATTGACTTGATCAACAACATATCTTCAGCTATCGACAGAAATGGAACAACTTTAGGCATCTTCTTAGATCTTTCTAAGGCGTTTGATACAATTAATCATGAAATATTGTGTCATAAACTGCAACACTATGGTATTCGGGATACTGCTTTGGCGTTGATCAAAAGCTATCTTGACGATCGGACTCAATTTGTCCAGTTTGGGTCCCATCGATCTTCTCCGCGGAAAATTTTATGTGGCGTCCCGCAGGGCTCAATTCTTGGACCTCTTTTGTTTATTATTTACATTAATGATCTTCCTAATGTCTCTAGTCTCACTCAATCTTTACTGTTTGCTGATGACACAAGTATCTTTTGTTCCCATAAAGATGCCAATCACCTCGTTTCTATTATTAACAATGAACTTGCAAAAATAATTATTTGGCTTAAAGTGAATAAGTTATCTCTAAATCTGACTAAAACAAATTTTATGATTTTTCATCCAAGGCAAAAGAAAGTCAATGTTAATGTCCCTCTTACTCTGGAAAATACCGTGATCAAGCAAGTCACGGAGACAAAATTTTTAGGTGTTCTCATTGACCAGCATCTCTCTTGGAAACCACATGTTGATTTTGTCTCAAAAAAAATTTCGAAAAGTGTGGGAATTATTGCGAAAGCCCGCTTTTACCTATCATCCCAAACTTTGATGACCTTGTATTACTCCCTTGTATATCCTTTCTTAACATACTGTAATGTCGCCTGGTCCTCCACCTACTGTTCCAACCTAAACTGTATTTACCTTTTGCAAAAGCGTCTAGTGCGACTCATAACAAAAGCTCACTATCTAGCAAATACCGCCCCTTTATTTAGCCAGCTTAAAGTCCTTGACATATTTAGTATTAATTCATTTTCTGTCGCTACCTTTATGTATTCTTATCACCATAATCTTTTGCCTAATAGCTTTCATGACTTGTTCTTAAGTAGTAATCAAGTCCATCAATACGAAACTCGACTAGCCTCTCAATATAGACCTCATTTTTGTAGAACAAATATAAAGCAATTCAGTATCCTTTACCGAGGACCTAAAATCTGGAATTCGTTGCCTGTTTCACTAATTAGCTCTCCTTCTATATCTGTTTTTAAAAAAAATTTAAAGAATTATCTCACTGAAAGCCGATCTGTCGTTTAATTTTCTGATCTTCCTCACTCTGCACTCAGCCATGAACTTAGTTCACTAGGTAGTTGAAGGAAACCTATTAATATAAGCTTCAAGCTTCGTTAGGCTTCCTTGTCACATTAGTTTTATAATTTAATTAACACCTTTTGTTCATGTTGTGTAAGGTTTTGTAAGTGACTAAATAAATAAATTAAAAAATAAATTAAAAAAAAAAGCGAAGCTCCTGTTAACTCGAATTTATCATTTAAATCAAACAATAAACTTGCAATTGTATTTTACAAATCAGTTAACTTTAGAGCACATTCATGTGACTTTTGAGGGAAAGGCTAAGTGATTCTAGAGAAAAATAATTTGCAAACAGTCCAAGCTAAGAGTGAACTTAATCTTACATCCAGTTGATAGCCTTATATGTACACCCAAAAAATAGCAATCATCTTCGATCACATTCAAGAGCCATAATGGCTCTTGATCACAGTAGATTAGGCCTGGAAAACAAATCAGGCCCAATTTTTTGCGTTCGACAGGTTTACAATTTATTCTACAAAATCTTGCTAACAAGTCTGGGGACGTGCAAACCAACCTTTTATACTTTTTATACATCATCTGAGGTGAAACAGTACCATGAGGCACTGTTTTTATCATACAGACCTCGGACAGATCACAATTTTGCAATACAAATTGCACTCAACCAACATTCAGGTCGATCGAAGCACGCGTGGGCTTTTACCGAAACCGTTAAAAAAATTTCTAAAATCACCTATACGGTTTGCCGGTTCTCACTTTTGACAAGCGCCAAAGTCAACTGTTTAAATCAAGATTAATAGAGTTATACGCTTTAACATGATAAAAAATTTATTATGTTTATTTCTTTACTTAACGGTTTTATAACTATGTGTAATCTTCAAAAGCGTTTGATACACGCGGCATTTTGACTACTCCTGCAAGCGATGTTCGTGAGCGACTGAAAACAAACGGCACAGCGATTAAAATTGCAAAAGAGACCACTAATAATCAATAAAAGGATAATAATTCGGTGAAACATATACAGAGTCAACAATTTTCATTCACCAAGACAAGTAAAAAGTGTCTCTGAAAATCCTTGTTTATGTTTTAAGCCGGCTTCCCGGCGTTTGGTTTTTTCAAAGATGAACTTGAGGCAAGAAAATCGCTCAAAGCTTTCTTTTACAGCCAGAATTATAACTGAATATTCTTTGGAACGTTTTCTTTCTATTTGCAGTGAGAAAATATCTAAAGGCTTTTTAAAGTTCTATAAGCTTATAATCAGGGGGGGCTGGCAACGGCCTTTGATCTTGCCGCTTTTCGGCTTTCCGTGATCGCCCCAGTTAACAAATCTGTCAATCATTCGAGAACTGTAGGGAGCATGCGCGAAACGGGCTGGGAAAACAACAAGGAGCTCATCTTCGCAGCGATTCGACAGTGTGAAGTGAATTCGCTTTTATAATTTTAATCTTGTTGGTCATTGCTTTCTTTCGACTTTGCTGTAGCCAATTTTTTTCCGCGGTAATGTGGAGCTTACGTTTTCTTTTCTTCTGGTCTTGCGTTTGTTATTACATGCGGTTTACTACGCTGAGAACGAGGCTAGTGAACATGTTCCTCGATGTCCGACCTTTTGACTATGTGTTTCTGTTTAGAAGACCCACAAGACTAAAAGAAGGGCCAGCTCTCCAATACGTTTGTAGAAGAGTTTATATTTTCAAGTGAAAGGCCCTAAATTAATTCTTCGCGATATTAAAAAAAGTGTCTTGGCTGTGGTCGAGTAGAAGAGTTGTCAGAGTTGTTTACGGTTTTACTACACCTTTAAGACGAGAAGAAATAATGATTGAGATTCTTAATTTTACATCCTTGATTGTGAACTTATCCTGGCAGAGTTGCGTTGGATGATTGAGTGGCATGGTCAAATCTCGTAGTTCATGTGTTTCTTTAAGTACAAGAAGCTAAATAAATTTTGCCAAGAGATCATTCTCTCTTGATTTTGCACTTGTTGATATGTTAAAGTTTCGTTCTTCGTGTGATTTAATTTAAACTTTACCGTAGTTTCTAACAAATGAATCTTAGGCAATTAAAAGGGTAATTATTTTTTGTGTTTGGAATTCGCTTTTCATGACAGCAGTTATTACACTGCCTTCAGTTTGAGTTCTCATTCAAATGTGTTTTGTTGCAAACAAAAGAGGGAAAAATTATAAATTCCAAACGCTACACTACCCCTTGGAACAAGATTATGGTTTAAAGAAGATGGGATTAGCTAGGTTCAGAAAATAAATGTTCAACTTTGCATGTTTTGACAAGGACCACATCTGGCTAAATATACTTCAAAGGGAATTCATAAAGTCAGGGAAATGGTGACATTTCTATTTTTGCCTTTCCTTTGCCCACTGTGATCAGTTTTTGCCATACAGTTGCATGTACTTTTTAACACCTTTGGACATCAACCTGCCAGGTTAGTTTGTGTCTGTATATAAATGTAGTTAATGAAATCAAATCCTCTCAACTGGATATGAAAAACACCATAGGATGCCTTAGAAAAAAAATGTAAAATCATATTAATAAGATAATAAATTTATTTGTAGTCAACTGAATAACAGTTGGAAACTTGTGTTGAGGCAGGCAAAAACATTTTTCAGAGACCATAAACATTCACTGACTTTGCTGTTACAACAAGTGGTAAAAGGGTATTAAAATGTCAGATCACCTCCCTGCGGCTTTGCTGTTACAACAAGTGGTAAAAGGGTATTAAAATGTCAGATCACCTCCCTGGGCTTGCCCTGAAAGAGATTATGGGTGGCATAGTAGGACACATTGTTTATTTCTCTACCCTTTTTAAGCCAGGAGCCGTTATTTTATAATTCTGATTCATTTCATTTACTAATATACAGAATTAAGTTAACTTTTAAACTTAGAAACATGGAAAAAAAACTTGGGGAAAAATGGTGGTACCAAAAATGTAACTATAGACTGCTCTTCATCAACCTTCACAGCCCAAACAGACACCCTGTTCAAAACTCTAAAGGGTGAAATGGTCACCACCCTAAATCAGCAGCACATACCCATCTAGGCCAAGTAAGCCAAGGGTAGTATCATAGAAAGAACTGCTGAGGGGATTGGGCTTCAGAGACAATAACTTCTTTTGATGGTTGATAAAAAATCAATTTTACCTTGTTTGTTTTTGTCGTAAATCAAATTCATAACTTACACAAACAACTGAAGTTGTACATTTTTCAAGCTCCTTCTGATTCTCTTTATAAACTTTGCAAAACATTCAATTTTCTTTTTTTCTGTTTCTTGTACTTCAGCCCTTTGAGGGATTTTCTCAATGCATACCACCTCTGATGTACTCACTCTTATTAGCCACTGGATAAGCCTCTTCCCCACACTAAACCATTATAATCATTTCAATTAAAATTCAGAACTGCAGTGTAATTCTTGTACAAACAATTCCAAGGAAATACTTGAAACCGAAGTCACTATCTAATACGAAACTACTAAATACAGTACTGCTGTTGGAAATTTATTGATTATCACTCCAATGATATTCCGGTGAAGGTTTTGAAGGTTCAGTAAAACCCTCCCAGCCTTCTAATATTAAAAATATCTTTTACTGATAGACCCAGTATATGTGAAGCAAAGTGACTGGAAAATTTACTCTGGCTTTACTAAATTGGCCCTGTATTCTGTATTTTCCCCCATATATATTTGTTGTGGCTCCCGCTTTACAAACAAACTGACGAACAGCGAAGTAGAAAATTTGTTCAATGAACATTCCTATATGACTGTTGCAAGACTCATACTAATATAATGAGCTCGTAGCATATGTTTAGGATAAGGAAGAGAGTTCTTAATACCGCTGTAGGTGGAAAAATATAAGAGATGGAGACCAGGCTGCTTGCTCGAAAATTCACGAAGCTTATAAATAAGTGAACTTGCAGAGATGCCGAAACACGATAAGTTTAGTCACCCAAGAGCTGTTCATACATCACGCCTCCTGATGTCCAAAAATTCCATTAAAAATGTTCTTGAAAACCTTTCCTTGATGTTTGGACGCGGGAAGACTCAAAACCGAGCAAAAACTCATCGTCCCTCTCCATGTCTGCATTCTCCGCCATATTTGTTGATATTTGCTTTGAAGGAAAATGGTACTCAGTCTCACTCGGCCAAATTTCTTAACTGGGGCGATCATGTAAACTCGGTTCCAGACCTCGATGCTAGCCCCCCGTGCTTATAATCAAACCTGATACTCGGTCAGATCGATCATTGTCTCAAATCTTACAAACGTGCATAAACTAAATAGCCGCATAAACTAAGCCCGACTTCGTTAAATTAAATATAAAAAAACAAACATCAAATACAATAATTACTCAGGCTTACCATTCGAGATGCTCTGAAAACTATTAAGTAAGGCCAGAATCGCTTCAGACTTTTCAACCCTCTTACGCATCAAGCAAGGTGAAAAACGAAAACGATGCCACCCGAAATCGGATTTCCGACTTTCACGAGCGACGTATTTCTCAACCAAAAACCCAATAAACAAACTAGCTATGAAGAACAGAAGACTCTTGATAGCAGCAGAATTTCATTTTGTACATTCAGCGGAGAAAGACAGTTAAAAACATCACAAGTTGACACAAGACTCTGTCAGCTTCAGCTTCAGCTTCAGCAGTGGCGTGTAAACCAGCCTTTTAAACATACTTTTTCTCATCACGTCTCAGGTAAACAGTACACAGACCTCGGACAGAATTTGTTCTTTTTTGCCCTATTTAAACCTATAATTCTGCAGTTTTTCACAATTTTGCAAGAGAATTTGCACTCATTCAATATCCACGACGATCAAAGCACGCGCTTCCTTTGCACAACAAATTATAGCATTGAATTAAAAAACGTTTTCTGTTAGAAAAATCTGGTCCTATGTGATATGCGGGGTAATAATTATGGGCTTTTAATGAAAACGATAAAAAAAATTCCCAAAATCATTTTTCGGCCAGCCGGACGGGTTCTCACTTTTGACAGGCACCAAATTTGCAATGCGATTAATAGAGTTACCATTATTTACGCTTCAACATGATAGAGAAATTGTTATGTTTAGGTTTTATTTCCCTTTATTCATTAAACTGCGTATGATTTTGCTATGTGTAATCTTTAAAAGCGAGTGATATTTACGCGCGGCGTTTTGAGTATTCCTACATGCGATGTTTATGTTCGACTGGAAACAACCGGTGCAGCGATGAAAATTGCGAGAGGGACTACTAACAATCAATAAAATAAGTTTAATTTGGTGAAACATGTACAGAGACAATAATTTTTTTTCGAAGAGAAGTATTGAGAGTAAAGTGTCTCAGAAAATCATGAGTCAGGCAAGCATAAGCTTATTTATGTTTTAAGCCGGCTTCCCGGTGTTCGCTCTTTTTTTAAAGATGAACTCGAGGCAAGAAAATCACTCAGAGCTTTCTGTTTACAGCCAAAAAAATCAACTAACTAATCTTCGGAACCTTTTCTTTGAATTTGCGGGTCAAAAAATGTCTAAAGGCTTTTTAAACCTGATACTATTGTAGGTTAGATCATTGCTCGTGTTTTAACTTAAGCCACATAAACCATACGCTCGACTTCAGGAAACCGAAAAAAAAAAACATCAAGAACTATAAAGGCTCAAGCTTACCAGTCAAGATGCTGCGTCTGAAGGTCATCAAGTGTTCCAGAATCGCTTGAGACTTTTCAACCTTCTTACGCCTCAGGCAAGGGCAACTGAGTAAGCTAATTTTTGAAAACGATGCGATCCGAAATCGGATTTCCAATGACTTTGACAAGCGGTGCATTTGTCAACAAAAAGCGCAATAAACAAACCAGCCACGAATTACAGAAAATTATTGATAGCAGCTGTATTTCATTTTGTACACCAAGTAGAAAAAGACAGTTTAAAACATCACAAGATGACACAAAACTCTCTCAGCTTCAGCTATCAGTAAGCAAGTTTCCAGACACTGCAAAATTTTCCGCACAAACTCACCTGTCAAATTTAGACCAATCAGAACATAAAAATTGGACGTAGAGCGTGATCAACGCGTGACAGTGAGAAAAGTCAAAAGCGATTGCCCTCCCTGCATGTAAATGTAAAAGCCGGTTGAATTTTCGTGTCCGAGATCAGTGCGAAATCAACATTTTAAAAGTGCGGCTCATGAAACACGACTTATTTCATATACATTTTAAAAAAATTGAACTTGAGCCTGCGATCATTTGAAAAGAAGCAACTTGTCAGCGAATACCTTCAAAATATTACTCGAACTCAGAGGGTCGATACCTGAGCCCGCGATATGGTCAGGTGATACTGGTCAGCAGAAACACTGTTTTGACAGCTGTCAATTAATCAAAACATGGATGTACAATATCAGGTTGCAGGCTCCCAAACTAGCTAGAAAGTGTGAGATTAAACATTGGTATGCCTGTGGTGCGGACGGACGGAAGGTCGGGTGGTCGGTGTACGGTCACGTGATTGCCGAATTTTCTAGGATGGATAGATTTTCTATAAAGCTATGGGGCTTCGAATTGAGCACGTGATCAAATAAAATATCAGTGCAAAACGTTAAACACTACGTGAACTCAATAGATAGAAAAATGAGCCCGCGACCCACTCAGGTAATGATGGTCAGCGTATACTCTAGTTTGATAGCTGTCAATTAACCTTCATTAGAATGGCGAATATTCGAATTAACAGACTACGAGTGTGAGTAGGACATTTCCGTCCGGCATGTAGTGGAAAATGCCAGATCGTGTACCTGAGCGAACCTGAGCCCTCGTTATGAGTTTTCTGATAGCGGTCTACACATGTCCCATTTTGACAGTTGTCAATTGACCTTAATTTGGCCTGCCAATGTAACTTTAAACGACTGTCAGCCAACTGACAGCCTTGCCCTACGTAGTTTCGTTTTTATGTTGAATTGGTAAGTGTGACATATTATATCAGCTTATATATAGGGGCAAAACGACTGGTCTTTTATCTGAGCCCGCGAGACGGTCATGTGATAATTGTCAGCGGATGTCTGATTTTGACAGCTGTCAATCTAATCTTACTCATACGGATGGTTACATAACTAAGAGGCTAGTCAAGTTGTGCAAGATCTATTGTGACATTTGACATCGGCTTACATGAATTGTGTGTACGGACGGGCGTACGCTACGTCATAACCAAATTTTCTGGGATGGATAGTTTACCAAATTTTCTTACCCATGATGCTTCGCTGCGCGCGCGCTTCGCGCGCGCGGGAGCTCCGCTAAAAACTCCCTAGTATTTACGCAAGACGCGCGACCGATGCACGCGTGAATACCTGTTGTAAGCTCAAGCTTGTATTTTTGGAAAAGCGTCTTTAGTTTTCGGGCAGACAATATTTTGAAATCTGATGGGGATTTTATATCAAACTGAAAGTTTCCTGACTGCGTGCATTTCTTTGGTGCATGAGCCAGACAAGCCGTGATCGAGACAATAGCCGTCGTGTACGAACTCACGAAAAGAACTCAGGAGGAACTGTTCGCCGATTGGGCACAATAATACAAAGCATTTTTTGTGCCCAATCAGGAGCCGGCATCCGCTTGAATTTTTGGAAATAGTTCGGTGAGAGTCGGTACCCAGGGGCTCTTTTGCTCGTACTTGAAAACTTTAGTCTCGCCTCTCTCCCGACCCGACTGACTGCCACTGGGTCTCCGAGGATGTGAATGTTGTAACGCAGATTTTTGACCGGTTCGTATAAGGGTAGGTTTGTATGAAATTTCAAGGTGTTGCAGTGAATCAATCTTACTGAAAGTTTCAGACATTTTTATATACATTATGAATATTATGTGAAGAGATTTAAAAAAAAACTCGTTCGAGTTGTTTCGGAGATATTCAAGAAAGCGCTAAAAGTCCAAATTCTGAATGAAGTTGCACTTAGACAGATGGTGAGAAAACACCGGGGTTAGTTTTTAAGATCGCAAGAACGAAAGTACACCAAAATTTCCTAGCATCAAAATATGTTATCAAGCAGCATTCTGACGCTACTTAAAAATAATTTGAGTCATTTATAACGCTTTTATTAAATAATCTATCACGGCTATTGAAAATTTAAGGTTTGAAATATATTTTCGCTTTAGTCGAATTCAAACATACAGATTGTTTTACTTCTTTTGGAGATTGTTTGCTAAACACCAAACTTTATATGAAGTTCCTAGTGTTGGATTTTCAGTAGCAGATTTAAATTTAGATCACACAAAATTCGGCTTTTCTCAGTTTCAAAGTTTTTTGTTTATTGTTGTCATAGTAATAAAGATTTAACTTAAAACTATATTTTCACTCAATCCATAACCAATTACTGGTGAAAATTTCATAGCGATCGGACGAGGAAAAAACCAATTTTAAGGCGATTGAAAAATATCGGTGTGGCCTCTGAAAAACTGTATCAAAACACCTTAATATAGAACGAAAATGACCAAAGCGGTCCTCAAAAAGTAAAAGGGTCATCCTGTATACAGAAAAAATTATTGGAACATTTTTATGAATTGTCGCCATTTTTTATCATTTTTATTTTACTTACCCGGAAAAGAAACGAACGGTTTCTTTGTTCCAATCCCCCAAACTAACCGAACCGATCTGGTGCAAAAATTGGTTGAAGAAGAGATAGGTCTTAATTTGAACGACCGACAACGCCTTTACCACTACTGATGCTGGTGTGGACTACAAGGACAAGGGATAGTTTTGGACAACATTGATTAGTAAGTAAAATCTCCCATAAATTTAAATGAACACTAAATAAATAATAATAATAATAAAAAAACAAATGATTGTTAAAAGGTAATGGCAGCGAACACATTTCTCTATTGAGTCTGGCTATAATGACTGGCTACGGCAGCAACCAGAAATATTCTTTAGCGAAAAGGATTGGAATGCGGTGCAACTACAAATGTTAAAAATACAAACTACACTGTATTTCGCAGTCTTGTCCTCCAGAACTATCTGGTATGAAACACTTGAAAATTTTCCTTGATACAACACCGGACAAAACTGTTGAGATAGTTCCATCTGTTTGCTAACTTTTGCGCCATACTACGTCTCCTCTAAAACGAAGAATGAGCAAGTCCCCTCGTCACATGGTATTTTGTTTTTGTCTGAAAACCAAATAACTGCCATGCTATCCTAAACAGCTTTGGATATAAGGGAAGGGGGGAAATCAAGCATTCATTTGGCGATGGTTTCCATTTCTGCCAGGATGACGGGAAAAAAATCGAATATTTTTGCAATGTGTCTAAACAAGGTTTGTCCGAGGCTGTAGATTTCTCTTTTTCTAGTGTTTCATAATTTGTTCCTTCGTTGTCAACTTTTCAACAGCAGGTGCATAATAATCGAGCCTATTGTCAGCTTAACTTGGTGTCTTACATCTATGGGGAAACTGTAAGGCGGCCAAAGAATCCATCAGTCTTTGCTCAATGAAAGCTGCAACTTGAAGTTAATGACAGGTTATGGTGTTACTGAGTCGACTAGTTCTGATTCATTATGAGTACGAGTAATAATAACAGTACGTAGAGGAGAAACGAAGCTTAATAACTAAAGACAGCTGCGGTTGCTTTGAGCGTTGTATGACCATCTGTGGAACTGGAGCTCAGGACGCTTTAGATATTTATTCATTTCTTTCTTTCTTTCTTTCTTTACTTAAATTTATCCTCAAGCTCTTACTTTTTGCTCCATCTGTTTTAAAACATTCCACCCTTTTATAGAGGGTTTTCACATGACGTTACGGCGTCCATATTGGTGTCCCAAAACAATGAAACGGCGCCCATGTTTGTGTCCCAAAGTCGTCCTGAGGGAGTTGAACTCCTTTGTTATGCAAACGCTTTCTTTTGTTCCAATAAATTTGCATAGATGCTGGTCTCGTGAGTGAAAACACTCTATACTTGTGCACAAGCTTATGTAAACAACTCTTCAAACGGAACTTTTTCATTCCATTAACTCGCGGACTATTCTGCTTTGAAACTTGCCAGAGAATTATTCTGGCCACATTCACGGTCATTGTGGTGTTGGTACTATACTCCTCTCTCTTCCACAGACACTCCTGCTGGTTACCCCAATAAAAATAGCAAATAATCGAAAAATAGAAAGAGCGCGGGGGACGATGGGAAGAGGGAACATCGTGTCTCGCGCGCTTTCTTTTTCTTTCGCCCCAGCCTCCCTACAACACAAAGAGGCCTCTGCGGAGGAGAGAGACTGTACTCTGTTTGTGTAAACTTACTACATTCACAGGTGATAAAGACAGATTGGATCAATTTAGGTTTCTAAGAAACTGCCCACCTACCCCTCCTCTAAGCCATCATTTTGCCCAAAGTGAGAACAAAGAGTTAATAGCGAGTTTTAGATCCGAGTTTACCTCGAACCTCTAACCGGGGTTTGCGGTTACCCGTTTGCGGTTCGTCGTTCAAACATAATTCGATTTAGATTGGCGGTGGATTAAAGAAGTGGATTCACGAAATGGAACCATGCTAGGTTTTACTTTTCCATTTAGAAATAGAAGAAATAACAATCAGTGAAAATAGAAGAAATTTACGGTAACACTGGGTTATCTAGCAGCAAAGAGCTGTAAATTCTTACATCAGTTCTTCTTGCAAATTTACGGCCGCCATTTTGAGTCAGCAGCCATGAATGGCACTTGTTTTAAAGATCCAACAGAATTTATCAAATTTAGCATTTCGCCCGAATTTGTGCCTCTGTTAATGGATAAAGACTTGCTTCACAAGATTTTTGTATTATTACGTGGGATAAAACAAGAATTATACGCTAAAAGCTCTCAGGTAAATGACATACGTGAAAATCTACCTCCCCACGTTGAAAACGCACGTCACAAACCTCAAACGTGACGCGAAAGACTTGTCACGTGACCTCCAGCGGTTAGAGGTTCGCAGTAAACTCGGATCTAAAACTCTCTAATGTTAGCTTAGGGGATGGGTAAGTGGGCAGTTTCCCGAAAAATCTAAATTTATGCGACAGATTCAGGTTTCTGAAGAAAACATAATTCCGGTATTAGGGTCACCTACACGACCTACACTGGGGAGCCAACTGTTCCTACATTTCCTTACAAAACGTAATAAACCGTTTACTAAAGAAAAAAAGAGTTGGCTCGATCACCCTCCTAGCCGAGCCAGCTTTTCTCCATATAAAGTTTGGCTCACCATCACCATCACCATCACCATCACTATCATTATCGTCATCATCGTCACATTCGTTGTCGTCGTCGTCGTCATCATCTTCACGAGTTGACTTAGTTTCTTTCTCAAGTTTTTCTACTATTTTTTTTAGCTGTTGCAAAGTTCATGATTTTTGTGAGAAGGCATACATAACAGACAGAGACAAATGTGCAACAAAGCGTTCAAACATCGACTTGGCCTTCCAGTACAACAAAGCCACCAAAAAATGTAGTAAGTGCATTTTGTGATTGATGTTTCAGTTATGACAGATCAGATGGAAAAAAAGTTGAGGGTGCGTTTCTTTACTAAAATCCAAGATCAGATCAAAAATCCCGATCATTAGGATTTTTGGTTGAGAAAAGTAAAGATGTATTAAAAAAGGGATTAGTTTTCAACAAGAGAGGATAAAGGGGACAGAGAAGGCATCCCCCATACACACCCTATTCCATAGGTAATTCGTGTCGAGTTATTTTTAGAATCGGGATAAAGTTACCTCGCGCGCTGAGTGGATGTTTCGTGGAGGTTTCGCATGACTAAACGCCATGCCAAACATGTCGGGCGAAAGGCAATGAAAGCGTAAAGAGATCGAGAGCATTTCTGAATATTGAAGCGAAATGAGTCGCCGCTCACCTGGGAAAAGGGAATCGCTCGACTCTTTGACAACCCGTGAAATCAGTTTAACTCGAAGTTATCGTAACCTCAGTGCTTTAATAAAATGAGAAATTTCGCCGGTTTATTAAATGCGGTCGCTTGTACAGTAAACCAAGTAGCAAGGAATATTCATGTACATGTTATTAGTTTTACAAAATTTGAATTTTATTGTAGTTTTTTTAAGCTGTTAAGCGCTGTTGATCAGTGAATGTAAATAGCGCTCTAGAAGTTATCAAATTATTATTATTATAGAACGCCAAGTGTTATTTTTGTTGAATAATAAAAGACTAATAAAAGAATAAATATCAAGCCAGAAATTACTCTCTTCAAACTGTAAATTATAAATGATCCTGAGAGAATATTCACTGAGTTAAGGATTTCCCTGCTGTACTGTTAGCTCTATACAAGAGAGTAAGGGCGATTTTTTTTTTAATTCCCGTTTCGCTGACACAGCTTTAGCAGAAATCTCTCTTTAGTCGTTTTCGTAGACAAAACGAAAAGCAATATTGCTCTCCGCGTCTTCCGCCATTTTTTTCTGCCTCAATTGGTGAAGGACGCGTGGCTCTGAGCGTGGGTCATTCACGCGGAACACATTCGCGCTATGTGATCGGCTGTTGTCTAATCCCCCTTGGGATCTGTGGTCTTAAAAATAACTCGAGACGAATTACCTATGGTATAGGGTGTGTATGGAGGATGCCTTCTCTGTCCCTTTTATCCTCTCTTGTTTTCAATTAATTCCATAGAAACGACCTAAAATAACGAACGGTATCCCGGAGAAAGAATAACACGGCTGCTGACTAAGGTTGCAAGTCTGCTGTTATTTCATTGTATTCATGACGGTTAGCTTTAGGATACTCAGGGGCGGATCTAGGGGAAGGGTGCAGGGCGTGCGCACCCCCCCTCCCTGAAATGACCTGCGGTTTTCTAATACAACTGGTATTCTCCAAAAAAAAACTATGTGGTTTATTAGTGTTGAAGTAGAGCAAGAGACAAGTGCACCCCCTCCAAAAATAAATCCTTCATCCGCCCCTGGATACTGCTTTAGATAGGCCAGGTGAAGACGATGTATTCTCGAAATAAGATATGTATTGGAAAAATAAAGTCTTGCAAGACGCGAAGGCGAAGTTGTGTAGGAGTTTTTTCCTTGTAACTAGAACAATGCAGGTCCTGTTTGTATTGCGATTTTACCACCCCGATAAAACGGATAAAATCGATCGTTTAATCCATTATTCCAGTTCAAAAATGGCCGTAATGATAAGCAGTCTTGTCAAAAAACTGATGTATGTATTAAAATTGTTTCGAGTTACCGCTGGCAATATGTGACCCTCCACAGGATTTTAATGCTAAAGGTGAAAGCACGCGCACGACACGCTTTCACTTTAAAACAAAAGAATTTATTTCAACACGCTTTAGCACGCTTGCAATCTTGCCTCATTAGCAATTTCTTTTGTTTCAGAGGACACGCTTGAGACAATTAAGCGTGAGCAAGTCGAACAAAAGAGCGTGTTAAAGTTTTCAAACAAAAGCTCCGTGCGAAAAAGCACAACACGCTTTCAGTGTGCGCAAAAGCACGCAAGGCGTGTTATCTATAAGCTAAATAAATTTCCTCTACAAAAAGGAACCGTAAATGATTATGAACGGCACCCTTTTTTGGTAACTTTCAAGAAAGAAAAAGTTTGTCGCTTGAAAAGTATAAACAGTGAACGGTGGGACCTACTGGATTTATGGGTAGAACTTTATTAGCATTGCAAAATCAAAGTTCTTTCCAGAATGGTTTACTGACGAAGCTGTGCAAAGGTTATCTTAACTTTCCTTAATTTAAAACACACTTGCGATTTTCTTAGAAACAGTGATCTTTCGGACTTAAGTCACTTTCTCGCCGATCGCAGCAATCGCAGCGATCAAATAGAAATCACCAAGAGCCAGGTCGCTAAATTGTATTTGTTTTTTAGCGATTGCAAGGATCGTAGTGATCAAATGAAAACCAGCCTGCTTTTCTAGATGTACCAAAATTCCAAAACGGTTTCAATGTTGCTTAATTGATCTGGCCGGCAATAACACAAAAAGGGAAACCGGTATTAAAATAATGTATGTAAATTTGTTCTTTTTGAAATATTACATCGCGTATGCTTCAGTCTTATTGTCCAAATTCCGTAATCATCCTGTTGTCTTTCTTGTGGTTGCTGTCTGTTTTACAACCATCTAAACAAACATTCGCGCTATGAAGTTACGGCGACCGATTTAGCGTCATCAAAAGTATTAAGGCCTACAATTATTTAAGTGTCTTAAAGTAGTCTGCTACACGGCCGTTTTAGTTTCGTCACGCAACGCTCCTTCCACTGAAAACGGCTGTGTAGCAGACCTATTATTTAAGCGGCGCGAAAATAATTTTTTATTATGTCGCGCTAGTTTAGTGCGTCTTTTAAATGCCTATTTTACGTTGATGCACGAGTGGATTTGTTACCCTCCTGAAACTTGGTAGTGCCTTGAGGACTAAATTAAAACAAAGCGGAATTTAAGATAAGACATTAAAAAAACTGTCGCTTTTATATTTACAACCAAATTTTTACACAGAAACTAATTTCTAAAGAAATAGTCTACAAAATCAAATCAAACCTATGGCGCAAGTTTGATGACAGAAATCGCATCTTTTCTTCATTAAGCTTTTCGAAGCCAAAAGTTCTGTCGTGTTGCCGTTGGCCAATTCTCTCTCTGAAAATTATAGGTCCACGCAAGCCGAGACAACTTCAGTCTTTTCGAAATTACAAGGGCTTCAGCATTATTTTCCCGAAAAATTTACCTTCCAATTGAAAGTTTCCGGAAAGTGAGAATTTTATCGTATTTTCGGTTCCGAAAATTTTAGGATTCCTTTCTCTACGAAAAATAGCTTAACCTGGGGAGTGAAATGGAAAAAATTAAACTTCAGAAAATCGTAAGAATTTATTAGATAAGCTTCGAACTGATTGTACATGCATGGAACGGTCATCTAGAAATGGTTAGACTTCCTCAACCTATAGAAAATTCTAGGCAGTTTTTGTTTCTCCGATTCAATTACCTTCGTTCGTCTCAGCATGGCGTGCTTCGTATGCGATAGCAGGTCTCTTTGCGATTCCGGTCAACAGCCGACAGCCGGAAGAATAATTTGGTTTACACTGATCTCGCGTTAATTCCAGGCTACAGACGATCATTAAGTGGTGACAGTGGTGATTTTCAAATGGCTACAGTTACTATCAAATTCCGAAACAGTCTCAATTGGTATATTTCATTCACTTCGACCAGTTATCAATGCTGATTAAATCCGCTTTAGTAATCAAGCGTGTTCAGCGTGTCTTACCCAAATTGCTCGCTAAGCGTGCTTTAATTCGCACACTTACTGTGACATATGGCACAGTACAAAGAAACAAAAGGTCTAGCGTGTTAAATTTACCAAAACAAAGGCAAGTGTGTCCGCCTTTGTTTTTTCAATTTAATATGCGCATATCCGTGATCTACGGCACGCTAAGAGTGTCGTGCAAGCGTGTCGTGAGCGTGCTTTCACCTTTAGCATCAAATTCCTGTGGAGGGTCACATATTCACTCTTTTCAGATCCGTAGTAAAGAAACGTTTCGGATCATATATCCAAAGTATCCGGTACTGGATATGATCCATAAAATCCACCTCCGTTGGGGATCATTTGGATCAATAATTCGTTTTTTGATTTAGTAAAGAAACGAAATATCCGTAATTGGATTAAAAATCCGGATTAGGATTTTAGTAACGAAACGCACCCTGAATTGTTATATAGCTGAATTTTTTTTCCCAACAGCGCGCGCTTATACATATACACGCGTAATCGGAATCCGATTTCAATCATGATTAATTTATTTAAAGTGAAGGGTGGTTGGCGGATCGGATCTCTCTCTGTACTATAGAAAGGCGAAAATAAAAAACAACAAAATGAAAGAAGATAGGTTTACAGGCACGTATGCGAAACACACGTCACATGTGGATCTTAGAAGAAAGTGAAGGGGGCGCTCCCTTAATTGGCCTAAACGGGTAATTGCCGCTGAGCGACGAAACGATTTTTGGTTCTTAGGGTCTTGAGTCTCAACGAGAGTATAAAATTTCGCTATTCAGTGTCTTGAACAGGAAAGACTTTAAGTGAGTGTAAAGGTTAGAGATGAGCGGTCTACGTTTGTGGAATCCACATTTTTTAAATTTTTTTTCAAATAATGTAATTCTATGATGTTACTTTGAAACTGGTGTCAGTTCGAAAGGACCCAGGTTCATAAAATAGGGCGTCTTGTGTTAAAGGGGTTAAGTTACGAGGATATTTCTGTTTTAGGTTAATTCTGTGCTTAATTCATTACTCAGTGCCTTTACCAATACACAAAATGCTCATGTAGTGTTATGAAGAAGATATTAAACAAATTTCATTAGGGAACACTAACCACAATAATATTTTGGTGATTTGTGCAGGCATTGCAGTAAAATTTGAAAAAGTCGGCCCCATGTTTTCAAGTTTTAATCCATGCCAATCCTTACCATCCGTAACAACAAACGACAGGAAACAGTTTCAGTACCCACATGTAGTCTTACAGAACAAACCAGGACCTTTTTTAGGGGAATTAAATTGATGCGAAGACATGTTTTAGCTTTGAAAAACGATAGTGACTAGCGTGACAAAGTCTCTTTAAACAGGGCAGGACTGTCTTGATTTGAAGGGCTCGACGTCGCATTTCGACCCAAACTTCTCTTAAATGTATCGGTGACCGAATAATAAAACAGTTATTGTACTCGGTTATCGCAAAATATCGTGATTTGTCAGTGTCTCACGATGTTTTGCTCAACCCTCGTTCAATAATTGTTAATTACCTATAACTAACCCGAGCCTACTTATACTTGCTATTATTGCTCCAGTGAGTGGATATGGTACAGATGACATAGAAAAGGCGAAGTGTGGATATGCCACATGTCTCTGCGATATGGAGATGATTCGATGTTTTAAACACTATAAGGAAGACCTCGACTTGGATAAGTACCACGAATGGGAAAGACTTCAAAAGAAATCATGTGCTTTCAAAGGTAACATTTTCTTAATGATAAAGGGCTTTTTATACTGATTCATTCAAAATACTTTGCCGTTTCTATTTGGCTTAAAACCCCGGGATAATTCTTCAAACCAAGTTGGCGCTATCCAAAATTGTGGAAGACGGGAGCAAAAGGGCAATATACAATTATTACGATGGTTTATTGCCCTAATATACAATCGCGTGAATCTCTTTTCCAGACAGCAGTGTGACGGCGGCCTAGCATTTTTGGTGTTTAGGTAAAAAATAAGAGAGAGATAACGGCTATCCCATCACGACATTGGAGGGATAACTGACTAAAATGAACGGAATAAAATTAATGCAAAAACACGAAACGTTATTGCTCGATTGATATCATGGTTGTGTGCCGACTGAAAACTTTCAGTAGCCTTAAAGTTTCACGTGATCCTATTCAGACAGGGCTCATCATTTCCAGTATCCAGGCATTACTGGATTAAAACAATGACGTAATATGCTTTTACTATGATGTCATATATGTATTTTTAATTTGTCTTAATCCTACTGTAAGACAGGAGCCTGGCACCTGTGTAAGAGCACTGAGACTTTGCATAATAATCTAAATATATTATTATTATTATTATTATTATTATTATTATTATTATTATTTTATCAACTAATTAATTAATTAATCTACATCAACTTTGCCCTCAAAGGCAATAACACTTAAACATAAACAAACCCTTTTTAGAGGAAACAAGCAAATTTTTAAAACATGGTTGTCAAAACTCAGTTGCAATGGTAATGACAATGTTTACGTGCACGTTGCGGTGAAATTTTTAGGAGAAGTCACAAAATTTGGTGGTGATAGCCTAAACGATTTTAAAGTTATTCAACTTTTTCGTGAGTTGGGGGTAGGGGGGGGGGGGGGGGAGGTCGAAAGCCCCCTTCCTGTGTGAATAGTGTTAAGGCGTTTTTATGTTTTTGTTTACAGCACGCGGAGACATATGCTTTAAAGATTCTTGCTACACATTTGCGCCAAGGGGAAATACATGGCCAGAGAACAGAAAAACCTGTCAAGACAAAGGGGGCGACTTGGTCGCTATGGAAGAAGAAGAAGAGTGGCAGTTCGTTAATACAGAAATTCAGAAACGCACCATTCCGAAACCCATGGAATATCACATTGGTTTGTTAAAAGAGGAACGAGTTTGGAAGTGGGTCAATGGACGACCACTGACAATTAACAAGTGGCAAAAAAGAGAGCCGTCTGGTGATGGAGATGTGGCGGTAATGTCGAAGGATTACCCTGAATTCACGCAAGGATTGTTTAATGACCTCGCAAAAGATAGAAAGAGACCATTTATATGTGAAATACCAAAAGGTAAGAGGAGTGAGCCAAATTTATGAGTAGTATTAAGACGTTTCTTGAGAAGTTGACCTTCTGTATCTTAATCTAATGCAATATTGACAGAAAAAACATTGTTTTTGGCTATAGGCTCCGTCCACACGTACGTGTATTCGGATGTTTTCGGAAACAAAGATCTTTTCTTTCTTTTAGCCTTCAAACCACACATAAACTGCTTTCAGGCTGGCACCAAAAACGCAAGTTTACAAAAACGTTCCCAGAGTGAAAATGTTTGAAAACGCTACCCTCTCGTTTACGTGTGGACAGACAAATACAGAGGCTTTCCAACCTCGTTCTTAGGGTCTTCTCGTTTTCAATATGGCGGCTACGAGAAGACCCAGATACATGTCATACATCATATACTTACTACTAGAATTAATATCTGGAAGGGATGCTATCATACTTTGTTCCACTGTTTCAGCACGCTACGTGTCGACGCGTACTTTTTTGAAAACGGAGAAATTATTTCCAGAAATATCCGATCACATGTAGAAATGTCAAAGTTAGACTTACTAATAATTTAAAGTGACAGGCCGGACAATCGAGATCTAAAAAGCCTTAATTAAATTATAAGAGATCGCGTGTTTCCTATTTTACTGTATAATGATTATTTATAATTATGCTGATAATCACAGGAGATTATTGCACAATCAAGGCGGATGTGGCGGTGTTGGTTCAAGACAGTTTGCTTATTTCCGATACGACCATTCAAAACATACAATCCACGGTAAAAAGTTTATTTTCCACCCTGGAAGCTAAGGATCCAAGTGCGATTTACAACTTTGCATTTGCAATGTACGCTGTGCGGCGGAAAATGAGTCCCTTTGGTAGCAAGAAAGACACAGTCATGTCCATGGATAAAGAAATCAAAAGAGGCAAATATGGTCGAGATCTTGGTGACAAAAACTTGTTGAAACGTACCCTCAATAGAATGATCACCGATAGGTTTATGAGACGCCCAAAAAATACAAAAAAGGTAAGTGTCAATTACGGATATTTTTGGCAAATTTTTTTCGGGGAGTGTGACTTGGCCAATTTGATTTATCTTAAAATTAATTAATGAAACTAGAAATACTTATCTCGCAACCCCTCGGGAAACTCGCTATTGCACACAAGTTAAGCCCTGACGATGATCTCGCTTAGAAACTGGTTGGGTGACAATCCGCGAATTACCCTGTTATGAGGACTCCTTCTTATTTCTCTCTTGTAATCTTAGTTCGTTTTTTGTTTCAATATCTTTAATTCTTAAATTCGTATTTGAAAATTTATGAATAAAATGAATAATATCTAACGATTTAGAAGAACACATCCGTGGTCGAAGTGGAATTTGGAAATGTTGCTTTTTTAGGAGGGGGGAAATCGAAGTACCCGGAGAAACCTCAAGGGAGAGAACCAATAGTAAACTCAACCCTAACCTGAGATCAGGCCTAATTTGAGTGGTTCTCATACATTCTCTCTAACAGCGGAATGTTATTTACAAAGCAAAACGAAAATTGAGCCTGATCTCAGGTTAACTCAACCCACATATGGCGTCAATAACAGGATTTGAACCCGGGCCACATGCACTGGTGCCACCCTGCGCCACCTGGCTCCCCCTGTAAGTAGTAGTTCAAAAGTTAACACTATTGCAAGGTTATAAATTGCAATGAAACCTACAGAAGGAAGCAATCAAAAGGCCTCGGAAAATGACTTATTGACCATGAATCAGTTAACAATATTTCTAACTAATAGCAATTGAAAACATAGCAAGAAAAGAAGGTCGAAAATTGCACAATTACTGATGTTGAATGTAACTTCAGCATAGACGACTGAACTGAATCGAAATTTGGCACACATAACTTATTCATTTTAAAGTATAAACAGACGGTTTTACGCATGACGTCATCACGGCAGTATTGGAGTTCCAAAACAATAAAACGGCGACCATGTTGAAGTTCCGAAACAATCCTGTGGGAGTTACAATCTTTTTTTATGTAAACGCTTTCTTTGTTCCAATAAATTTGCAAAGATGCTGGCCACGTGAGTGAAAACGCTCTATACTGTGTTGTTAGGTCACGTGACATGTCCCAGAACAATTTTTTCCGACAATCTTAAATGATTGACAAATCAACGTTTTTAAGAATATGCATCAAGTTATAACATTTTTCTCATTCATAGGGAATATTTCTAACAGTTTACGTTTGGAATGACTGTTTATGAAGGCAAACATAATTTTAAAAGCCCAAACTTACAAACTTGAATCATTAAAACTTAAATTCAGTTAAACTTCAAGTCCAGTATGCAGAAAACAAGGAAAGCTTATCGTCTGACAGGAACACCTTATCTAATTAAACAAATTCGGCACAAATTCGCCAATTTCCTTCATTATAAATTTTCGGCTACGTGAAATGACACGTGACCAGAACTTAATATCCAACTATCTCACGAAGCGGGGGGGGAGGAGGGTGAATAGTGGTGGGCGGATATATACCGAGACACAAGGCGTCGAGGTATACATTTAGCGCTGTTCACCGACCCTGAGAGAGAGAGAAAAATGAAAAAGGTAACTTTTTGTAATTTTAAAACGTCACTAAGTAGGAACTTTATTTACAGTTGACAAACATTTCGGCGATTTTGTCAAGTGCATTTTTACGATTTTATTGCAAATTCAGCATGAAACAGTGATCTACTACCTACCAGTAAACACCGACAAGCCAAAGCTAGTCGCTTTTTTGGTATTTGTTTCTACGACTGCTTCATTTATCGCTTAAATTTCGTGTTCCGAAAATGTCTCAAAGCGAGACGCCATCTTGGCTCCTGTCGCAAAACAGTGAATAGTTAACAATTATTCTTTGAAATCGAGGTGAATAGTGGCAAAATAAGCTTAATATTCCCAAAGCCACTATTCACCGAGATTGAAAAGAATAATTGTTTTAGTATATAAACAGGAAGTGATCTCAACAAAATCAGAGAGAAAACCATTAAAAAGCACGATTTGATTAACAGATCAAATTACGCGTAATTTTAAAAATAGATCTTTGCAGAATTTTCAAACATGGCAATTCACAAGTTTATCATTTCGCAAATAACAGCGTAATGGCTTAAATGGAACCGCTAAAAGTTTGAACTGTTTCCTTACCTGAGAAGAAAAGTAGAGCTTTGTTGTTTTCTGTTGACTCGCTAAGTTTATAGCCAAAAGGGTTTGTTGTGTCGTTCTTCGCATGATTAGGGCTGACAAAAATGGTAGCTCGGTTGCTCGAGGTAAGACGTTGTCTTCCTGTATCATTCTTTTTCCTGTTTACTTGAAACGTAGAATTTCTGCTAACATTTCCTTTTAAATTTATTTGTCATAAATAAACTTCGATTTTTGAGCCCAAATTTTCTTGTTAGAAAACGCTGAGTTTTTCACGAAACGGCTTCTTCTACGCGAACACACAGGAGTTGTAAACAATCCATCGAGCACAAAACTCAGCTACAGTAAATTGAAAAACGCCGTATTGAATCCTTCCAAGTCTTTTCTTGTCTTAAAAAAAAGTCAGCCCTAGGATTTTGTCGACTTTTAAAAGATCGTTCTCTAAAAAAATGGGAAAAACACCGAGCTCACACATTATCCACTCGCTAGGAGGTGAATATTGCTGAATAGTCCGAGATAGCGAACCAATCAGATTGCTTAAATCACTAAGATCACTGAGTGTGTATATACTAACCAAGGATATTCCGAGTTACGGGAGCCAATCAAAACGTGCGAAAAGTGCTATTTTCTAATTTGGTAAATACTAACGAGAGATATTGCCAATCATAGATATTTTCCGCACAAACCTTTGACCCAGACCTTAAACTCGTTGAGTTATTTTAGGTTTGTAGACTAAGGCTAGCTATGTCCCGAATAACCTTCTTATGTTCACCTGCCGGCCTCATTTGCAAATCAGTTCTTTTTCTTTTTTCTCTTTTCCTTTCACATTCATAAATTCTTTAGATTCTAGTTCTATTCTCAGACGGGAATTTAGAGAATAAATATGGGAAGATTTTGGACACCTTCAAGCTTCGAAATACAGAAAACCTTTTGAAAGTCACAAACTATGGCGCGTTATTAGGGTCAAAATTAACAATGCAAATGTTTTTTTAAGATCACTTTCGAATTGCAACTCTTGTGGCATGATTAATTGCTGATGTAGTTTCTTTTGACATTTTTTGCGAAAACATGCTTCTTTCTGCACGTTCCATGGCGTACAAGTGTTTTTCTTTACCATTACTTTCCAATTGCAACTCTTGTTACATGGTTAATTGCCAATTAAGTTTTTCTTCACATTTTCTGCGAAAACATACTTCTTTCTGCACGGTTCTTGGCTTGAGACATAAACATACGCAGGCTATTTTCTGAACATAAGAATGAGTTTACACGCAAGATTATTTCCGAAATATCAAAACTCTTACCATAAACATTCTTTATAAAGTTCTGTTTCTAATACATCAACGTAAGACACCCGCAAGCGATAAAAAATACCAGCATCGAATCAGTATTGAAATACATGTCTTACCGCAAATTTTCTGCGAATTAACTTACCACGCAAATTTTCTGCAAAAAAATCAACCAGGCGTTCCAGTCACGTGATCTATCCCACGATGCCTTCGGGTCGCTTCCCTCGACCTAGACCGGCCGTGTTCGCGTAGTGAAATCGAAAATGAGCTCTACTGCTGATTTTTGGGTGAATCTTCGTCTACATCTCATCGACCTCTCTAGGAGACTAGAGCAAGATTCGAGTGATGATGTGGCGGACTACGCATTGTATGGATTGCAACAAGTAGCGCGTCATTTGTCGAGGATAGCAGCTAGTGCCACTGGAAATGTATTTGAAGAAGTCCAATTGTCGGTTGCTGAAACAACGTCAGCTTTGGAAGAAGCAGAACGAAATTGGCAGCCTGTGTCCTTTGTTGTACGTTCTACGGTAGCGGTTGGTCGTCCTAGGTTCGAAATAAGCAAAGATCAGATTGAGTACTTAGTCGAATACGAACTGAAAACTCCAGATATCGCCGAGGCCTTCGGTGTAAGCGTCAGTACCATTAAAAGGCGACTGCGAGAATTCAATATTTCAATTCGAGGAACTCTGACTGAAATATTCGATGATCATCTTGATTCTCTTTTGCGAAGTTTCCATACAGAGTTCCCAAATGTTGGGTACAGAAGAGTGCTGTCCCAGCTTAACTTACGCGGCATTAAGGTGCCTCAAAGGAGAGTTCGCGAGTCCATGCAATAAAAGGGGGTGGTAGGCCTACACGACTTTTACCTCATACCAAAATGCTGTTTTTTTCAATAAAGTTGTCTTTATCTGCTGGGTAGATTATGCTCTGGAAGGTTCTACATTTACACTGAGCAAATGTGATTTAAGCCGCATGTTTCACACTGAGAGGTCATAACATACATATCGATTTACTGTAGTTCTTGTTTCTGGTCGGCAGGATTTACCCTCTAATGCAAGCGCATTTTCTTTGACCTATTTTGAAGCGTAAAGCTTTTTTAATAATACGGCTGAATAAGGGTTCCAATTTTCTCCAAAGTGCCTTCTGGATCTGAATAACTATGCGATTTTCTTTAGTCCGTGAGTGTAATGTTTTTCTGCAATGCTGTATCACGCTGGGCCTGCTCGTCAGTTTTCTTTTCAGAATGTTTAATTATCACGGATAGTGATTTACAGATCCAAAATTATACATCAACTTTACTATGGAGAATTGAATTGTGACTCAGTAAACTCCAGCTTAGTGTTTTCTAAAGATAGTGCGAGTCTTTTGACTGGAGCGCGTAGTTCCTCCCTTGGTAATAGCTTTGAATAAGCTTAACAGTCTTTAAACTGTTTTGTTATTGCCACAGTTTGTGATCAGGCAAGACCATGGTTTCGGTTCTCCTCATGAACCTCATCAGTTGCCTGGTTGGCTTTGTGCTTAGTTGTTTTTACAAGAGCAACGTTAGTTGTACTTTGTTCTGGCGAGAATGGTACAGCCGTTCTGTCTATTGAGCTTGATAAAGAACGACGGAAAGAAAGAAACGATCGATAAAGAAAAACCCAACCAAGTTTCCAGAGATTTGCCCACGTGCAGACGTCTCCAATACAACCAGAGATGTGACAAATTGTGTGACATCTGGGCCTCAGGGCATCATGGGAAAGTTGATATCACGTGACATTTCAAGACTGGAACGCCTGGTTGATTTTTTGCAGAAAATTTGCGTGGTAAGTTAATTCGCAGAAAATTTGTGGTAAGACATGTATTTCAATACTGATTCGATGCTGGTATTTTTTATCGCTTGCGGGTGTCTTACGTTGATGTATTAGAAACAGAGCTTTATAAAGAATGTTTATGGTAAGAGTTTTGATATTTCGGAAATAATCTTGCGTGTAAACTCATTCTTATGTTCGGAAAATAGCCTGCGTATGTTTATGTCTCAAGCCAAGAACCGTGCAGAAAGAAGTATGTTTTCGCAGAAAATGTGAAGAAAAACTTAATTGGCAATTAACCATGTAACAAGAGTTGCAATTGGAAAGTAATGGTAAAGAAAAACACTTGTACGCCATGGAACGTGCAGAGAGAAGCAAATTTTCGCAAAAAATGTCAAAAGAAACTACATCAGCAATTAATCATGCCACAAGAGTTGCAATTCGGAAGTGATCTTAAAAAAACATTTGCATTGTTAATTTTGACCCTAATAACGCGCCATAACAAACAAGATCAACGTCATTGGTGCTCTTATTCCCAACATTGACAATACACAACGAATACAGGAGCTAAAAAGTATCGCCTCTGAACCAGATGACGCCATTTATGCTGATTTTTGCGATCCGAACCGTGAAAAAATCGCAGATCGTCTTGCGGCTCGAATTAGACGATATTTGGGCTGCAAAGGTATTTAATTCAGTTAGAATTTTAATACTACTGAATGATGTAACTCGCACGAGGAAAATCTTAATCTGCTTACCCTTTTTTTTTATTTGTTGCGGCGACGCCAGAACTTTAACTCGCATGTTTCTGTAAAACAAATCTGTTTTAAGGAAGCACGTTAAGGCACGTTCGATTGACCGTATCCTGGAAAAGGAAGACATTCTAGATTTTTTCGGAATAGTCTTAATTATCAATAAAATGATTTTATTATTACTGTTATTATTATCTTTAGTTTTAGAATGTTTCCGGGTAGTTTGTTTATTTGGTATAACAAAGTCTCGGTTTTTGTTTCACAAGTATAGCATCAACCAAGCACATTGTAGAAGGGGAATCTATTTTTCTTTTTGTTCTTCATTTTGTTTTTTGTTTTTTTTTTGAGGAAGAACTAGAGGAAAAATCAAGGAGGAAATGGTCCGATAAGTCTGTTCCTCATTTCCCTCTTTTAAATTTATTGTCACCGAGGACCTCCGCCATAATGTTCGTATTAGCTGCGACGCAAGAAAAACGACATCATTATTTCATTTGTCATCTTTGAAATAGTAAGTTCATTTTATTCCAGAATTGGAATAGCAGGTCAATCGAACGAATATTGCGGTGTTATTCTGTGTCTTCCATATTCTGGTATGTTCCAGAATATGGTCAATCGAACGCACCCTAATTTTACTAAAAGAAAAAAAGAGGGAGAGAGCCGTGGGTGTTCTGTGTATAACGTCATTGAAATGGCCGCCATCTCGGTCGCCATTCTGGGTTTTACTCAGATAAAGGTGACTCGGGCGCAAGCATTTAGAACTCATAAAAAAATGACAGTGCAAAATTGAAAAAAAAGTTGGTTTATTAATTTAACCTAGAGTTCAATAATCTTTCATTTGATCTGAGTTTTAGGTATCTGCAGTTTAACTGGAACTCCCTAAATTACTTGGATCTCATGACACACCCCTGAAAGTATCTGGTAACTCGATCGTTGTCCCTATCTTCGTTCATCGCGCACTAATTACTATGTTCTTTATAACTTTCAACAGTAACGTACAAAGTCGAAGTTTACACTCCAAATGAATACGTAAACAGAGAATTCACGCTGACTGTTAGGATTAAAGGAAAAGGGGAAAAAAAAACCGAAGATCAAGAGCTGGTGCCAACAGAAGGCAAACAGGGGTATGGTAGTCCTATCTGTTTGTTAACAAGATACGAATTCGCCTCGGCCCATGTAAGATAACCCAAGACAGTCTTGTATTCTGGATTCCACGCTGTGGATTCCGGATTACAGGAACTTGATCACCATCTTTGCCAGTGGAACTTGTATTCCGGATTCTAATTATTAGTCAAGTGTGATTCCGGATTCCTGAGGTGTATTCTGGATTCCAAAGCCCTGGGCCCAGTTGTTCGAAGGCCGATTAGTGCTTAACCCAGGTTATTTTCTTTTTCAAAAGCATTTTTCAGATAATTTTCTTTGTTTTGTTTTTTTTTTTGCTGAGCATCCAATCATCAACTCGTTGACAAAAAGAATAAAACCGAATTTACTTTTTTTACGCTTTTATATCTGCATTCAAATTTTACGCTTACCCTGGGTTATCTTAACCCAGCTTTGAACAACCCGGCCCAGGATTCCAGATTCCACGAGCAAAAACTCCAATTCCCGAATTCAGGAATCATAGTCCCTTACATAGGTCTGTTAACTTAGGAAACTTTATCAAAGCGTTGAAACAGTAGGTGGCATTGCTTGTAGCAGAGCGTTTTCACTCATATGGCCAGCATTTATGCAAATCTCTTGGAACGAAAGAAAGCGTTGACATAAGAAAAGAGTTCAACTCCCTTTGCCGGGATCGGTTTAGAACACCAACGTGGGCGCCGTTTCATTGTTTTGGACGCCGCGACGCCATGTGAAAGCGCTCTAAATGAAAGACTTCCCCAAGCGGTCTTTACTATCATGGGTTTCTTCTCTCGGAAGAGGATTACTATTTAGTTGCGGAAAGGCTATTGTATTTGAAATTCTCACTGTTTTAGATCAATTTGAGTTCTCCTGATCATGTCTTTAACGGTTGTCGATTGGTTTGTCCTCAGGAACTTGCTCGTGATAAAAGCAGAGTTCTCCGATATTGATGTGGGCGCCATGAAGACGGTTGAAATAAAACCAAACAGAAAAATCGAAAGAGATCGTGGGTGGACCCTTAAACAGGTACTATATGATATCAGATCCCGACTATCAGATTGTTTGCGATAAAAGTACAATGTAGTTTAATATGAGATGGGTAGCAGCCGCTGTAGAAAAAGATGGTTCTTTAGATCTCTTTTTTTTTTTCGAAAGTCAAAAGTCTCGCAACGAGGATGTCACCACGCAAGAAAAGAAAAAAAAAAAAAGGAAAAAAGTCCCACAATAGCTTACAATAGGTGAAACTGATAAAAAGAATATTTGCACCACCATTGATTATTGTTCTTCACTAGCTAAAATACTCAATATTAATATTCATTACTGACTAAAATACTCAAATACGACTATATTTAATCGATCAGCCGACGTAATGTTATCAATTTCGCTTGGCAACGCCCTCCAGTTCTTAACAGTTCTACAAAACTAACTAGCTTTAGATGTCTAAGTTTCTGGTAGTAGTTCAATAAACTTGTTCTGGCTATATAGAGTTCCTTCTACGTCTTCTGGATTAGGGTCGTTCGGTTGAAAAAAATAACGTACTCATCAGCATCATTGCCGTGGAGAGTGAAAACAACAACACATGGAGACAAAATCAAACTGCGTACCGTTCTCTCTGTTAATAGGTGAAAACTAGAAGTTGGTGCTATGAAATACTATAACAATGCTCATACTTAATCAAAAGTATGAGCATTTTAATAATCAGAGTGAAAAAAAGGGTTAACTACGTAATTAATTATTTTAGAAAATGAAATTTAAAAAAGTCAGGTCGGTCGGACGATGCTAAAACAGGAAAAAAGGAACGTTTAAGTGCCGAGTAAAAATAGCTGTCTTTGGTTGAATTGGTTATCAGATAAAAGTTACAAAGGAAGACCAAACAACTACTGCAGTGTTTGATGAAGAAATTCCTACCTGGTCGTCCAATTGGTATTCTGGTAAGTTTTGCCAACAGTAAAAATTTAGAAGCAATCTTACAAAACACAAATAGGTTTATTTGTCTTATGGCTTAGCTTTAAGGGGTGGCAAGAGGCACTTACGTCGTAGACAGCCTGATTTGAATTAAGTTCGGTGACGTAAGGCCCTGGAAAACCGGCTGCAAATTTGTAAATTGTGAACGAATAAGAGAAGAATCCGGCGTTAACTAGACAGTGAAGAACGTTATATTTCTTCTACACCATATTTCAATTTTGTAACTTCTCTTTTTTTTGATAATTTTGATATTTTTTAGAGTTTCATTTTCAATTCACAGCTTTGTTGTAAATAATTGTCGAAGTCAGATATTATCATTAGTATAATTGTTGTTATCATAATGACGATCATTATTGTATTTTTACACAGAGAGCCCAGATGTTTGAACTGCCCACTTAATTGAAATGACCATGATTATGGAATTCTATCATCGCTGAAAGGAAACTGTCAATAAACGTTTATTAAAGCTCACAAAAAGTAGTGTGTGTTTGTTGTGCCTTTTCTGGGCGGTTTCTTGGTGTTGTGGAAACCATGGTTCGCACAACTTTAGACGAACAAATTTCAAGGACTTTTCAAGGATTTTTCCACGACAAATCACAGTTTTCAAAGACTATGATTTATTCAATAAACCGGAATTCTTGACTTTATTTCCTTTTTTAAAACCTTATTGGCTAAAACACGTCATGGAGTAATTTGCGATTTTTAGTGCTTCTTTATTTCAAATGGTATTTCTGCACTTCAGATACAACTGCAAGAGTCATACCCAGTGACTGTTATCATTTTACAAAGTATTGTTACGATCAACTATGGCTGACAAAGGAAAAATCACAAATGACTCCACTGAGTGTTTTAGCCAGTAAGGGGTTCAAAAGGGATCAAAAAACCGAGTTTCTGAAGAAATCTTAGACCTTGAAAACTGTAAGTTGTCCTTGAAAAGTCCTTAATATAAAAACTCCTTGAATTTTGTTTGTCTGAAATTGTACCAACCACGGTTGGTGTTCCCGTCTTCAAGACAAAGAAACTACCCCGCCTTTTCTGTCTTTAATCTTACATGTCTGTAACAACCGCGATCTAGCCACTCTTGAAATTTCAATGTTTGATTAAATGAAAGAATTCGAGTGGAATCAATTCCAACCAATGCTCAATTAACAGCAAAAAATTACAATAATAAACAGCTTGCTACGAGAAACTGAAAAAGAAAACACATATAGAACTATTAACTATTTCCCTCAAACCTCTTCAAAATATCATAAATTCGAGGCAAAAAACAATTGCGAACATAAATAGTTTCCAATTAGCATGCACCAAAACCGACATTTACAACATTAAGTAAGGACGATTTTCTTACTAGGGAAAAAATGGTCCCATTCAGGACAACAATGGCTCATTGAAGCCACAGGAATCCCTCTCTACGTCGTTCAATTCAGTACCATACATTTTTCTCGCCGCACAAGCTACACATGTGCACCAAGGAAGCTCACTACGACTGTCCCAATTCTTAATAGGTTTTTGGGTCCTAACAGGTCCTCTTTTCTTGGACCTTTTGTTGGCACGACTCAGTACACAACGACACAGAAAACCTCCTGCTGCGATGTGCTGCCTCAGTGAAAAATCTTCAACCCTGTTCAATCTTCATCTGTCGTTCACGCGCGCGGACAAGCGACTCAAGAGCTCGTGCGCGGAATTCCAGCTCTTTTAGCTCTGCTTCTTCGTCCGCGGTTGGTCCATCAAATTGGCCTGGGTCACCTCTATTGTTTTCCTGCATGGCACTTCTTCCTGCAAACGAAGACACGTGAACGGAAGTATGGCTTGTTAAAGAAGCCGTGTTACGAAACTTATCAAACTTCAAACAGTGGGAACCGAGTGAAACATAAAAATAATGAACAGTTCAAAACATTAAAGGAAGGTATAAAGAGAGAGATTTAGATTTGAGGACGAGAACGAGTGCGAGTAAGAGATTTGTGTTAAAAAAAAAGACACCCAGGAAAACTTCATTTTACTTTTTTCTTTTTTCACCAAAAAAGTTAGTACGGTTATTTATACTGAAGGAGGTTAAGCCCTCTCCCAATAGCAAAATGATAAATTGAACTTCTTACGATTGATAACTTGTTCCCGCCACTACGACATTCTCGCTAAAATTCGTAGTAGAATGTTGACGGCTATCACGTTTTCCCGCCAAAATGACGTTGGTTCACGAGTGAGCAATACTTAGGCCTAGACACAAATGGCTGCTAGTGTCTAGTGATATGGAAACATTAGTCAAGTGTAAAACCGCTGAACTGGATTATTTCTAGCATAGAATGATAAAACTGAGTATTCTGTCAAGAAAATAGCAAGGAAAGGCTGGAAAACAGCCAAAAAAAAATGCTATAAATTTGTCCAAATATAAAAAAATTTTTTCTAAATATCCTAAAATGTTCTAAATATCTCGGAAACTTCTAAATAGCTCAAAAATATCCGGATATTTGTGTCTAGGCCTAGCCAGTACTGAGAAAGTCTCGTACTCGTCTCAGAATCTAAAGCTCTCTAATAATGCAGCAAATACAAAATGAGAAAGACATGGACAAACTTGAGGTGATATTGAAACGGATTGCAATTGTGGTGTTTGAAAACTTGGTAGCTCAACAGCTTTTCAAAGTTCATTTTTGTTGTTTGTAACGTTTAATAATCTTTGTAATACTTAATCCTGACAGTGTTCTATTTCGAAGGAAGATGATGTACACTGCGGGAATAAAAACATAAACGAAGTTACGACTGTAGCAGTCGTAATCGCATTTCCCGGTCAATGTATGGATCCTCACAGATCAGTTGGTAGAACACTGCACTGCTAACGCAGAGGCCATGGGTTCGAATCCTGCGGAAGTCTCGGAATGTTTTTTTTTCTCGGATTAATTTGCAATTGCTTAAATCGCATTTACGAATGCGAGGGCTATAAGTTCATTTAGTTTTCTATCTGAGCAGGCAATTCCAGCAAGACTATTAAACCACTGATCATACATTTAGAACTTAGTGGTTTAAAGGAGCCACGACTCAAATTTAACCAACATGTTTTCAATTTTGCCGTGTTTACTATTGCCTGTTTGGAGTTTTTCTCCTTTTTCAACGTACATTTGGAAGTTTACTTCACTTTAAGATAATTTCACATAGACGGCAAAATATTGACTAAAAAACGACAAGAAAATTGTCTACCATAAAGACAGTCAAAAGTAGAAAGTTCAAACGCTAGCCATTCGAGTTCGTCGGAGCATTCGCATTGGCCGCAGGTTGTCAAGAATTTTAATTGAAAACGGTATCTGTTCTATCTCTACTCTCTATAACTATCTGTACTTGACACAAGCCTTCCTTGACATACGGACGCCTTTGTCGCTCTCTGCCTCGTGTCCACTGTCACTTCGATCGGGTTGATTATTTTATTCATGCATGTAAGAAAAGATTCCCACAAAATATGAAACAGAAACAAATACGCCAAAAACAAAGGAAAGGAAAAAATACACAAAAGCATGTAAGCACGAAACAACGTTTAGAATACTAAACCTAATTTTGTGCCGCCTGTTTTTGTTATCATTATCATCATCATCATCATCATCATCATCATCATCATCATCAGTATCAGTATCAGTATCAGTATCAGTATCAGTATCAGTATCAGTATCAGTATCAGTATCAGTATCAGTATCATTTTCATTATCATTATCATTATCATTATCATTATCATTATCATTATCATTATCATTATCATTATCATTTTCATTTTCATTATCATTATCATTATCATTATCATTTTCATTTTCATTATCATTATCATTATTAGTATTATTATTTCATTTTATTCTATAATTAAAGGGAAAAGAATCTTTATTACAAAACCTGAATTAATAATTTCTTTTAAAATAATACATGGATAGTGCCGGAGCAAGCCAAAAGCAAATAGAGAGGGCTCGATTGATGCTGTTTTGATTTGCCATTTTCGAGACCGTGCTGTTACTTGCATCGTGGTATTACAAAACTACATGTTGACCTACCTCCAACAAGTTCGTCAATTTCTTCTTGGTTTGGAATTGTAATCATTTCCTGGAATATGATCATATCATTTTCTTTTTTCTCCTCTTCTCTTCCCGTTCTGATTCTCTCTTGTTTCCTTTCACTGTCGGAATCCTGCATTTCATCGAGAAACAAAGCCATTAAGATCGTGGACAATTCCCCTTTTCAGAAACTCATGGGGAGAATAGATATAAGCTTTGCAGGGTATTGATTTCTGGGATTGTTTGGGTTAAGCCTAGATCTCATATGCCACCGATACTACTCCAACATATGAAGACATAACGCCGACGGCTTAAGAAACATCGCAGGTTTTTAACGCCGGTATACCTGTGAAGTCGAACTCGAGTCAACTTCTCAGGCATGCCGGCGGTAAAGACCGACATGACCTCTGTGTGTTGCCGGCGACTTCTGTTCTCACATCGGAACGGTATCGCAGGCAGCACCGGTCGGTAGCCGTGTCGGAGTCATGTTGCAGGTGGCTCGGCGGCATAAGGCTTTACCAATCATAAGTAACGCTCGTCCCAGAAACCCTTGCGCTAAAAGCTAGTACCCATTCCCCTCTTAGTTTAAAGTGGGAAGTTTACAAGCTTCTTTACAGGTACTTAACATTTTCGTTTACATTGTTAGTTATGGTCTGGTCGTTTGAATTGAGCCACTTACATAGATCTTTTATTAATCACCGGTACCTATAGGTTTGTCGTGGCCATTCTCCGAGTTATATTCAAGAACTACTTGATTAACCTTACAGTGCACGAAGTAACCTCTCAATCACTTTTTAAACATTTGTTGATCAAACTCAAGAGAACATGTTCTCTTGCCAAACTTCATTGTATTCCGTACCACGTGCATACTTTTTCAGTTGGCACCTCTGAACTTTAAAGCGATTAATGTGAGTATATTAAGACTACAAGACATAAGAACTCAGGACATTTCTTTTTAACAGGCTCACTGTGCTGTTCAATTTGTACTGAGTTGGGGCCATGAATAACAATTTTTTATTATTTGCTTGTCAATAATTATGTCACAAAATAAAATTTTGCTCATGCTCGGGAAACAGCTTTTAGTTGTGATTATAAATGTAATATCAACTTCAATTCGATTCATTAGTGACTCTTGAGCACTTGGGCTATCTCTACGCTTCATATTAATCAATATTAGAGAAATTTTAATATTGAAAAATTACCAGTTTTCTTATTTTATCCTCCTTTTCATGTTGTTCCTGTGCCACTTCTAGTTTTTCACGGTTTCCTGGTTCTTCACTGCTCTCATCTTCAGATGAATCCAATTCTTTGCCAGTGATGATACTTTCAAGCTGCCTTTTTGATAGCAACTGCAGCTGTTCTGAGCAAAGATTCTTTACTTCCCTGAAGCTCAGCTTCTGAGAGCAATAAAAAAGATTTCATAAAACAAGGATTTAACATGGAAAAAATGGGACTTCTCTGGCTACCATGTTAGGCTTTAAAATGCCGTGATGAAACAACTACATATCCTCTTGTCAGTTCTTCAATTCCACTATTTTCCTGTATAGCTAGCTACCGGTAATCATAAAAAAAAAGAAACAAAAATAATTTATATCTTTTACAAGGTACATGTATGTACAGTTCAAGTACCTTTAAAATGTCTGGCATCATCTCTTTCACTTCCTTCTTGGAGATGATTGTAAAGAGCTGTTCATGAAGTTCTGCTTTGTCATCAAGAAACTCTGTTAGAGGTGTGATGCTTTCACTGTCACTCTTGTTTCTTTTACTTTCTGTTTTGGTGCTGTCACTTTCAATGTCCTGTGATGAACTGGATGACTTAAACTTTTTGCTTTTCCCAGACTTGCTCCTGTAAGATAAATGGATGGATTGGTCAATAATACATTGAACAATGAGATAATATTATTTTCAATTATCTGGTTAAACCAGTTTTTAAACTTTACGTGTATAGATTTTTCTCTAGGGTTCTATTAAACACTAATCATAGTTAATAGAGTGGAATGGTTATGAAGCCTGAGTTACAGTAAACACCTGCTAATAAGAAACAGTGGATAAAGAAGCTCCTGGCAAAAATTGCCAATAAGTACCCCGACTACAAGAACCTATTTTGCAGGACATTCGACTTCAAAAAAGTAGGTTCTTATTAGCAGGTGTTTACTGTTTACATATGTTTTTGTGGACCTGGAGGTGTACAAGTTACATTCAATGGCATTGACCTATCATTTTGATCTTATTGACCAATAAAGGGAGCACATTAATTTATTCAGTCACAATTTGTGAACATGCAGGAAAATAATTTTCCAATGGGGGGGGGGGGGGGGGGGGGGCTGCTTCCAAAAACTAAAATCGACATAGCTTACATGTACATCAGTCTGCAGCGTATATGGCAGAAATCGACGAGATCTCATGCATGCAGAACATGCAATACGATTTTTGATGCCAGAATACGGGTGCATGCCCATAGAGAGGCTAAGTATTAAAAGGATGCGAGATTTACATGTTAGGCGCATTTCCAGCTGTTTTAGATGACCTAAATTTCAAATTTCAAACTAGTATGTTCATGCTATACCATTCAGTTCACTCAAAAGAAAGGCTACAAACAAGATTACAGACAAATTGCCAGTCCATTCATTCGTTTATAACCTCACCATACTGATAAGAAAGCAAAAGTGTAAGCAAGGGATGTGGAAAGTGGGAGAACCGAGAGGTTAGGATAGATTTGGCAAAAAATATCATGGCTACGCTCCTGAAAGTCAGGTGCAAACTCTTTGTAGGCCCAACGCTGTCGCGTGCAATGCTACGATTTTGGTGTGCGCAAAAAGCTTTTTTAAAAAAGGCTCGTGCGTGCACTTGCCATACTCTGCATACTGGCATGTATGTGCAATATGATATGGAAGGAGATAATGCAATGTGTTTCAACCAAATGTGATCAGACCTGGAGACGAAATGGAAAATATAAACCTTTGCATTATATAACATCGAGTGCCCAACACCAATTATTAAATAAGGTTGTCCTGCTGTGCTCTCAGTCATCATTATCAAGCTCATTTGCTATTAAACTGCATAAAAAAATCATTATAAGCTTAATGTTTAGGGAAAAAAAATAACCTGTGTTTGTGCTTTCTCTTCTTTGATTTCTTCTTCTTTTCAGTAATTTGCGTCGAAGAGTCAGGAGAAACAGCTTTCTTGTCCATGAATAAGCTATAAATTTAAGCTTAAAAACTGTAATACGCTCGTTTTAAAAGTGTGGATGCCATGTTTTTCTCAATTGCAGACAATTAAAATTCGCATATTTGAAGTAAATACTTACTCCTTAGTAGCCGCTCCTTCAAATAAAGCAGTATGGCGGACTGAATGGCGGAACTAAGGATATACGATACGCTCTTTTTTAACAAGCAAATTAATACAAGATCACGGAGAATCATGTAATTTTGTTGTGTGTTTGTTTGTTTTTTTAATTTCGTTTTGTGTATGTCAATTTATCATTTATCCGTATCTGATACAAATACTGTCCCCATAGGCCGGGGCACAACATCAAGAAATCCCACGGAAACGCGTGCAGGATATGACTATAATGTTTTAATACCTAAAAAGTACAAATATTTAAGGTTATGTTGCTCACTGAGTTAAGCCTCACACGTACACATGTACAGTGTTTAATCAAAGGTTAAACATCACCGTAATAATTTGTCATAAAAGGTATTTTTTTTTATTCTGTAGCGACTGTTATATTATACTATTTCGAACAGTTTAGCCTAATTAGCTAGTGATTCTAGGAAACTGGTACAATTAGTGAATTCAGATGTATGATGACAGGTAGCAAAACCATTTTGTTACCTGACCTTGTCACAAAGTGGAAAATCAAGTTGTTACATTTGAACTAATCGCTATTTTCCCTTCAATTACAGGTCCAGAGTCATTGTTGCATTGGCAGAAGAGAGCAGCATTAATTTTTATATTCCTCTGAATACAAAATCCAATATAATACTTAATTTGTGAACCTTTTAAGCCAATCACCTTTTAAAGGAGAAATGAACTCATTTCAGATAACTAGGTTGTTATGTACAAAGCAATCTACAGGAATGTCTAGGAGTCTTCATCATTCTTTTTTGAGCTGGCAAGAACATGGAGGTTCTGTATTTTCTGCAGCTCATCGACTTTTAGGGAGACGTGTTTGGTACAGCCATCATTTGGGTAGATCATATTACAAAGGCTCCTGGGGATACCAACATTTATCTTTCCGAGGATTTCATACAAGTAAACCAAGATTTGCTGCCCCATTGGCACCACTTGCTGCTTTTCTTGTTAAATTAGCTGGCCCACTATCCAAAGGGATCAAACTGGCTGCTATTGTAGGTGGAAGGTAGGGTTTTACTTTTGATGAACAGTATTTCGATCCCCATCCATACAGCTGCCTCACTACTATTATGATCACTTTGATTATGATCCAGCCAACAAAATACTTTTGCATGTACATTTTCTTATAAGAAAACCCACTGAATGAGGACATTCATCTTGTTGATACAGGCAATCAATATTATTCATGGTCATGGAACACATTTTTCTTTTTAAAGGGCAGGCAAAATAATAATAATAATAATAATAATAACAATAATTTTTTTTTTTTTCAGACTGGGAGTGTCTGTAATTATATAAAGAGTTTTAGTGTTCAATTCTCACATCTAAAAAATGTTATAATTTTCTTAGCAAACAAAAAGAAAAGAAACCAGCTACATATGAACTAACTTTAGCTAGTCAACTGGACATGCACCCTGCTAACATGACTACCACATCAATCCACCTATTTCATAGTCCTTCAAGTATTATTTATAGGTGTGATTGCCAGTGAAAATAAATTTGTTCTTCTACATTCCCATGGGGGAAAGGGGAACTAGGGAGTCCAAATTGCCACCTCCCATACTTTGCATTGCTGGGTTCTGCTCATTTCTTCTTAGCTTTTTCCCTTGAGGCCTTCTCTGATTGCAAAATATTGAGCATTGCTGAATAATTTCCCCATATTTTCCTGCTTCCCACTTTTTAAGAACTCCCACCTCTCACCTTTTCCTCTCCAGCCTTCCTTATCTCTCCTACCCTTGGGCCTGAATTCTCCTAGATATCATCCCTCTGTCCTCCCCCTTATTTTTTGCAAATCTGGACCCTCTCTAATGCCTTTCTGGTATACAGTTAGTACTAATGACATTCAAGATACTGAGATTGTACAAACAAATACCTAATTCCACATGAAAACATTTAAAATATTGATTTTCCATTTTTCAGGACTTTTCGCAAAAACTGGAAAAACTTATCAGCCAAAAACCGTTTGCAATTGTCTAAGCTGGGGGTCACAGTTTTCATTGGAGGTTTTGGAGGAGCTTGTGTTGGATTTTACTTCTTTCACTTAGAAGAATCACCTGTGACACACAGGACAAGATTTATGCCAATCTCTCACAAGCAAATGGTAGAACTGACAGAAAAGGAGTATAAGAATGTATTGGAAGCATTTGCTGAACACATTCTGCCCCCAAACCATCCTGATCATGTGAGAGTTTTCAGGGTTGCTACAAGATTATTGTTGGCTAATCTTGGTGAGGAGATGAACAATTTATCTTGGCAAGTCAATGTGGTGGAAAGTGATGAAATTAATGCATTTGTTTTACCAGTAAGTAGAGCTCTACAATATTGCTTTTTGCTTTTTGGTTTTGTTTGTCTGAAATCTGGTCCAAAACTCATCAAGACTTCTTTCAAAGTTCCTAAACATTATTAGGGGATTATTGTGAAGTTGTAATGTGAAGTACTACCCCCTGATGTACTGTATAAAATTGTAAAAAATTGTTAAGAACAAGAAATGATACAAAAGTGCTGTCAAGTACTGGTATTTTCATAATATTTTAGTCTAATGAGAGTGGCACAGTATGATTCAAGTATGATTATAGTAATCAGGTTAATAAGTCAGTGAAAGTTCTAAGTTGACTTTTCAAATGTTGTATCTGCAGAATGGCCAGATTTTTATGTTCACTGGAATGCTGAAGCTTTTACACAATGATAATACTCTAGCAACTGTACTTGGGCATGAGATATCACATGCTATTTTGCAACATGGTGTAAGTGTTAACTTAAAATAATGTCAGGGCATGAATTTTAGACCCAATGTTATTTAACAAAGTGGTATTTAATAAACATGATGATATTATTGCCAAAATATTTTTCATAACCCTACACTGAGAATTTTCACTGGCAATTTTTGTATTTTTTTTTCTTATTTTCGGAATTTTACCATAATATTTGAAATAAACAGTATAAAAGTACAAGCAAAGCGACCACCTCTCTTAAGTGACTGGTCAATGATCCAAAACACCAAACTTTTCCCAGTCAAATCACTACACTAAGAGCCTTTCATAAACGGCCATCTCTTTTTATATGCACATCTGCACATCTGCTACCACCCACTTTTCTCAATTATTTGTAGTTTTAGATTTTCCATTGTTTGTATCCTCCTGTAAGCGATCACTTGAAGCATCGTTTGGTCTCTATTATGTTTACTGTATTTACTAGACCTCAAGGTGGTGTGGGGGGGGGGGGGGGGGGGTGAAGAACTTTTATAAGTGACAACATGGACATATACATACTGTAGCCTCCCTCTGGGTTGATTCTCGTAAGCAACCACCTATTAAATCTTTGCATTTTGGTTGGTCAACCATGGGAGGTTCAACTGTAATTTCATATTGTGCAACAATCCTGAGTGACTTCTAGCAGTCAACATTGATGGTTTAACATCAAGGGTTTGCTATGTTATTGTAATACAAGATCAGGGGCTTATTTAGGATGAGGGGTTTAGAAAAGAGGAATTGCAGGCTATGGGAATAAAATGATGTGTAACCTGTGCGGATCAGGTGTCCTTCTTCCCTTTTTGTTTGGGAGACGAAACCAAAAACAAAAAAAACACTTGATCGTATTATAAATAGAATATGAAACATGCTTGCGCTGTTGAATTTGATTAGACGAATTTTCCAGTTATGTTATACATGTAAGTATTCAGTATCGTTCCCAGTCGTCCTCTGCAATTTTGGATGTGACATCACCTGTCAAGCCATCCTTGGAGACCCAGGGCAGTTGTTATGTCGGGAAATCTTGTGCTTGGTCCTAAGTAGCCTCGCCGCAGACATTCTGTGGGGTTTGTTTGTCACGCGTTCACTTCTCCATGGGGGAGAAATGAATGCATGACGAACGAACCCCAAAGGACATCTGCAGGGAGGCTAGGTTCTAAGCCTCCTCTGGTCACACAGATATGGTCAAAACCTTGTCTTTTTTTCCCTAAAATCTAATTTGAAATTCATTTTGCACCAATGAAAATGGAAAATCAAAGTGTTAGCTCTTTACTACAGCCTGAAGTATAATAATTTCCATTAAAACCGCCCTGTTTGTATTTTTTTTTCTTAATACGGCAGTCAAAATAAGAAAAAAAATGCTTTTCAATACACTTTTAAAAATAAAACCAGAGAATAAAGAAAGAAGACGTTCTAAGAGGAAAGAAAGAGTAAAGTAGGGATCTTGACGACAATATTCACGGCGAGTTGCCCATCCAGTTCCTAACCCCGCGCAACAGGGTTTAACTTGAGTGCACTACTAAAACCCGAGTTTTATGAGGGTTATTGCAATATATGTATTTTAAGTAATACTTGTTGTTATTATTTCAGGCAGAGCAAGTGAGTCTTCATGGCTTTATAAACATGTTTCTCATCATCTCATTGGCAATGCTCTGGGCTCTGTTACCAACTGATTTGATTGCTTTTGGTGCTCAGTGGTTACAGAACAGAATTCTTGTGGTAAGACTTTTTCTACAGTGGCCTGCATACATGTAGCTGGTGGTTAAATTGTTTTGGGGGAGCATGTTAAGGTGCGGAAAATGATATTGCACAACAGCACCAACGTTTATACAGGCTATCGTTAAATTATATACATACTGAGAAATACTCACCAAAAAGCTATGTCGTAAATTTTCGTACGCAAATTAGTTCTAGCCAATCAGAGGAGCAAACGATGGTTTTCACACGTGAAAAAAATGATACGTCCAATCAGAATCGCGAACGATGTTTTTTCACGTGTGAGAAAAATGATACGTCCAATCAGAGGCCACAGAGGTGTGTGAGTTTCGCGCCAAAATTCCCGCCTTTTATTGCAGCTTGCAGCGCCGCTTCGCACATATTCAACGAGAAAAGTTTTACTCAAAGAGTTTTTCTCGCTAAAAAAGTGAAAAACATTTCTGAAATGGAGTGGAATAGTTTCGTTTGTTTCACTGTCGATAAAGAAAACGGTAGAGAACCAGCGAAACAACAGCGGAAAGGGAAAAACAGAACGAGACGTAAGCTTTTGTTGTGCTTTTTGTCGGAGCTACTTTGCCTTTCATTTAAGCTTAAGCTTATATTGAAACCGGACATTTTACTTAAATTCACTCATTTTCAATTGTGCATTGACAACAAACAGTTAAGATTACTTATAGTTCTTGGATTACCTCATATCCTTACCGTCATTTATGTTTTTAACAAACGTTTTTACTAAAAAGCTGATACTTCGTTTTCGTTGTCATTTTGCGGCAAGTGTGTAGCGGCAAATAAGATTTAAAATAAAAAGGCCACCAAAATGATGAATGTCTCGGTATGTATATAATAAACACAATACCACATGGAAAGTGCTTTGTACGGTATTTACGCACTCGTTGTTTTTGTATCAGAAATCTTACTCGTTCGCTGTGCTCACTCGTTCGATTTCTGATACGTCAACAACTCGTGCGTAAATACCGTACGCCAGCACTTTCCATGAAGTATTCTCTATGAATTGTATAGTGTGGCCATTTGATATCAGCTTTATTTTTTAGGTATTTAGGTATTTTTAGGTATTTTATTTATTTGCCACACAATGACAATAATTAGGAAAAGATGCACAAAAAAAAATGTAGGAAGAGATGGCGAGGAGGCCTAAAAGAAACTATAAAGCTTATGTTAATTAGGCCTCCTCAATTACAATTTTTCGAAGATGGCATAAAAATTATGGCGACGGATACAATATAATATCAGGTGAAAAATTAAACTAATCAATATTACGGAAGTTTACAAATGTTGAATATCAAAAGGCTTTTTCCCAAGATTTTTGTTGGAGTATACTAATAACTATTACAAATAAATGCCTTAAGTGCTCTTTTAAAGGAGAAAGGTGAGGAAGCGTTGATGTTGTTGGTGTTTAAGGTGTTGTAAAATTTAGGTCCTTGATAAAAAACGGAAAATTGTTTGGTTCGAGTGCGACAGAAAGGCAGACTTTTAAAACCCCAGTTTTGCTGCTCATAACATATGATGTTTTTAACTTGTTTAACCTCAGTGGTTGGCTCATTATGACCCTCAGGGAAGTGGTTAAATTTACATTTTTCAGCCAGGGACCAAAAGGCATGAACTGGAACAAGTGGAATGGAATAATGACTCATTTACAAGAAAATTCATTTTACTCCGATTTATGGTTACAGTACTGGTAAATTGTTTTGTGCACTGATCTGACAGCGTGATTTAATTATCCTCATCAGATTCTCTTGCACCTCCCTTACTCAAGAAAATTGGAGGAAGAAGCAGATGAGGTTGGCATGACGATGGCTGCTAAGGTAAGAAGAAACCATGTAGTTACACTTCTAGTAACCAGTGTTGATTTCCTGGAGAAGACTTTTTTCTAGTGTTGTTCTGCTTGTAAACAGATTAAGCAAGGTCGGAGAGAAATACACAATTTAACATAGAGTGACATGACATGATCTGCCCTTGAATCATGCATGAAAAGGCTAATCAAGGTTTAACACTTTCGATTATCCTACTCATACCTCAACCCTCTAAGCTACTAGTGGGAAGACTAGTCTCATGTACCAATGGTGTTATCATCAGTTCTAATGTGCAAAGATATCATTGTAGAGATGGTACCAGCCTGCATAGCAAGCGTTTCCAATCGAGTTATTGGGGGAAAGTTAGAGCGGAAGCGATAAAAAAAAAAGATGGAAACGCTTGCTACGCAGGCTAAGATGGTACAATTTGCCCTGTACTGATGCCGGAAGAGATCACCATGTTCTACACTTGTAGCTTTGAATTTAGCCTGTGAAAACAGCCGTTTCTCCTCACACCTTTCCGCGTGGGACTTTTTGTCCCAAGGGGCTAGGAGCGAGGAGAAATGGCTGTCTTCACAGGCTACTTAAAATTGCAATTAATTACTCAAGATAATGCTAGGAAATTCGTGTCTTAATTGTTCATTATTGTCTTACTGCCAATTTGAAGCGACTGTACCTTAAATTTGACGGAAACATCTTGATATATGCGGAAATTTTCTCCCAACACTTAAGTCTAATGAAACATAAAAGTCTGTATTTCAGGGAATTTAACTCCAGCAAAAATTCCACGCCACATAGTATTGAAGAGTAGTTTACTGTATTGATGTACGCGTATGTTATAACAAACAGGCATGCTTTGACGTTCGTGAAAGTCCCAGATTTTGGTGGCGACTCGCAGCCGCACAGGATCAAATGGCCCAACCTGAAGCACTAAAATGGTTATCCACTCATCCTTCCCACAGTGACAGAGCTCAAAAACTTGAAACTTTACTGCCAAAGGTAAAAGTCGTTAACAACTGTAGGGATGTGTAAAAATTAATAGTTTAGTGATGTCTCATTAGTGCTTGAATTAGCACAAATTAATGGAGGGCTTATATGAAGTCATGGTGGGGTGCTTTAATACATATTTGAAGTGGGTTCCTCAAAAGGTCGACCTCAATTTGGCAGTGTTGAGTCATAATTGACATAATTGTGACTGTGACATTCATCGTTCTAACTATATAAGTTTTATTTTATGTGAAATTGTCATTTGCCAATGTCCCACTGTCAAGATTTCTATTATTACATGTATTTGTTATTCCTTTGTTTAGTGATGTCCCATTAGTGCTTGAATTAGCACAAATTAATGGAGGGCTTATATGAAGTCATGGTGGGGTGCTTACATATTTGAAGTGGGTTCCTCAAAAGGTCGACCTCAATTTGGCAGTGTTGAGTCATAATTGACATAATTGTGACTGTGACATTTATCGTTCAAACTATATAAGTTTTATTTTATGTGAAATTGTCATTTGTCAATGTTCCACTGTCAAGATTTTTATTATTACATGTATTTGTTATTCCTTTGCTTTTAAACATGTTTCATCATTATTGTTTTTTTTTTCTTCAGGCTCTAGAGGCCAGGACGAAATGCAGATGTCCACCTCTCCCAGGTAAATTAATGGGCGTCTTGTTTCAATCGTATACAATCTGTATCGTAAATATACAGTGTATATCGTATGGCACCATCAATGATGTACCACGCTCTAACAGCATAAATGTCTAAAATGGCACTCTGTACTCCAATTGGTTTCCAAACTATTTATTTCGGCATATTCCAGGAAGACATTACCTCTCAAGTTAGCGTAAATAAATCATTGTTCTACATTTATAAAGTGAAGGTAACTATCCTCGCAGTTAAATGAACAACCTAAGTGGTTGAAAAAGAACTTGAAAAGAATCAGAAATAACCGGGGGAGGAACTCGAAGCCCAAAAGGCTTTTTCGAATTTTAAGTGCAGATGGGCTTTCTTCACGCCAAGAATTTTTCAATTTGCCCTATTTTTAACCCAGTTCTTGGTGTCTGGATATCAGATAGAACACTCCTAGGTTTTTATAAGTATAGCTTTCAAATGAATCCTTTAATTGAATTGATCCTTGGAAAAAAAAAACCGCTATTTTTTTTCGTAATTTAACTAGTATGCGTTCAAGCGTCCTTCGCATCAGTTTCTTAGTTTTCAAGAGAAATAATGGGTCAGAGAGTGAAACGCCGTGTCTAGCCCTTAGGTTGTGTGAATTTCACCAATTAAACACTTGAAATTAATTGGACGTTGGATTCCTGAGAGGTCCGCAAACTTTTATTAAATGTTGTCAACAGAGAACTATTATTAATAATAGAACATCATGCTCTCTAGGTGTGTCACCATTTGCATTATGAGGATGTGGAGGCGTTTCAAACAATCGATTCAATTGTGCGGACGTCCCGGGAATTAGGCTTCCGTTTAATTACAGCCTCTAAAAATAACTTAACTAAAACTGACATACCCCTTCATACCCTTTCTCTCTATCTTATGATTCTCTCTTACTTTTGATGAATTGTTTGATAATGAGTTCAAGCAGTGATGTATGAATCCGGCAATTTATCGCCTTATATTTTCATTTCTTTAGGTGAAGAAACGTTTATATCCCGGGAAGATCAACTTCCGTTAAGAAGACCATCGTCACCTCTATAATGAACAAGGAATTTAGATAACAGTTAAATATAATATAATATTATAATTATAATAGTTTGTTTTTAGTAGTGTGCATGTGGAAAGCTTTGCACTTCAATATATTTTGTGTCGCAAAACTTCTGCAACCAGTAAAAAAAGGCAAATCGTGTCCTTTTCCTTACTTTATCTCTTTCTAAATACTTAGACTGAAATTAATGGAATGGAAGATTGAAGGTCGAATTCGCCCCTCCCCGCCCGGGATTAGCGCTCTGTGTAACGGACTTAACCATATGTAAAGCTATAGAAAAGAACGCTCATAATATCATACAACCAGCGACAGGGAATATTTAAAGAGTGTTTTGTTAGCTACCACAGAACACATTTTTAAATTAGAAAAATGTCCTGCAGTTCAAATCGTATACGTTCCCTGGTCCAAACTTCTAGTATCAACAGGTTTGGTTTGGCTCCTTCACTCTTAAACAGGAGTCATGAATGTAATTTCCTAGAAATTTGCTACCTTGTTACACCAAACCATTCATTTTTTCTGTAAAATTAGATTATTTCGCGGACGAAAATCTGGCTCATATTCGGTGTAAGAAGCTGAAAAACTCACGGGTAACGTAAAATCTTTTTTGGGGGCGTGGACAATAATTTAGTTTTTTTTCCCTTTTTTTTTTCACTTAAGAATAAAGATAAGCGAAACAAGTTTAACAAGACGTTTCGATGTCGCCATGACATCATTACCAAGTTACAAAGATAAAATTAGAACTGTAAAAAAGTAATACGTTTGCACGTGTAAACAAAAATGTGTTAAACAAACAGTGTGTAGCCTGAGTATCAGGCCTTCCTAAAGGGCTAGGGGAGAGGAGATTTTAGATGGGGGAGGGGGAGAAGCTCTCTCCCTTTTTCGCTTCCATCTTTCCCCTTTTCCCCAGAAACGCCTGATACTCAGGCTAGATTGTGTGTGTAGGCTTGATTTCTTCTTCGAAAAAAAACCACTTTTTTTCTTTATGTCAAATGCTAATTCTGTACCGCCAGTGATACTGCAAGTCACACCCAGTGACTGTTGCCACATTTTTGCAAAGGTAGCATAAAATAATTTGATGAACCATTGCTTTAAGAAGTACGGAAAATCTTTTATGACTCCGTTGTGCGTTTCAGCCAATGTGTGGATTTAATGATTAAGTAATTAAGAATCACAAGTAAATGTATCAATGTAGTTATTACATACATTTTATTTGGTTTGTAAGGTTGAAGAACAATTCTAACATGCCCGCGGGTAGCTACGCTAATCTTGGCGGGACATGTTTTCAGGAAATAAAAACAACTAAAAGTGACTTGAGACCTAATAAACTGACATAATGACTAAAGACTACTGATAATTAAAATTGAACGAAGGCCTTAAAACCTTTACAACGTATGGAAGTTTTTAACTAATGGAGGACAGTTTTACAGTGAAAATGACCGGCTGACTGTCGTCGGCAATGATAAGGCGTACAGTAACCAATTCCTCTCTTTCCTGTCGCATGAAGTCTACTCGCAACATAAGCATTGTTATCCAGAACCTGAAAAGAAAAAAAGAGACAGAGACTTCAGAATCAAAATCAGAATGTTTAAACAAAAAAGCTATTGTTGAATAAATGTAATGTTTGTCTATGTGTGGTAATTAATCTTCTTGCGAGCTGTTAGAGAGATTAAGGGTCTCGTTTACATCGAACAGCAACGGTCAGATTCAAGTTGGATAACACTAGCGCGAAACTTCTTATTTTTATGTTGAAGTAGCAAACAGTAAGCGTAATTTAAAGGGAAAACTTGGTCACGTGGTACAAATTCACGTTTGTCGTTTGGCGTAAATATGACAAGAGAGATTAAGATTCACGTTTACGCCAAACGGAAAACGTCAGATTCAAGTTGAGAATTTCTCAGAATAGAAAATAAGCAGACAAAAACAGTCCCGAACGATTCCTATGGTTAAAACTGGCATAAAACTACTTTTTTTTGGGTAGAAACAATAAAGAGTGGGGAAACGGAAATAAGGGGTCACGTGGTACAAATTCACAGCTGCTGTTTGGCGTAAACGTGAATCTTAATCTCTGTAAACACTTTTAACGTGAAATAAGCAGAAAGGCTAAACAGCAAAAGGAGTACAAACTCCAGAGAATACGAACAAACTTAGCTCCTTTACTTGAAACCCTCGCCTTTAAAAAAAAGAGATCTGCTTTATTCAGGTTTTACTGTAACTGTAGCGTCAACTGATAAAATACTCATGATAGGTTAGTTGGATTCCTCTTTCCCGATAAAAATTTTTATGAAGGTTTGTGGCCTTCGTCGAGAAAGGAAGAAAAAGTTGGTAGATCGTGCAATATATGTGCGAGGACTCAGGAAGCTAGCTGATGACAAAAAAGTTTGTTTCATCTTGATTATGTTATGCTTTTGATGAGTTAAACAAAACAAAATCAAACCAGTCAATTTAAATAATGAAAAGATCATAACAGATTAAAGCATCTAAGCTAATTTTAACCCTCCATACATTTTATTGAAGTCAGTCCACTCTGTCGATTGATGGTAACGATTCTGTAGAACATGTTGTAGACTGGGACGAAGTAGAGCAGCTGGCCTGAAACAAGAGAAAAAGGTCAGTGGTTGATCCTCACTAAAAAGACCACTGGAGGAAGGGAGACTTATGGTAATCAGAATCCGGAAAATATACGCTACCACAACACTAATAGTTGCACAACCACTACCAATACTAGTACTACTACTACGACGACCACTACAACTACCACTGTCACACCACTACAGTCTACTACTACCTACTACTACTACTTATAATGAATTCGGAGGAACTTCATGTAAATAAGTTAGTTATGAAGTTTATTTCCTCCTGTATAAAAATACGTGATTCATTGTTAGTAATGTAGCTGAATTTTTTAGTTTATTGTGTTCTTTGTTTTATATTTTGATTGTAATAGGCATGCTTTTGTAATACTGTACAATGATGCGGTCATGCAAATAAAGCAATTTATTACTATACTGTTACTTCCACTACCACAACCACGACCACTACAACTACCACTGCCACACCACCACCACCACCACCACCACTACCACTACCACTACCACCACTACCACCACCACTACCCACACCACTACAACTACTACTACTACTTGCACTTCCACTACCACTACCACCACCACTGCCACTACCATTACTACTACCACTACTACTAACACTACCACTGCCACTACCGTTACCACTGCCACAACCATTACTTTTCTACTTCTTCGTCTGCTGATGATTACTTTGACATTAACAATAATGATAATGACGATGATAATAATAATGACAATTGATAATCATGATGATGACGGCGACGATGATAATGATAATGACATTTTATTGCGCGTCTTCCCAAACCGAATTTACGAAAACGATCGAGAAATCCGCATGGTGGCGCACTGGTTTGCTGAAGAGATGATCCGAGCAAGAATCTCAACTGTTTGGGATAAATGGCCACAAGCGTGACGTTTTTAATTGAAAGCAGTGATAAGATTAACTCAAATATCTTAGTATTTTTTATATGGTAACAACATAGCTTACACTGATTACAGGCTCTAGCTTGAAAGGGGACTTCATCCTCCTTTGCTCCACTTCTTCCCATGCGGTATTAACCAAAAATGAATTGTTCCTGATGCAAGGGAAATATCCCTTCTTGTATCCCAGTCTATATTGCGGTGTACGTTCCAATAGCTGTAACAAATGACCAAAAAACATATAGATATGATATAGATATCAGGATCCTTAAATAAAACTCTTGTAGGTCTCTGTTGTTACTTAAGAAAAGGAAAGGGTAGGTTTCAATTATCAAGCCTCGAAATCGTCAACTCTTACAGTGAACTCTTTTGGTTGTCTTTGAACTCTTTGAAATATATTTGATACAATTACAGTAAAATGAATTTCATTAATTTAAGCAGGTACCAACTTGAAATAAGGTTGTTCGTCTCTTAGAGAAGCGCCAAAGGCACCGGCGCGAAAGCACGGGTTATAATTTTGTTGCGCGCGCATCGTGCAGCTTGCACGTGGGTCATAGCGACCTGCAAACCAGTGTGGCCCATATTTCCATGTTTTACTGTATATGGCTACCCGCAATGCATTAACGTCATCAAACAAGAAACTTGGTCGGCATTGTTTTGACTATCTTAGCGGCCGTTTTGGCGATCAAGAAATGCTTTTGTCGATTAATTTGGACGATAAAAGTATATTACAGAGACATTGAAGCAATCTGGACCAGTAGCTACAAAGAAATAAGTGCAAGGTTTTAGCGATAACGTATTTCTAGTTAACTTTGTTACTAACCTGAGTTATGCAGTTCTCTGCCTGAGTAGAGAGATGGTCGGGGTAATAAACAGGGCTGTGCAATATCTCAGCCACAATTTGTTTTTCTTCTTCGTACGAGTCTAGGTCATCCTCATCGTCACAATCAAAGGGATACTAATGTATCAAAACAAAAACACAGTTTTTTTAATCTGCTGTATTATCAGCCTGTGCTATAAACAGCTTGCTTATATGGAAAGACCGTTTTTAAAAGTAACTTACAACGAAGACATCAGCATTGTGATTTGTTACATTGCATTGTTGCATTGTTGTCATTAAAATTATTACTATTATTATTATTATTATTATTATTATTATTATAATTATTATAAACTTATGCTTATAACTTTTTATTATAACTTTAAATCATAACTTTGATGTAAACAAGAGTGAGTTTCAAGATGTTGAGAAACTAATTTACGAGTGGGAAGTTCCTGATACTCCCTCTTTTTTTTGTTTGCGGGGACAATGTCAATGTGGATCGCGCTATGATAAGCAAATGTGGCTGATTTGTCATCCAACGCCATGGCCATGATAAATTCAGTGACCTGCAGGCGGAACTGCTTAGCATGGTGTGTAAAGACGTTGAATTCGAACCAGTTATGCAAGACATCACAGGAGAAGAGTTGAATAGGGGAGCCAACACCACCCCGGGTGCGCTTCTGGATATAGCTGCTAGCTGATCCAGACCAGATATTTAGGTAACACAAAAACAGAGCAGAAGCGCCAGTAGGCTAGCCGAGTGTTAGGATCGATTAGAAGTAGAGCCAGCTACATTAGCTACATTCACGCCATAACGTTTTTCAACACGGAAGGTGGAATGGTAGAGGAATTTAAACGATACCATAGTAGGCTTGCAGAGCTAGTTGCTACAAAGAAGTGTCATTTGCCCTGCTAAGACCAGCTTTACTTTGTTTAAGAGGATCGGTAGTACTAGTAGAGTCTATTTAGAACTGTCAGACATGGATTTGTTATTGAAAACTGACTCTCGAATATTGGAAAAGACAATTGAGAACGTTATTATACTTTCCTTCTTTTAGTTAGAATACGTTTACGTCAAGAGACTATAAAGGGGACAGAGAGTGCATCCCCCATATACACCCTATTCCGTAGGTAATTCGTCTCGAGTTATTTTTAACACCACAGATCTCAAGGGGGATTAGACAACAGCCAATCACATAGCGCGAATGTGTTCCGCGTGGATGACCCACGCTGAGAGCCACGCGTCCTTCACGAAATGACGCAGAACAAAATGGGGGAAGACGCGGAGAGCGATTTTGCTATTCCTTTTGTCGACGAAAACGACTACAGCGAGATTTCTGCGAAAGCTGTGTCAGCGAAACCGAAATTAAAAAAGAATCGCCCTTCCTCTCTTGTATAGAGCTAACAGTAGAGCAGGGAAATCCTTAACACACTGAATATTCTCTCAGGATCATTTATAATTTACTGTTTGAAGAGAGCAATTTCTGGTTTGATGTTTATTTTTTTCAGTCTTTATAGCGATTATTCCTACCCACTTACTTTGTCTATTGTAGGCGAACCCTCCTAAAGCTGAATTTCAAGGGACCATATTCAAGCTCAGAAAGAGAAATAAAACTTCGAGTTAAACTGATTTCACGGGTTGTCAAAGAGTCCAGCGATTCCTTTTTCCCAGGTGAGCGCCGACTCATTTCGCTTCAATATTCAGGAATGCTCTCGATCTTTTTACGCTTCCATTGCCTCTCGCCCGACATGTTTTGCACGGCGTTTGGTCATGCGAAACCTCCACGAAACATCCACGCCTCGCGCGAGGTAACTTTATCCCGATTCTAAAAATAACTCGAGACGAATTACCTATGGAATAGGGTGTATATGGGGGATGCCTTCTCTGTCCCCTTTATAGTCTCTTGGTTTACGTTTACTTTAGAAATAGGTTTTAAATGAAATGTTTTTAATTCAAATAACTCTTTTCATTTGAAACAGAATTTTTTAATCGAAGTTAGGGGGTTTTATCGAAATAAATTGTATTTGTAGTAGTGGTAGTAGCAGTAGTAGCAGCAGCAGCAGCAGCAGCAGTAGTGGTAGTAGTGGTAGTAGTGGTAGTAGTGGTAGTAGTGGTGGTAGTGGTAGTAGTGGTAGTAGTGGTAGTAGTGGTAGTGGTGGTAGTGGTGGTAGTGGTGGTAGTGGTGGTAGTGGTGGTAGTAGTGGTAGTAGTGGTAGTAGTGGTAGTAGTGGTAGTAGTGGTAGTAGTGGTAGTAGTGGTAGTAGTGGTAGTAGTGGTAGTAGTGGTAGTAGTGGTAGTAGTAGTAGTAGTAGTAGTAGTAGTAGTAGTAGTAGTAGTAGTAGTAGTAGTAGTAGTAGTAGTAGTAGTAGTAGTAGTAGGAGTAGTAGTAGGAGTAGTATATGTAGTGGTACTAGTACTAGTACTACATGTAGTAGTGGTGTATCAGCAGTAAACGCCTTTCTCAGTTAATGGAAATAGCATGTGATATTTACGGATAATCGTTTATAAATTAGTTGTTTAAGGATGTCTTCACTAACTTCGATTTTCTGCAACGAAGATATATAAAAGCCAACTAGGTTTACAAACCTCGCCAACCAGCAGTCTATATAGTATTACGCCCATTGACCACCAGTCAACAGAGGTGTCGTATGGTTTGCTGTCAAGCATCTGTAATGTAATAGAATAAGGCAGGTTAACTGAAATATAACTCAACATCTAAATATAAAGAAAACTGAAATTGTATGACGAGTGAAAATTATTTATATTAGTGGCTACTGACCATTGGTCAACTGGGAGAATTTTTGTAAGAAGTTTTTGTTGAAAGCTTTCATGGTGCGGACAGGTCACTAATTACAAAGTTATAGTTCTAAATTAGTAAGCATCGAATCCCAGATAAAAATTTATCAATTAACGGTCATAACCACTGATCTTAACTAGTAAGCTGCTCATAAAAAAACTTTGTTTTCTTTTTTCATAAAAAATCCAGTAATCAAAACGCGACACAAACTTATCACAGTCAGTTAGAAATGTCTAGTGTCATTCAGTCATGATTCAGATCGATGTGTTCTCAACTCTTTCCTTCTTGTTTGATATGTAATTAAACACTGCTCCTCGTGCTTGATATGCACTTCAATTTTTTTATTGTGTGTTTGTTATGCTATCAAACCCTAGTTCTCGTGTTTGATTTGCAGTTAAACTTGCTCCTTATTACTTCGGCGGAGCGAGAAGTAAAGATTCGCGACGCCCAGGAATGTTCAAAGTTGATACTTTTGGTACAAGATTGGGCACGCAAAGTATGAAGGTTTTCGGCTAATTTATTTGGCTATTTGACGAAGTGACAGCCGAACTGGTTCGAGACATCTCGAGATCACTTTGACTTCTTTGATTTATTCTTTAACTTATTCGAGGAAGAAAGAATTATTATTTTGGCTTTCGCGAGGTTTGAACCGACTCACCTGTGTGACCCGTCAGAACAGAGGAGACTCTAAGTTGAGGGATTAGCCGATTGCGCTACACTGAGGCCCAAGGCAGTTCGGGATATGAAAAATAGCTATGAAATTATGCACTAGTCTCGGGACAAGATTGGGTGCGCAAGTTTGTGACGTTTCGGCTTATTTCGGCTATTTCAGGAAATGAGACCGGACTACTTATCGAGATATCTTGAGATCACTACGAGTTTTGTCTTTCATTTACTCGAGGAATAAATAGAGGATATTACACGACCGCGCAGAGACACGAAATTTCTCTTCGAGTGTTGAAAAACATTTCACGAGTAAGCGCTCCTTTCGAACTGTTTTATGATGAATTTAAAGTTACAAAATGCTGCACGAAGACGTTTTGTCTTTGTTGAGTGTTACGTAGTAATATTACTTTCATACGTTGCGTGACTTCCTCGAACGTTCTCTACGTTTTTGGATTAGTCATGAATAACTAATTAGGGCATGTTTACATTTCAGCATGAGTCAGCAGATTTGCATCAGTTACTGAAATCATAAAATATGTCGAAAAGCTACTGCTATTCGCCTGTTTTATATTTTCTAGAACCTTATGTCAAACGGTATACAAGTTCCAAGCGAGTTCTTTTGGCGAACTAAGTTTTTTCCCACGAGCTGGAGTGCTGTGTTTAGTCAAGTGTGACGAGGGTCGATTTTCAAGTTCTGTGTTTACAAGTTGGCGGAAGCCGTAAGATACCTGAAGTTCAAGTGAGAGTTTATTATTAGCAGAGGCTGTTTAGTTTTACTTAAGTTCAAGTCAAGTTTGTGTTGGCAGATGCTGTGTTTTAAAGCTCTGTAAAGACTACATAATGTTCCTTTGGTATTAAACTTCCTTGTGTTAATCCGACATCCCTGCGTGCTAATAGTCAGTGAATAGTTATCCTCAAAACATTCGAATTTGTAACATTGAATCTTAGCCAATTTCATGCTCAACGTAATTGACTCTTTGCCCATGCCTTACATATCTTTAATCAGTACATAAGACTGCTGTGCTGTTTTTGAAGCCTGATGTAAGAAAAATAGAGAATTTTGTTTTCACTGTTTATCTTGTTAGACTTCTTAGTCACTGCCACTAACCTCATATTTGACTTAGGTCTAAACGTTTAGACCCAAGTCAAATTTAGAAGGATTTGTATGGAGTCACCAGAGCATAACCGGGCTAATATCTAAGAGATAATTTGCCCCGAAATGCTAGCTTTTGGCAAGCAGGCCTCTTGGATGTTGCTCTTTTCAGAATATCCTGACAAATCCCATAATTTCACAAATTAACAAGTTATCATATTGCATTTCTTACTATTCCTCCGCGTTTACAATTAATCAGTTCCACAACCACGACGCTCAAGTGTACGCTCCATAGAGTCTTGTGTTTGATTTTTATCTAAGCGCTGATGCACAGTTTTTGTTTGAAGTGATATTAAACGGCATATATCTTGTATTTGATGGCTAGATCTGTAATCCGAATATAAAAAATTGGGCCTACCTCGGGTGCCATGTAACGTGGCGTTCCACAGATGCCTGTGGTTGATTGTTCTTTTACTGCTGTCGCGAGCCCAAAGTCACCTATTTTTAGGTGGCCATCTTCCTCCAACAGTAGATTTTCCAGCTTTAAATCCCTAGTCAAACAACAATAAAACATATTCTCGTTTTGTTGTTGTTTTTTTTTTTATAGTACGTTGTTGTTGTTGTTGTTTCACAAACTATAGATTGAATTCTGCAAAAAGTCCAAAAAATAACTTTTCACGTTGTAGAAAATGCCAAACCGGTAGCTTTTAAAAGTATTATTGGATCGCGGTTTTGTAAAATAGGCTTTCCCGGTCGTCAGTGCAAAGCCCAGTTTTCCATTTAGTAACCAATAATTAGAAATTATGGTAATGAATTGTAAATGTAATGTATTGTAATTGTTTGTGTGTCCGAAATAAAAAAAAATAATAAAAAAAACTTTCCACGATATGGAAAATTCAAAACCGTTATATTAAGGAGGGTAGAGTGGGGTGTGAGGGCGAGGGGCGAAGTAAAGGAGGGAGGTGTTCGGTAAATGAATTAAGAAGTCATTTAATCAAAATAGTTGATCTGCTTATAAAATGCATCCCTTACACACATAGAACTTTAATTCACGTGATACTGTTTGTTTCCAAATTAATCATTAATTAATTAATATTTTTGAATGATTAAGTGCATCCTTAGAGTGTCGTCTCAGTATTTATGTTTGATTAAATACAACACCCTGCCTTATTTACCTGTGAATAATTCCTTTGGTATGTATGAACTCTAACCCGCAGATTATTTCGGCTGCAAAAAATCCAAAATCAAGCACTTTGTTATTGACACAATTATAATGAAAATCATATATTGATAATTATAATATTAAACAACAAAAACAAATTATACAAGCAACAACAGCCATGGAGGTACCCCCTCTCCCATCCAGAGTATTGCAGGTGAAACTATCTCATTACCTGCAAATGTTCTCCGAAAATTTGTTGACAGCCGACAGCTGTGTCTCAAGATTTCCGTTGCTGCAAAATTCCATTATAATACCAAGGAATCCCTATCGAAAAAAGGAAGAAAAACAGTAGTACGATGTTCCTTACACAAACGTAACATGTAAACTACTTTTCCATGCGTCGTTTTCATTGTCATAAAAAAAATCATTTATATCACTGCCATACCTTGAGTTTCGGATAATTGTGTTTAAATTTTTGAGTACTTGCTGACTAGTGTCATTTGACTATATCGAAGGCTCAGGTATAAAATATATTTTTGGTTTGGCGTGTTTTTATTATAGTTCTTCGCTGACCAGTTGTTGGTTCTCAGGAGGAATTTAGTTTCCTTCTTGCGTAAAAAGAAATTAACGTTTAATTACTGCCGATAGATCCAACGGTGAGTCATGGTGCTGTCCAAGTAATATTCATGCTACGTCACCTACCGTGATGATTAGATTTAGAGCCTCCTCTCGAAAACGCGCTCCTCTTCGAATGTGTTTTTGTTATTAAGTGCCTCCATTCTGCTAAGCGCCCCCATCGTAATATTAGGGAACGTATCAACTGAGGTTCATATTAAAATCCTTTAATTGCTCAAAGAACGAACGGTAATGCCACCTTACAAAAACAGTGGTCCTCGTCTGAGTTTTTCACGTTAACTGAACATTCACAATATATTTTTGCTACTGTTACAGTTTCTGTTATTGCCTCTTTTAATAAAAGTAATATTAAAGTTTTGTTTTGAGCAGTCGGTTGTTTCTCAAAGAAGAAATAAGCGTCCTGTGCTGATTAAGCGCCCTGTCTCAAATAAGCGATACCTTGAGGTACCAAAAGTAAATAAGCCCCACGGGCGCTAAATCGAATCATTACCGTTCGGTAATTTTGTGAATAAGAGGGAGGTGAGGGGGCATAACAGGCCAGAGCCCCGATTTTAGTGCGCGCAGGAGGAGGCCTAATCTCCACAGCAACCACCGCAGATCGGTTTCCAATAACAGACAAGCGTTACTTTCGTAATTAGTTTTAAGCATTCCTCCGGACACCTTTCGAGAGCGCCGGACACATTGCCTGTCAAGGAACTTTGTACTTCTGATTAAACGAACCAGACATCTCAAGGAAACGCGAAATTTGATCAGACTATTTGGGATTATAAATTCATTTCACGGTCGAAGTCGATCTTCGCGGCTGGCTTCGCAATTGATAACTACAGTTTTCTTGCCGCATTTGGATTCAAATAGGCTTGATACGCTGTCAGTGGCTTTTCAAGTGCTTTCTTTTTAGAAAATAGTGCTCCGACGGCTTATTTAACTTCTCTCAAGAGTAGTATGCCGTGTCAACATTGGTGACCTTCGAAGCGAAAACGGCGAGTCGGCGTATCAAGTTTTTACTGTGGAGCCACAAGTAGGAATACACTCTCTGCTGGCACATCTTTCTCCGGTTTGGAAGGAACTCTGCGTGGAAAAGACCCTGACCAAAGAAATTTTTAAATCTTCTCTATTTGACATTTGAGAAAAGCCGTCAACAATGCACATTTTTTAGTCGCCAGTGTAAACGAATGCGAGAGCTCGAGCTCTACCTCACATCTCCTTGAGGAACAGCAAGACCGATTATCTGATTCAATTGCAATGGACGACCTTTTCTATCAAACGGCGAAGGATTCAAGTCTTTTTTCTCTGGCTTAGCCCGCCAAGGACTGTCGAAATCCCGCCAAAATCTTATTCGCTGGCAGGAGCCCAAGACGCTGGATTACTCCAGATATTCTAGCTTCCACTCAACATCTTCGTGTTCGCATGGGCGATCTGTATAATCAACGTCACAGATACAGTATGGTTTCTATATCAGTCATTTTAGCCTCCTTGAAATGTCAATCATAATCCAAAAGTTATTATTACAGGTTACCTTTTTTACTTAATAGGTCAAATTATAGGGCTACCCTCTCCCTCAGAGCTTACAGGCGGCGCGCCCAAGATTCTGAGGTGAAGGTAGTCTCTCTTTTGAAATGTCGGTCATAATCCAAATAATTTTTGTAGGTGATTTTTGTAGTGTCATTTGTTTCTGAAATAGGCCAAATTATGGGGCTACCCTCTCCCTCAGAGCTTACAGGCGGCGCGCCCAAGATTCTGAGGTGATGGTAGTCTCTCTTTTGAAATGTCGGTCATTATCCAAATTATTATCGTAGGTCATCTTTATACTGTCATTTGTTTCTGAAATAGGCCAAATTATGGGGCTACCCTCTCCCTCAGAGCTTACAGGCGGCGCGCCCAAGATTCTGAGGTGATGGTAGTCTCCCTTTTGAAATGTCGGTCATTATCCAAATTATTATTGTAGGTCATCTTTGTACTGTCATTTGTTTCGAAATAGGCCAAATTATGGGGCTACCCTCTCCCTCAGAGCTTACAGGCGGCGCGCCCAAGATTCTGAGGTGATGGTAGTCTCTCTTTTGAAATGTCGGTCATTATCCAAATTATTATCGTAGGTCATCTTTATACTGTCATTTGTTTCTGAAATAGGCCAAATTATGGGGCTACCCTCTCCCTCAGAGCTTACAGGCAGCGCGCCCAAGATTCTGAGGTGATGGTAGTCTCTCTTTTGAAATGTCGGTCATTATCCAAATTACCGTGATTGTAGGTCATCTTTATACTGTCATTTGTTTCTGAAATAGGCCAAATTATGGGGCTACCCTCTCCCTCAGAGCTTACAGGCGGCGCGCCCAAGATTCTGAGGTGATGGTAGTCTCCCTTTTGAAATGTCGGTTGTTATCCAAATTATTATTGTAGGTCATCTTTATACTGTCATTTGTTTCGAAATAGGCCTAATTATGGGGCTACCCTCTCCCTCAGAGCTTACAGGCGGCGCGCCCAAGATTCTGAGGTGATGGTAGTCTCTCTTTTGAAATGTCGGTCATTATCCAAATTACCGTGATTGTAGGTCATCTTTATACTGTCATTTGTTTCTGAAATAGGCCAAATTATGGGGCTACCCTCTCCCTCAGAGCTTACAGGCGGCGCGCCCAAGATTCTGAGGTGATGGTAGTCTCTCTTTTGAAATGTCGGTCAATATCCAAATTATTATTGTAGGTCATCTTTATACTGTCATTTGTTTCTGAAATAGGCCAAAATTATGGGGCTACCCTCTCCCTCAGAGCTTACAGGCGGCGCGCCCAAGATTCTGAGGTGATGGTAGTCTCTCTTTTGAAATGTCGGTCATTATCCAAATTACCGTGATTGTAGGTCATCTTTATACTGTCATTTGTTTCTGAAATAGGCCAAATTATGGGGCTACCCTCTCCCTCAGAGCTTACAGGCGGCGCGCCCAAGATTCTGAGGTGATGGTAGTCTCCCTTTTGAAATGTCGGTTATTATCCAAATTATTATTGTAGGTCATCTTTGTACTGTCATTTGTTTCGAAATAGGCCAAATTATGGGGCTTCCCTCTCCCTCAGAGCTTACAGGCGGCGCGCCCAAGATTCTGAGGTGATGGTAGTCTCTCTTTTGAAATGTCGGTCATTATCCAAATTACCATGATTGTAGGTCATCTTTATACTGTCATTTGTTTCTGAAATAGGCCTAATTATGGGGCTACCCTCTCCCTCAGAGCTTACAGGCGGCGCGCCCAAGATTCTGAGGTGATGGTAGTCTCTCTTTTGAAATGTCGGTTATTATCCAAATTATTATTGTAGGTCATCTTTGTACTGTCATTTGTTTCGAAATAGGCCAAATTATGGGGCTACCCTCTCCCTCAGAGCTTACAGGCGGCGCGCCCAAGATTCTGAGGTGATGGTAGTCTCTCTTTTGAAATGTCGGTCATTATCCAAATTATTATTGTAGGTCATCTTTATACTGTCATTTGTTTTGAAATAGGCCTAATTATGGGGCTACCCTCTCCCTCAGAGCTTACAGGCGGCGCGCCCAAGATTCTGAGGTGATGGTAGTCTCTCTTTTGAAATGTCGGTCATTATCCAAATTATTATTGTAGGTCATCTTTATACTGTCATTTGTTTTGAAATAGGCCAAAATTATGGGGCTACCCTCTCCCTCAGAGCTTACAGGCGGCGCGCCCAAGATTCTGAGGTGATGGTAGTCTCTCTTTTGAAATGTCGGTTATTATCCAAATTATTATTATAGGTCATCTTTGTACTGTCATTTGTTTCGAAATAGGCCAAATTATGGGGCTACCCTCTCCCTCAGAGCTTACAGGCGGCGCGCCCAAGATTCTGAGGTGATGGTAGTCTCTCTTTTGAAATGTTGGTTATTATCCAAATTATTATTATAGGTCATCTTTGTACTGTCATTTGTTTCGAAATAGGCCAAATTATGGGGCTACCCTCTCCCTCAGAGCTTACAGGCGGCGCGCCCAAGATTCTGAGGTGATGGTAGTCTCTCTTTTGAAATGTCGGTCATTATCCAAATTATTATTGTAGGTCATCTTTATACTGTCATTTGTTTTGAAATAGGCCAAAATTATGGGGCTACCCTCTCCCTCAGAGGTTACAGGCGGCGCGCCCAAGATTCTGAGGTGATGGTAGTCTCTCTTTTGAAATGTCGGTCATTATCCAAATTATTATTGTAGGTCATCTTTATACTGTCATTTGTTTTGAAATAGGCCAAAATTATGGGGCTACCCTCTCCCTCAGAGCTTACAGGCGGCGCGCCCAAGATTCTGAGGTGATGGTAGTCTCTCTTTTGAAATGTCGGTCATTATCCAAATTATTATTGTAGGTCATCTTTATACTGTCATTTGTTTTGAAATAGGCCAAAATTATGGGGCTACCCTCTCCCTCAGAGCTTACAGGCGGCGCGCCCAAGATTCTGAGGTGATGGTAGTCTCCCTTTTGAAATGTCGGTCAATATCCAAATTATTATTGTAGGTCATCTTTATACTGTCATTTGTTTCTGAAATAGGCCAAAATTATGGGGCTACCCTCTCCCTCAGAGCTTACAGGCGGCGCGCCCAAGATTCTGAGGTGATGGTACTCTCTCTTTTGAAATGTCGGTCATTATCCAAATTACCATGATTGTAGGTCATCTTTATACTGTCATTTGTTTTGAAATAGGCCAAATTATGGGGCTACCCTCTCCCTCAGAGCTTACAGGCGGCGCGCCCAAGATTCTGAGGTGATGGTAGTCTCTCTTTTAAAATGTCGGTCATTTATCCAAATTATTATCTTAGGTTATTTTTGTATTGTCATTTGTTTCTGAAATAGGCCAAATTATGGGGCTTCCCTCTCCCTCAGAGCTTACAGGCGGCGCGCCCAAGATTCTGAGGTGATGGTAGTCTCCCTTTTGAAATTATAATTGTAGGCTATTTTTGTAGTGTCATTTGTTCTTGAAATAGGCCAAATTATGGGGCTTCCCTCTCTCTCAGAGCTTACAGGCGGCGCGCCCAAGATTCTGAGGTGAAGGTTGTCTCTCTTTTAAACTGTCAGTCGTCAACCATAGTATTATTGAATTTTCATTTTCCAGAGTTCATAGTGGTACCTTCTTTATAGTTTTACGTGATTTGTGGCAAAGACAAGACCAGGCTAACAAATTTATTCTACTTTATACGTGGTGCGACAATCACCGTGGCTGACTGGCCTCCAAATTTTTCTTTATAATTTGGACGCTTCTCAGGAGTTCCTTCACCGCTTGTAATCCAGAATTGGCGATTCTCAGCAGCTTGAAGCTCTTGCATTGCATCAGTTGTTCCTTGGACGACGACCTTTTCTTGTCCCGAGTACAATATCGATTCTCGATTCTCGACTCTCGATTACCGTGTCTTGCTCGTGCAAGGTTTCGGCAACGGGACCAGTACTAAGACCATTGCAGAAAAACTGTTTGGTAGAAGAAGAGTGAAATGGTGGCTTCGGCGCGTTACCTGTCTGATGCTCGGTATATCACTGCCAAACTGCGTAACAGAATGCGCGAAAAACCCCTCCGGTACTTGAAAAAAAAGAAAAAAAACCTGAGCGATGAAATTTAGTAACTTATTCATGGTGTTCAGCTTCCGGTTTATTCAGCTTATTGCCAGTTGTAGGCAAAGTTTACGCGCACATTATCGCACTCTAACTGGGTCGATTGTGAGGAAACTCTTATGTCAGTCATTGACTAAAAACCCCCGCGCGTTAAGCTTTTGTGCGACGGACGTCCCTTAGAAATATCAATTGCCCACACTGATCGCCAATTCTACTTGCAAAGTGTTGCTGATTGAGTTGTGTAATGTATTCTAGAGTGTAAATTTAGTACTAACCTCGCAGACAAGGATGCAATGAGACATTTATTTGCGTAGTTAGGCCTACTATCCATTGGGCAAGCATCCCTTTTATTTTCTTTCGATAGTCTGTCCATGCACTAACTTTTGGGTACAGAAACTAGCTGCCTCTCGCTGTACCAAAACTTGATAGTTTTGGCCTTTGGCGCCTTGGTACCCTGCGAGCTTTGGTTCATCGCGTTTTAAAAGATAGAAATTTTGATATTCCCGCGTAAAAGAAGACCGATAAAACGTGTCTTTCATTGACTACAGTGAAACGCCCGGAAATGAAGGATGTGTTGAAAGAAACGGGAATACTGATAAAAGTAAATATTTGTTTTGATAAGTGAAATTAATGAGAAATAACCATAAACTTGTTTTGTTGTTTTGTTTTTTAAAAGCGGTTTGTCTGGTACCAGATTTGTACAATTACTTTCAATCAAACCTGGATCGGGTTTTGTTAATTATGACAGAATGTAATTAAAAAGCATTATGTTGACAGCTACAAGGCACATGCTTGCCTTAAGCTGCGAGTATCCCGCCATGTTTTAAACAAAGGGCCTCTGACCAAGCCGGCATTCTAATCCGCCACAAATATGTGAGGCACGCGTCTTTCAAAGTCGCCTAGTACTTAAAATCGGGGCTCTGGCCTGTTATGCAGTGAAATATAAAAAAAACATGGGACTGGAATATAACTTTTTTGGTTGTTTTTGTAAGGAAATTACAACCAAAATGTAGAATTTATCCCAGGATTAGTGCTTAGTCAGACTTTGAACTGGAGCTAGGTGTCATCCTTTAATCGTATCATAAAAATTTATCCATACCTTTACGCAAATCAAGCCACAGATGTTTGTCACGAATCCTGTTCCCCGATATTGGGCAAGCATTGCTACTTCTTTTTTACCCTCCTTTCTTTTTACTAGTTTCATGGCGTAATCTTGAGAAGAGTTACGGTTGGCAACCTGGAAAACCTAAGCAATGATACATATCTTTTAAGAGTGAGTGATACTAAGATAGCTTTTGTTTCCACAAGGGTACGTAGAGATTCCCGTTTGAAATGTGTTGAGAGTAACAATCGGTAAACAACCTAATATGAAAACATTGATTCTGTTATTACTGTCTCGTAAAAATAACCCAGAGTAGATGAATTTTGCTGGCTGGCCTAAGCAAGCCATCTTCCATTTTAAGAGGTTTTTGTTTTGATTTAGCATATAAGCGGTGAAATTCTCTCGATTTTTTTATGTCAGATTTGGGGCGTGCGCATGGATATTAGGGGCCTTACGATCCGACAACGGCGACGTCCATAAAAACGTCGCCTGAAAAAAAGACTTCACGTGCTTTCACTTTTTTGGCGATTATTCCAAGGGGTCCAGTTACTTAAAAGAAGGGGATATGGGTTGGCGGAGCTGAAGAGAAGGGACCGCGCCCGAGTTCTGACAGAGACGGTAGAATTTATCGCCTTGCCGTCGCCGTTCTCAAGTAAACTTAAAATTTGGTCATTTCACGTCGTAATTATGTAGGGACTGCAAAGAAATGTACATAAAAGCGTGATGCACGTGCGGAGTTATTGTTCTGCTCATTAAACCCATTGCTTTTGGCGTTCCCGTTGCCGTTGTTGTCGTAGTTTCGTAAGGTCGCAGAAACGATGACGGCACAATGAACAAAAAGCGCAAATTAAGAAAGCAATAGGATTAGATAAGAGAGTATGGATCAATTTAGGTTTCTAGGAAACTGCCAATGACCTACTCCTCCCCTAAGCCAACATTAACATTTACTTCTCGTTTAGGACAAAATGTTGATTTAGGGGAGGGGTAGGTGCGGAGTTTCCCAGAAACCTAAATTGATCGTATGATGAGATAGAGAAGGAATCTTAGGGCGTAGGCCACGATATCCGACACGAACGTGAACGTGGTCTGCAATTACTAGGCAAGCATTGCTACTTCTTGTAACTTTTTCATCCTTTTACTTGTCGAATAAGGTTACAATAGGACCATTTATACCAGGAAAAATAAGACGCGTCTTACATAAGACGCGTCTTAAATAAGACGCGAACTTTCCGTATAAACGGCACATTTCGTCTAAAATAAGACGCGGCTTAGCTAAGACGCGTCTTGTTAGATAAGACATGCTCGTATAAATGGTACAGTTCGGGTCTTATTTAAGACGCGTCTTATGTAAGACGCGTCTTATTTTTCCTCGTATAAATGGCTCTATTATTGCAATAATTCTTACCTTGCCAAAACCGCCTTGACCTAGAAACTTGACATTAAAAAAGTCATCAATTCCGTTTGCCCACCAGATATTATCTGTGTGCAGGCGTTTAACTGGAGGCTCAGTCTTCTTATCTCCCGAAAGTTTCCTCTTTCTTCCAGTCTGTAAAATTCAAAGTTCGTGATGTTACGTTAGTTTTATGTTAGTGACTCTTAGAATTTGGTATTTAAATAAAGTCCGGAAGTCAAAGGAAGTTTTGGATTCTGGATTCCACGTCTTGGATTCTGGATTCCAAATACCAGCATTACAAAAAAAGCTAAAAGGAAAATTCCCAGATTCCAGGTTCTTTTTTAACTCCTCCAAGTCGATATGAGGAAGAGGGCATCTAAGTATTGGGCGACCCTGCTGTCCAAAGAAAACAGTTTTAATGGAATTCACAGTTTAAGGATGTACGTATTACCTCCATTCGTCGGATCTCTCTCATTCGCAATGAAAAATCTCTCCACGTACGCTGGATGAGACTTGCCGCACTCTGTTTAGATAGAAAAAACATATTTCCTTTCTTTTCTTTTTTTTTTTTTTTTAGGTTTCATGGTCTTTTTTGGATATTTGACTTTTTTAGTGGACGGTTCGTCATCACCTTACATCACCTTATTGATTGTGAAATGAAGGCAAAGAACACACACATTACATGTAAAAAAAGTTAGTAAACGCAATATAGATGCATTATTCAGCCGAGTTTATTTCTAGAAGAATGATGTATGCTGAAATAGCCTAAAGCACAAACTTCAGGGGTGCATTACTTAATTTTTATTTCCAAAAAGTGAGGAACAAATGAAAAATTAAAAAAAGGGAAATAAATAAAGGAAAAGACCACTCCCAATACCTCATTTCGTTTGATCTCCTTTCGGCGAAGGAACGTCTTCCAAACACGTTGAATGATGCCTGCCGCTTGCTGTTCAAAGATAAAACAATTATTCAGTCAAAAATGAGAACTGAGTATGAAACATCACTTTTATCTCTTTTGTCATTATTTGTATTTTCATTCATTACCTCTCTTAGTTGAAAGTCTCTTAGTTGCGATATAAATTTGCTCCATCACCATGTGCCCTGTATCACACTATTAAACGGTTACAGTATTTAAAATAATACAAATATAAAAATTAAATGTGATTGTGGAGGAATACAATAAACGACAACTTTGTCTTTCGTCTATTGTATTCCTCAACCAATCACATTTTATTTTTATTTTTGTATTATTTTAAATACTTTAACCGTTTATTCTATTCTCACTTAGCTTTTCTAGCCCCTGATGAAGACTAGTTTTGTCTAGTCAAAATATTGGACAAATAAATTTGTAACCTCAGCCTTCCCTTCAATTTTCAATAAACGAAAAGATTATTTCAAATACCTCCTTTCGCTGGATGTCCCTTCGTTGAAGGAACGTCCTCCAGGCATGCTGGATTAGTCCCGCCGCTTGCTGTTTAAAGAGAACACATATTTCAATCAAAATTGATAACAGTATACGAAAAGTCACTTTTAGCTTTAACCGAAAGTCATTGCGGAAAGTCATTGCCCGCTTTTTGTGAAATGATGGAAGGGAAAACAGAAATTTGGGCGAGAAGGAGATTAAACTTAAGTGATGCATTACTCAGCTTCTATTTCCAAAACAAAATAAAAAAGCAAAAAGCAGACTAAAAAGTGAATGAATAAATGAATAAATAAAATTATCTTTTCTTCCGGTACTTTTTCTTAAACTGCTACTTCTACTGAAGATAATGATAAGAACAATAATGATAATAACGATGATGATTATGATGATGATTATCATTAATTCATATCTCACACCACTAGTTGTATCGGTGGTCACGTATCCCTAGGTCATCAAGCTATTTCCTATAGCCATATAGTGGATGGTTTGTCATTTCCTTCTTGTGAAATGAAGGCAACTGACGAAAACGCTCAAATTTGAGAGCAAGAAGGCTAGTAATAAGCGTACTACGGATGCACTTATCAGATTTCATTTCTAAAACAAATTTTAGTATGAAATATTTCTAATTAAAAACGCAAATTCCGGTTGGAGGGAGAAGATTTAGTAAACTTTAGGAATGCATTACTTATAGTTTATATTTCCAAAAGAATGAGGAAAAAATGCAAAAGTGAATAAAATAAAAAGATCACTTTCAATACCTGCTTTTGCTGGGTCTCCTTTCGGCGAAGGAACGTCTTCCAAACGCGTTGAATGATGCCTGCCGCTTGCTGTTTAAAAAGAAAACAATTATTCAGTCGGAAATGAGAACTGTGTATGAAACATCACTTTTCTCTTTATTGTTATTATTTTTATTTTCATTTATTACTTTTCTTCGTTGAATGTCTCTCATTTGCGATATACATTTGCACCACGTGCGCTGTATCACACTAACAGCACTCTGTGTTTATGTATCTTGGAAATATATGTCTGGAAAGTCACTCTTTTATCTTCTTATTTGTTACTAGACTATTTCTGTTACCTTCCTGTAAAAAGAAGGCCAACGAAAATACAAAATCTATAATTTTGGAGGAAGACGGTTAGGAAACTTATTACCGAGACACTAATCAGATTTTTCTGTTCTAAAATAATACAAATATGAAATAAAAACTATGAAATATTTCCAAAACACAAATTTCGGCGGGAGGAAGAAGACCTGGAAACTTTAGGAATGTATTACTCA
>NC_133212.1:14683099-14713099 GCF_958299795.1 Porites lutea
ATACGTCTAGGACATAAAAAGAAAAAGCTGTGGCACAGACACTGCTTGTGGCTTTAATTTGCCTGTAGCAATGAAGTGAACTGCCTTTCTTTCAACTCTGAAATCGCACCTGACCAAACAGGCCGATTCAGAAGCTAATTGAGTGATTCCGATAGATTTGCTGGTTTTGATAACTTTACAGTAGATACCGATTTCAAGTACACAGGAATACAGGTAACTAATATCGCGCTACTGAACCTGAGATCAGGCCCAATTTTAGTAGTTCTCATACATTCTCTCTTACGTGGTCGTGCTAAAATTGGGCCTGATGCAAAGTCTGTCACGCTTGGGCTTGCTGCGGCCAGATTTGACCGCAACACTGATTGGCTGTTAGAACAATGTCACAGGATCAGATTGGCTGTTGGAATCACCGGAAGTTTAAAGCCCTTATTCCTTGCCTGGCTGAATTGCGTGGCTGTAGAACTCGAAAATCTTCGCAAATGATACGCTGTAAGAAAATAAACAAACCAGAAAAACTGTTGTCCTCGCTCGTTGCCTGTTTACTGCTTGTTAATTTCGCTTATTAAATTTAGCGAGCTTTTCAGACCTGCAATAAAACAACAACACACCAGAACTACAAAGTGTGTTTGTAATATTATTTTAAATTTTGTTTATTGGTCACTTGGACATGCAGTTTTAGTATTGTCGTTTCGTTTACCCAATATTTAATATTTACCTTGATTTATTTTAAAAAATGTATTTTCTTAGACGATTTTTTATAGTAAATTCCAAATAGTGTACTTACGGGACTAAATATTAAATGCACTTGACTAGTGAAGCTGAAGAAAGAACTGAAGATGTGCCTAGGGCAATTTTAACTCGAGAAAAAACAGAAGAATGGACCGTGAAACAGCTTCAGAGATGGCTTCTTTGCCGTGGGGCCAAAACAACCGCAAAGAAAAGGCAGCTCGCACAAAGGCAAGTACGCGTGGACCGGGATGTTTCTGAAGTTATTTGTGCATAAAAAACACAACTAGTTGAATGCAAATAATAATAATAATAATAATAATAATGGGAAGTTTCGTATTCCCCGACGGCCCTGGGACGAGCGCGATTGCGAGGCTAATGCGGGTAAACTTCTTTGAGGGTGTGAATGGGGTTAACCGACTAGCGACAAAGGGCGAAAAATATTACTGACTACCGACAAAACGAGTAAAAAATTACCGACTACCGACAGGAAAAATATTAACCGACTACCGACATGGGCTGACATTATCAATATTTGTTTCAGAAAAAAAGAGCATTTTACATTTTTTTCTAGCCGTTAGGAAGTAACCTCTTTAAATTTATGACTCATCAGATGGTCTAACAGAAAGAATTTCTTCTTTTGTTGATACGGCTACATTACTACAACCAATATCATAATCAGAAGCCACAGTCCTTGAAGATGCTACCGACTTTATATATTTTATTGAAAACACAAAGGTGAAAAAAACTGAACATTTCTTGTTTCGGTCCGAGAAATGCTTAGATTAATCCTAAAAGAAAATTCTTTCCAGTTTAATTGAAAGCACTATCAGTAAGAAACCACAGTACCGCGATGAGCACATACAGCAGTTTCCTTTCTAACATTTTCATGGCCGCATATATTGAAACACAAAGTTTAAGTAAAACCGTCTTTAAACCAACTGTTTGAAAATGCTATATAGATGATAGTTTTTCCCTATGGGACATAGGTAAACCAGACATGGTAGATTTCTTCAAATTCACGGAACAAGTAAACTTACTTCACCCTACTGCTCTACTGGCTATGAAATTTACGCCCGAAATATCTAACTCTGAGACAATCTTTTTAGACCTCGTTGTATACCATGGCACAACATTCAACGAAATGAGAAAAAGCTATCATTGACGTAAAGACGAATTTAAACGGAAACCTTCCAGTATATACATTTTCACCTCTTACCACCCACCGAATGTTTAAAATGGATTTGACCAACAAGAAGCCTTGAGTATCCTACGAACAAACTCCTCTGAGGAAGTATTTCAGATTTCAATAAGCGGTTGATGGACAGAGGCTGGCCACACAATTTTGAAATAAAAATTGCTGATAGACATAAAACTGACAGGAGAAAAGCAGCGCTCCTTAAACAAAACAATAAGGAAGAAAAAGAAATATTGCCTTTCGTGACACAATACAAGCCCTTAGTGTCTATTATAAAAGAAACGTTAATGTAAAAGTGTAATCTCATACAAAACCAACCACTACCTTGCCAACTTAACCCTTCAGACGTACACGTAAATCATACCCCCCCACCATGGTACAACAGGATGGTAGATGGAACCCCTCCCCAGAGTTTTTGATATGTTGCAGTTTTTCGAGCGATTTTGCCTTCACTGAAAAGCCTTTGATCTTCTTAACAAGATGAGGTATATTTTATGGATGGTGGCACTGTTGGAGGCCTGTTACGTCACCAGCAATGGTCGCCATCTTTGCCGCCATCTTGGATATTACAAAGAATTAGAAATCAGGTTAAAACAAAGAGAAATGGTAATTGCTTGACATGAATAATAACACATAAATAAGCACTTTGCATGATTTTAGCTACAAGATTTTTCTTTTATTGTTGAAAAAAGTTGAAAAAAACATATATTTTCACTCAAAATGGCTTGACAACCTGCTACTTATTACGTCATACCTCGTAACCACAGAAACTGATCATCACTGAACTTTTCTCAAAATGCGTGCGAGGAATAAACGAACATCTACTGAAAACGTCAGGTGCTGATGTTTTATCCTCTTGGAAAAATCCCAGAAAACCTAAACGGGGGTGGCATCCACCCCCCCCCCCCCCCCCCCACCCCTTGTATGTCCGAGGGTTAAAGTGTTATTTCTTTGAGGAAGGAAAATTATGGCAAAGGCAAAGGACATGCTTGTTAGAGCCAAAACATTAAAGGTATAGATGTGCAGCCCGTCACCCCTTGCAGTTTTTCACTAAGCTGATAATTTAAGTATCCAAAAGGCTGGAGTCCATTAATTAATTTATTACTTTTTACTGTGCCGTGTAATAGAACGGGAAAACAAGTTCGCATTTACAGTAAAAGGTTTGGTGATCTTATCAATACGCAAGATATTCATTTGGCAAACAATGGTGAAATAAACGACCACAGGAGCCGATCGGCTCCTGACGATCATGTTGCATAAACAAACAAGAGTTAATGAAGTTTAAGTGCAATCAAATGATGCATTCTTACAAGTTTTACTCTTTCCCTAGGGATCAAAGTCTTGAAACTTGGTGAAATACATAAAAATATTAATAATTAACAAGCGTTTTTACTTATTAACTGAGATTTTCGGACAACCGACAAAAATCAAGAAGTTTAACCGACTACCGACAAAGATCGAAAATTTTAACCGACTACCGACAAAGTAACTGAATTTTAACCGACAACCGACAAATGGACCCCCCCATTCAGACCCTCTTCTTTGGTGTCTTTGAAAAAAAAAAAAAAAAAAAAACATTGATAATTTGCCACTGAGTCGCTGGAAAATGATAGAAATCTCAAAAATAGTAAGATTTCAAAGCTTAAACTTTACCAGTAAGCCAATGGGATATCTGTTGCAAACAACAAAATTGTGGGAAAAGCTGATCGTACTTAACAGAAGAAAGGAAAAAAGCGACGAAGCTTAAAGAAGAAGTAAACTTTTTAAGCTTGAAAAGGGCAAAGTTTGTTAAAATGACAGTATTTTATTCACTTTAATTATCCTTCTTCTTAGTTTTATATTTTGCTCTTGTGTTTAGTGTAAAATGGAGTTTAAACTGCCCAGTATATCGTCTGTATAAAATGCTGTGTTTGAGTTCTTGTCGAATGAAATCTGCGTACTGATAAATAATGTAAGCTAAAATAAAAATGCAAGCTTATGTATAAATAAACTTATAGTATTTTAATCATCTTCCTTTAAACCTATAACTTCTTGCAGTGCAAGGAATTTATGTAGAACGTCTGTTTTCAAATGCACAAGATTTTCCATTCACTCCGTTACAAAACATGTCAACTAAAAAGAAAGTTTCAGTTTAACTTGCAGGTTTTCGACAAGTACGTACATTCCAATGGAAGGTATGGCTTAAAGAAGTCTTACCCATCACTGAAATAACATTAAAATGGCTTTAGGGTATTACCTTGTTTAAGGAGTTTGAAACCATCTTCTCATTTTCATTGAACTCACTCCGGCACTGACCCGCATTATTTGGTCAATTTCTGGTTGGGCTCGTTGTTTTTGTTAGTGATGACGAGCTGATTTTCCTTTTGCTGTTTGAAACAATGATTTCCCAAGCCTGTAAATAAGTTTTGAGACCTCCAAAACCTTTCAACGTTTCAAATTTTCTTTTTTTTCTGCAACTCAGCCGCAGTTTTCTCATCTTTGTCTCTTTGTTTGTCTTCTTGGTGAGAAGTGACCCGCATTTAGCCTCGCTTTCGCGCAAAAACGAGCACGCGGGAAAACGAAACTCGCCTGTTCAAGGTGCCTACTCGACTTGTCCCCCCCCCCCCAAAAAAAAAGGCACATGTCAATCAATCAAAAAAGTGAGCGGTAGACGTTTCGTGGAAGGTTTGTATCAGGCTCTCTTTTCGTTTCGCCTTGCCCGCCGGAATGTTATTTACAGATCGAAACGAAAATAGAGCCTGATCTCTGGTCACTATCGCTCAAAAATGTTTTGAGTATTTCTCATCAGCAGCTTTCCCCATTGCTGTTATATATGAGACTCTTTACAGCTCCAATGGGGAAAGAAGATTTACTATTGCTCTTTTTCGGAGCCAGTTCTGGAATAACCTTTTGGCATGACAAAAAAGATAAGGGACGATACAGCCTTGCTTTGCTGGTAAAACAGATATCCACTTTACAACTTGCTTTTTTGCAACTTAACGAAAAAAAGAGGTTTTTTAATGAGAGAAGTTAATATAGTCCGGGCTTGAGGGGAATTCAGTCCCTATTTTAAATAAAAATTTAAGCCTATTGCTCTGACCTGAATCCTGACGAGGGTCTTTGCATATTTACCTCCTTTCATTTAACAGATTCTGTACTTTACCTATTGAACTGTTTTGATTTTTATTTTGATCTATTGTGAATCGCGTGACACTAAAAACCAGCACAGTTTTAAACAACCTTTTAGCTTGGTAAGACTGTACAATGCTCAGACCAGTATTAAGCGGGCAACGCTTCACACAAGCACAAGTTTGACTATACTTTTTTTTCTTGTTACAGGAGGATCAGCAATTAAGAAGATATAAAAGTCTTCAAAAGAGGAAAGAAGTTTCCCAAGTAAGTAAAAAAATTCATCGGCTTCAGTTTAAATTTTTTAAAATTTTACCATCCTAAGGTGTTTTCTTGATCAATAACGATTTCTTAAAACATAAGCAAGCGAATATTAACGTTAAAAGCCGACGTTTCGGTATCATCATGACACCATTCTCAAGGCAAAATGAATAAGTAAATAGAAAATAGCAATAGAAATCAAATCTTCGCATTACTTATTCATTTTGCCTTAAGTGGTGTCATGATGATACTGAAACGCCGGCTTTTAACGTTAATATTCGCTTGCTTAAGGTGTTTTCTCTGCGAGAAACGTTTGTGTTTCAAGCCGAAATATATGCATTTCGTATATTCATGTGTAGTTTATGCTTGTTGCTTTTCCTTCTTGTCTTCGTCACAAGGATCAGTTTGTTTTTTTTTTCCCTTTATTTTTCTCACCAACAGGAGCATGAGGACATGCCGTTGTCATGGTAACTGATCCTTTTTCGGATCTTCCGTTTTTTGTTGATGAAGAGTCCATACGAGATCACAAATCCGTTTTTGGATTCTCCCCAAAAAACGCACCCCTAGAAAATCTAACCATTTGTAGATGTGCAGTGTTCGTACAGATTTTGGGATCCAATATTCAAGACTTTTTCCAGACTTTTTACCAAAACAATACTTTACTTCCTTTTCCCAGAGTCAAGGTTACAAAATAAGTAATCAATAGAGACCTTAAAAGACCAGGGAATAAAGCTTTTTTCATGATGCGCTGCAGACGTACAGGCGAGATTGAGTAAGATTTTACCAAAACGAAAAAATATTCCACTTATATAGCACTCACTATAGCTTTGAAAAAAAAATTCAAGACATTTTACCATTTTTCTAGACTTTTTCCAGGTCTGGAAAATTGCTGGGCAAATTTCAAGATTTTTCCAAGAATTCAAGACTCTGTACGAACCCTAGATGCCACAACAAAGGTAGCACATTCTCCTCAGTTATAAGACCCTGAGTGTTGATCCGGTCGGGGTTTGAACCCGCGACCTCCTGCACCGTAGACAAGCACTTATCTAATTGAGCTAACCGGGCGGTGATTAAGATCTAGTGAAAACCAGATTGTCCGGGTCAGAAGCAGAAGCGGAACGATAAACCAATCACAATGCAAATTCCCACGCTTTGCTATTGGTTTAGTTATTCCGCGTCTACTTGCGACTTCGACAATCTAGTTTTCACTAGATCGTAAACGACTGAGTCATAAGCGGAATCAGAACGCTGTTTTCACTAAATCGTTAAGTCCTGAGCTTCTTCCAGTATATGTTCCACCTATCCTTATAGTCTCTTTCCAATACGAAGTAGCAAACAGTTTGATTGTTATCACTTGGATTGGGGATGGGTTTCTTAGATACCATGCACGGCTATTCGTTTCCGGTCACGTGGACAGGGCGAATGTGTCCAAAGAAATGCTTTGACCAAGAAGGCCAGGGAAACCCGTGCGGAAAAAGAAGGGTTAATTTCTGTTGGCCAGAACCTCTTTAGAACCTCTAATTTGATAGGTTCTTGTTGGCCCGAAGCTCTATTGTTTCAAAGTTAGGGTTGATTGTTAGTTGTGTTTGGGTTAGGGCTACCTATTTTTTTTCTAAACCAATCCTGTGAGCCGTTCTTAGAGCTTCCGGCCCACACGTTAATTTAAGGAAGTTCGCGCCTATTGTCACCCAATTTATCATGATCTCAAAATTGCGGTAAACGTGATTATCTCGCCTTTATATCGCTGGTGTACACAGCAGAGCTATAAAGAGCCTACACCACAGGCAAACACCAGCGGTGAATATGGCCAACTTTGGAATATTAGTGAATATTATTGCAAGCAGCTTTCCCTAGTGATTTAAATAACCCGATAAATCAACCCTTTTCATAAAAAGTTCAACTTTTCCTGTTTGAAAAACAAATCCCCAAAAGGAATAAAATAGCAACTCTCCTATGAAGCTGCCACGACCTTTGCTCGTTACAATTGCTCTACCCGGAAATAACATTGGCTGACACCCTAAATAACATCTCCGTAGGAAACAAACTGTTTCTCTAACCTTGAGAAGCTTTGACAAGCATGATCTGTTGCAGCCCGGTGCATGTATATTGCTAAATAATTATGAAGATAAAATTTCAAAAAAATTTCTAAAAAGTGAAAAAGTACATTGTAAATTGTGACATGAGCTAATGGGACAGCTTTTTCAATCACCGAGGCTTGTGAGGGCATTTTGAACTTCTTCAAATACCTGATAAAATAAACAGAACCAGAAGATGAGTAGTTTGCCAGTAATTGACCACTACAGAAAATGCCATAACATACCATAATGCTCTTTGTTTGTCACCCCAAAATTTTGCATAAGCATTGTGTACAGTTTCTCTTGAAGCCATTTTAACTCCCAAGAGAAACTGCAGACAATGCTCATGCAAAATTTTGGAGTGACAAACAAAGAGCATTATGGCATGTTATGGTATTTTCTGTAGTGGTCAATAATGACAAAAGGTGGTACACTGTTAAACTCTTGGTTTCACTGGAGATTCCAAGGTGAAGCTTCCCTTATGAAAAAAATGACATAGAAACTCCAGGGGAGGGTAGGGTATTGGGGGTACTCACTTCTATTATTATGGCATACTGGGATGTACCGCTGTACAGGGTATGGTTTTGGACCTCTCTGCCTTAAACAGGGAAAAGGGATAGGAAGGGATTTCAATGAGATTGAAGACAGTATAATATGCATACCCAATGCATACCCATTGTCCTGACACAGGGAACTAAGTTATTGGAGGAAACCACAACTGCCAGGACAATAGGCATGCTGAATAATGACAGTATCCGACGTCAACTGCCACCAGCGGAAGTGGGAGGGGCGATACTTTGAAGTCACTTCCACAGAACTCTGTTGAAATCGCCAAGAGGCGGGCAAAAACCCAGCAAATCTAAGCAAGGGCCACAAGGTATCATGCCAACATAACGGAATTTAAGAGCAGTTGTCTGTAAGATTCGAGCTATATTAAAAAGGCGCTGCCACACTATCTCACCGAATTGGCTAAAAATTGGCATGTAGACTTGATTTGAGGTCTTTAATAAGGAATAGGTAACTTTAGGTTCTAATTCCTCCTACTTCGGAAATTATCGACATGGCCGGTTTTTGGGTGCCTCGGACCGGCGCCATATTGGTTAATAGAAGCTGCTTTTGAGCCTTCGACTACAACCCTGTCTTCAAAGCTAATCTTCCTTTGCCAATACAGATTGAAAGAACAATCCCTCTTTATTGTATTTTTAGAAACTACTTCGAAATTGATAACGTTTTCGCAACGATCGATTAAACTTTTGGTGGGTATACTTTTTGAATTTTTTACACCCGCAAAATTAACAGAATTTTAAAGGCGTATATCTCTTTTGCCACATCGCATTGAAGCTTGCCAATCTGCCTGAATACTCACTGTTTGTAGTTAAATCGAGTTCATTAATAAAAAAATTGGGCAAATTTAACGGAGCAGAAACAAAAGTCATGAATGGAAGACTGTCCTAGCGACTTTGTCAATAATCTGTACACCGAATACTCGCCAGGTGTTGCCAAAATTACAATCGATAATAGAGTTTCTGTCATTAAATCTGAGTGATCTGTGTAATAAAATTAGCCTCTGTAATATAATCGATAACTCTGCTGCGAAAAACAGTATAAAAAAAGGCAGATTGTATAAGGAAAAGGAAAATAAATTTGTTATGTTTATGCTATGACGCGTAAACAAAATTCAACCATCACAGTCGAACAGGAATTTTCCTGATTTTCCTCCAGTTCCTTTACCGAAACCAGAGCTTTTAAAATTAACCATAGTAATGAAAATTGAGATGTATTACCTTACTCGACGACAAAGTTGCCAGTTTCCACCTTGATCGAAAAAAAGTAATATTTTCCCACGCATATCGCGGGTCGTCACGTTCCTTGCCTGGCGTTACAACTCACGTGAAACCGCCTGGTTTCAAACAACTGAACTGAAGAATCCGTGAAAATCTTAGCCAGGCAATAAATAATGGAAGTTGATATAAGTTATCATTATTAGTGAGCGAGGATCGATGCGATGATAGTTCCAGCTACATGTATTTACAGCGTTTGAAGATTCACTCAAAACTCATGAGACATGAACCCTTGAAATAAACATCATTACTTCCGGTTTTAAAAATTGGGCGTTGGCAAAGTAATGAATAGACTCATTCTACCTTGTACACCGTTAACAACGGTTCCGTGTACAATTTTCAGGTATTTTGTCTCAATCACGAAGCCCGTTTTGAGGAGATTCTTGATAAACAGAAAAATTGGTTTGGAAGGGGTTAAGAAGAATGAGGGATGAGCCCGGGACAACAAAAACCACAGTCACCCCACCGAAGGGCTTTATAACTGTGCGCAAATGCCTCACCCTAGGGACAATTCCAGATTTTTGTTTCCTTGAAAAAGCTTAAAATCGCTAGACAATGCATGGACAACACAAGACACAGTCCTAATTAAAAATAAAGTAAACAGCAAAGAAAATTCAGTTAGAGACCAGAGTGTTTATCCGATATCGCGAACAATAAGGAGTGATTGAAGATGTGTCTGCAGTTTAAGGTAAAATCATTTACCATGCTCACGGACCATTCGACAACATAAGTGTACCGATTGACGTAATATCAGTGGTAAAATCGAACGCTTTTTACTGTAGGACGATGACGTCATCATACAAAAGGCGTCTTCACTCTGGCATCCAGAATTTCAAACAGTCAAAACCTAATTTTCTCTGCTCGTCAACTGAAAAACGCCTCTGAGGGCAAGTAGTGGTAATGTGCTTGTTAGTAAGACGTCCAACATAAGGAGACATTCATAATCAACTCGGTTAATGCATTGATAAAGGGAAACTTTCTCCTTTACCCTTAGGGACAGAGTTCAAAAGCACAAAAGATTTTTAGTTCAGCTCTAGCATGTGTTGTCTAGCGATTTGCCTTGAGCTTCTCTAAATTTTCCAGATCAAACAAGCTGTGCCCATCGTACATAATCTTGTCTGGGCTCCCTTGAAAAATTGCACTTCATCAGATGCCTTCAAGTTCATCCTCCGCCGCGACAACTTCGTGATCTATTTTAATGGGTGGTTTTCTGGAACTATCCTATGGCTTGTCCTTTCTGGTCGTCACTATATTAGCGGACATGTTTCAATTTCTCTCCAGCAAAAGTCTCTATCAGGAGCGTAGCCAGGACTTTCCAGGTGTGCGGAAAATTTCCAAAACTTACCCTAACATCTTACTCAGTTCTCTCGCAACGTTTCCCCACTACATTTGCTAATTCTGTTAACTAGGTGAGGTTATGCGTGGATGAAATGGCACTTGCAATCGGTGAGAAAATTAGGTTAGACACTTCACCCTCAAGGACGACTCTCACGTTTTGCTGACACTTTCTACCTTAGAAGAGATAAGTGAAGCTTTGCCTTCCCCACTCCGTGTAAAAAAATGTCGTTCGGCTGTTCAAACTACTTTTGGAAAACAACAAACTTCCCAACTTTAATTTTCAATAAAGGTATAAGGGTAGGAATCCAAATTGTTTTGGAGTATTTCACTGATTTTAACACGATGATTGTACAGTAGTGTCTAGTGAGTACGGAGGCTAATGCCCCATCGTAAAAATCTGAAATTGAAAACAAAAATGTTGTATAACCGAGTAGTACACAATTTTAGTTATTTTATTGAGTTGTGAAAAATCACAGATTTGTTTCTTCTTGAATGTGTTATACTCTCATCCATTCAGTCTTTCCGATATGCCCGTCGGATAGCGGAAGTTACCGTAAATGATCGATTACCTGAAAAGAAGCTACCATCCTAACTTTCCACCTTCGGGTCTTTTCCCTAGCCATAATTTTTTTCCCTCAAGGAATTTTTCTCTGTTTTACATAATAATTGGTCTTGCATTCAGCTTATCGATTTTTAGAGCCTAGTCCTATGCCGTATTCTGATGCGATCTACTTTATGTAGCTTTCCCCCATCTAACAGCTCCTTACTGAACAAAAACGGCTTTAATTGAGTCTATTCAAAGAACTAGCCAATATTTTTCCAGCGGTAAGCACAATGTTCCTAATTCCCCCTAGTCCCCTTCTTAGACGCTTTCATGTGCATCAGGTGTTAAATTTTCTTTTCATAAGCTATAATGCTCATAATCGCGCATTCTGATGTCATTTATGCTTAAAAAATTAAAAATTAGTTTATCGAAGAAAGAGTGAATTAAAGGTGTCATGAGGCGTTTGTGATTTCATGAACTATTTGACGCGGTCCTTTTCTTACGGCTTATGTCCGTTGGTGAAATTGCTACTTGGGTTTTCTTGTATTGAAAAGGGCTGGCTCTTTCTAAACGTGGCGTTGTTTATGGAACCTTAGTATTCAGAACAGAATCAGTCGATGGCAAACAACGAAAAGGCTTTTATGTGGTAAGTTACAGTGATGAACCTTGCCTCGAGATGGTCATATTTTTGTACATACCTTCATGCAATTCAGTGTTGGTCTGAAAATTTTTTGTTATGGATGGGGGAAGGGTGGGGGGGGGGGGGGGGAGAGAGATCAGAACATGTACCTCGTGTTGTTTACAAGACATTAAGGTAATGAAAACTGTTAAACAGTCTTCTACAAATCAAAATAGTTGCAAATGCTTACGGGAGGCCCTAACTATATGATGATTAGAAGGGCTATATTTGGAAAGGTGCATGGTCGTGGAGTTAAGGAGATTTGACTAATCAACCAATTTCCCGCTAAACATAAGGGCGTGGCCAGTGGCCCCAAAATTGTGCTCGCTCGCCCCGGGCTAGCTCGACTTTTGGGATACGGTTATGGGGTTATAAACAATGAGTTCATCATCTATATAGCCTACTCGCCCAAAGTGACTGCATTTCGCTTTTCAGAGACCCATCAGTTACTGTATGACCCTCTCCGATCAGATTTTATGTCCGTGGTACTGGTGGTGAGGTCAGTCTACAGGCAGAGTCGTGAAAAACACCGCCACTTGAGCCTTAACGTTCAAAACATTCCTGGCTATCGGGAAAAAAAGAAGGAGCTTTTAAAAATACTAAATAAAATGTCATTTCAAATTTCACTTTGTCACCGTTGGAAAATTATTGTGAATCAGACCGAATGAAAGTTCACTCAAAGAGGGGGAGGGGGGAGGGGGGTTGGTAGTTCTTAACAGTTCCAGTTAGCTAGAAAATTAAAAGTTACGAAAAAATAGTGGGCGAACTGCAGAATACATGCAAGAATGAGAAAGGAAATAGAAAACAACTTCCTGTTCAAATTCGGGTGAAACGTTTAATAGCGTCAAGAAGACTGAACTTGATTGAGGTTGTTCATTTCAGTTCCGTTCCAGCGTGCAGTTCCTTGTCCTCCTAAAAATAGCTTCGTCTCCCACCGATCATTCCATGTCATATTTTGCGGACTTATTATTCAGTAATGACGGTACGATCAGGTAATTTGACTTGATGAGTTCTTTAATTTCATTTCATGTACTAGTTTTATATCTTACGCTGGAAAGATCTGCCAAACAGTGTACATTAGCAAAGGTAGGTTCCTATTTACACGTGTAATTATCGAATACCATACAATTTGCATAAAGCTACAGTGCACGGTTGGTTTTTCTAGCCTTTTGATTAAAATTGACAACGTTTGCGTTATCTTTGCCTAAGAAAATATGTAATTTGTAGCTGTATACAGCGAAATACTACAGAGAAAATTGTAACTGTGCAGTACACGAGCGGCTCCCGATTGGTCTGGGAAATCGAAGAGCGAACTTGAGCTAGTACCGTGTGTAACAAAATTTATAATTTTCATTTTAGCGCATATTTCAAGCTCTTCGCAAGATCAAAATTAAAAGATCATCTGTTTACATTACAAGGGAGGGTTTTTTTAAGCGATAGATAGGGTTTAAGAGGCACGATCAATTTTTAAAGAATTTTCTTTTCAAATATTCACCGAATTTCGTTTTGAAGTTTTAGCGGCCAAGTGGCTGAACCACTGCGCATTCATGCAATCATATTTCTGTTCCGTTGCATTTGCCCAACTATTTTATTCAACAATCTAACTTAGCTATAAACAAACTATGTTTAGTTAAAATGGCTTAGTCTAAATCGATGTGGCATGGGTGATATTGGCCTTCCAATTTCCACCAAATTTGTGTACCTTTTAAGTAGCGAAAAAGTGCTGTGAGAAGTTATAGCCGTTCGTAACTCAGGCTTAACCACTTTCAGATAAGAGTAGGTAAATGAAAGGAGGAAGGATAGTTCTTTGCAACTGTATGAGTCACGATTAAGTTATTTTAATGATAAGGCTAGAATTAATTACTGTATATCTCCGTCAGTTCACCAACATGGCGGCCGCTCGAGGCCTCGTCAAAACTGTCATTCCTGTATCTTTGAAACCAACGAGAATTCGAACCTTAGAATATGCATTCAGTATTTAGGACACCATTCTAAGACTACATGCCAAAAATCAGCCAAATCGATGAGGTACCGTGTCAGGCCGAAGTTCGAATCTTACAGAAAATCACTCTTAACCCACATTCGTCCCTGAGCTGCCCGTAACCACCTGTGCCGATCCATGTCCCTCTACTGCTTGTGATGCAAGAGAGAATGATCTAAGAGAGCGAATCCCCCATACATGACCCTCTTCCCATGAAAATTATTTTCAATCTATTCTTGGTTCTGTGTCATACTGCGCGGTTATTTTAAGAACGCCACCTTATTGGTCGGTTAGAGTGGCGTCATGTAATTTTAAACTTGGCGGGTAATTCATTTCACGGCCGATCACGCACAGCAAGCGATACGACGTGCAAACTTGGTATTACTTTTGTCGATGAGTCAAAAGATTTCTACGTGGAAAAATCTGGCCAGAGTAGCTGCTGAAGCAGCAAAATGGTCCTGGCTTGTGGGAGTTTGCAGGAGAAAGCGGTTCCGACTCAACGAAAATTGCTTAAATTGAGGTCTTTGCTACATCAGTATATAAACAATTAAAACGAAAACTGTCTCTTCTGGCGACATCCACGCACACCTGCGAGCTGTGATACCGTCGTTTGGATTCAACCGTGGACACGTACCGAGATAATAGGTTCAAAGTGGGTTCAAACATGAATGTTTGGCCGCCAAACATTTGAATTTTGAAAGGGCGCTAGACAGATGTAGGCACACTATTCACTATAAAGAATTGTCCGAAACCGGAAACTGTGCATCAAAAGTCTCTGGCATCCAGGTTAGCGACTGTTTAACAGCTTGAAGCATCTGACCTGATTTGTGTTCGCACAGCGAAATATTCATTGCAAGTACTAGACGTTAAGAAGATGTAATGCAGTTTGAAACTCTCAAGAATAAGTCTTAAAAGCAAATGTACTGTTTCTGAACGAAAAATATTCCTGAAAAAAGGGAAAATATATCTTGCACATTTTGCATAAACAATTGAAACCTGCCACTTATTAAAGGTTTCGTGTTTCGTGTGTGATAACCTTTGCCTTTGGCTTTCACAGGGTGTCAGAATTCAATATTCGTTATTTTAAATGAGGCTACCATCCGTTAGAAAATCTCAATCTTTAATCTCGACGTGAAATTTTGACTCCAAGTACTGAAATCCCTCTGTAAATGAAATTCATTCCTGAATTATGGGCGGAACGCGCTGATCAAAAACGTGTCAACAAGAGAAGCCGATTAGTATCGGCTCCTGGCGTTAATTACTGGCTGTCAAACTTCAAATGTTTGGCGGCGGGTCACGGAAACAACAGACAAAAATAACCTTCGCAGCACGCCCGTGAACTTTAAATAGATTTTAAAAAATTATCATGGGGCGCAGGGTACGCTCTCTTAGCTCATTCTCTCTTGTTGTGATGTCATCAGTTTTAATGGTCAAGGACAACTTTGTCTGCTAACTTGTACAGATATCTTTTTAAACCATACCAGAATGAGCACAATTCAGTCAAGGGTACCAGAGCAAAAAGCAAAAAACTATGTAACATTGACCTGAAAATATCAATGAAAATCTTGTTCCACTACCCACATAACTCATCTAATCCTAAGATCCTAAAAGTTTTCCTAAAATCTTTTCTAACCAAAATGAAGCCAACTAAATACCCGGTAAAAGAAAAAAAAAGGAGGCAATAAATGAAAAAAAGAGGGGAGGAGAAATTTTGCTCTGCGCATGCCCGAACTTCCCACACTGATATTTTGCACCTGGATCAGAAGGCCGCGAAGTGTATGACCTGTCAATGGCTTTATGGTAAGGTTTAGCTCTTTACAGCATGACAGTGACCAGAAAACCGCTTGACTAGCTTCAAAACGCGTTTTTGGCAAAATTTCCAGGGGCGAATGGGTTAAAGGAATTTCTTATTTCCCACGTCATGGGCCAATTTTGAACGCATTGAGAATAGTCTGCCTTGCCGGTTTCAAATGTTTCTTGTCTGGCACATTGTGTGTAGGACGTGACAGTTACATATAACCACTGGTAACTGCCACATAAATTGTAAATTGTAAATATCTTATTATCCACTCCCCTCAGGGCTTTTCAGGGATAATTTACAACACTGGTTGGGGGACTTTGCCAGACTGCTTAAGGTGCAGTTTACAAGTACTGAAGGAATGAGTGATGATGCCCCCATACATGAGTGTGAAAGTGAGATAGACCACTACACCGGGCACTACGTGCCCTACTCTTTACGAAGAGTGTGTGGGTTCTTTAACGTCCCACAGATTCATTACATGTGCAAGGGCTTGTGAGACGGGGCCTACGGTTTATCGTCCTTATCCGAGAAGATACTGAGTGTCATTGATCATTTGAAACCAGCAAGGTTAACTGTCTTTAGTCTAGTTTAAACCCCTTTCAGATGACTCACAAAGTCTCACGAATCACTTGCAAACTTTTCCCATGCCCCTTAATCCATAAAAAAGTTGAAGAGAAACAATAGACCTTTTTACTGATTCGGCCGCCATATTGAATTTAGTAGATTTAAGGAGTGTTATGGGATGTCCCAGGGGCACTCGCTCAGTATTTACGTGCGCTTTTCAGGCAAACAGAGAACGTCAATGTATATTTCTCGGTAAAAAGGCGATCATTATTATTTCATCCAAACACCGCACAACAATCCTTTTTTTCTTATTACAATCTTTTTCTAGGAAAAGTTAAAGAAAAATTGGCCAGAAAAGCACGCATAAATACTGATGTTATTATGTCTGATTTCCGATTGTGCTTATGCTCCCTGGTTATCCCATAATACTTGTTAAATCCATTTCTCCTCAACATTGCCGCTGTATGAGTAAAAAGGTCTATTTGCAGTGTAAATTCAAATGCACCAAACCATAATTGTGAAGCTACAGGTGTAACACCTTACCTGTTCTGGTGATTTAATTGCCTGGATCTTTTTCACAAGTCCTAGTTTCTCATAATGTTGGATAATTGGCATAGTTTGTGTTTCATATGTGTGAAACCTATGAAACAAGGGTATATTGATTGGGCAGTTAAAATTAATATTGGGTAATTTAATCAAGCTTTACTTCTACTCAATAAGGAGAGGACAACTCTTGAATAAGTCCTCTGTGAAGTGGAAACAAATCGTTTTGCACCTATTGCAGCATTTAAGTCACCACTTGCTAAGTTAAATACCCATGAAAAGTCACGCAATAAAATAAGGCACGCAGTCCAAATCAACAAACAACAAGACAGCTTAGTAATGAGGACACAGCCCTGTGGCAGGCAATTAGCAACTTTGGGTTACACGCACAAATACATACAGCCTCACTTATTGCCCCACTATCATGGGGTAGGACAATAGTTTTGGCAGATCGAGCCTTTCTGATCTCCTTAGCACTGCATGCGCTGGATCAGACAAGATGAAGGCAAAGGAATAAGATAGCAAGGCACAAACAATGCCAACAGCTCAGGGGAAGCTGCAAGCATGCCATAGAAGCATGAAATGCATTCCTCTAAGCAACACACAAAACCCGAAATGAAGTTCCCTGACACACCAGCCATTTTTGGAACCAAAGAAAGCACACTGCCTAAGGAATACGAATTGCCTTCTGACTGACAATAATCACCAAGAAAAGGAAAATTAAATACAATTCACAAGCAACACTTCGTTAAAACCAAGTGAATAACAAGAGCGAATGCATTGAAAATTCTGTTGGATACATACCTCTTTTTAAGACTCTCAATGTTATCATCAGGCCTCCCACTTGACTCTCCTCTCAGCATTATTCTCTTAATACATTCCTGTTTTCAGGGAGATGTTTAATGATGTATTAACCTTCAACATAAACATTTTCACTTCTGGTAACTATTAAGACACCCTGATGACAATAACAAACACTGTCTTTACGTTTTTCATGGTTAATCACTTTGAAAAAGAAATGGATTACATTCAGTACAGCAGAATTAAGACATTACAGGGTTCATACCATTTTTTGAACAAACAATTCAAGGACTAGTCAAGGACTTTCAAGGACACATTTCCCATTTCTCAAGGATTCCATTCAGTGCAAAAAAAAAAGAGCATTCTAGTCTATGTCTTTTTTAGTTCTTCCACAACATGACCAATTTTATCCTGAAGGTCTTCCTGTGTTTGCTCCTTTTCTAAGGCACTTGAGAATCTGGGCATGGGTGTAGCTTTATTAGGCACCATATGAAGTCTTACATAAAAATTTGCTTTTATGACTGTAATGTCGAAATACATTGTAATCTTATACTGTAAATTTGTCAGTGACTAAATAATATGTGCAAAAATGACCCCGAAACCACACTATGAATAATAATAATAATCGAATTTGGGTACAGCCCAGAAAAGCTCAAAATTTGATTCTATGCGGGAGATTTGGTGACCCATATAGAAGACCAGGAGATTGGTGCTATATCCAGGAGACTTACAGATAATTTGGGAGAGTTCACATATAATATATATGATGATATGGAGTGATATAGTCATGACAGACTTGCACGACATAACAACAGATAACTACATTTTCAACAAAAATACAAATTGATTGTACTGTCAAAGTACATACCTCTTCTGTGCACTCAAAAAATAAAACACACTTCACATCTGCTTTTCCATGCATAACTTTATGCCAACCTTGAAGATTATTTTCATTCCTTGGAAACCCATCTATGAGGAATTTCTTTGTGCTACTTTTGTTCATTGCCTAGCAAAATAACAAAGACCTGATTACCTTAAAAATAGCAAGTTTAGTATTACCATCAACTTTGATGATGGTAAATTAATGCAGAGGTTGTTAAAAAGTCAATCACTCTCTACTCAGGAAGTACAAGTACATAGTCACCAAGATGAGTTCTGGGTTCAAACCACTTACAATTTTATAATTAAAAATGTCTACTGTCAGAGGCTTTACACTGCGTTTTAACAGAGAAGAATATTACTTTGGTAATAATAAAGTTAAGAGTAGGTTATTATAAATTAGAATGAAAATTTAAATATTATGTCAGTAGTTTTCCACCAAGAAGTCAATATTTAGATGTGCTTCTGTTGTCCTTAGAGCTCTTAATATTTGTCATGTCATGGCAAGAAAGCCTACTTTACATACAATGACATACTCTAAAGAAGAAACTCGCTCAAATTCAACTTTTTCATAGCAGAAAAAACAACAGCAACTACTACTATACAACAATAACAACAACAACACAGAGTGAAAACAAAACAAAATACCAAAACAAACATTCAAAACAAAATGTTGTACCTTTTCAATCAAGCTTATTGTGATTTCTACAGGAACAATCTTTCCTTCCTTCATACAAGTTTCAATAAGGTCTCCATTTTCTGAGCCACTAGCTCTTTCCACTCTTAATAATTCCCCTGCTGATAAATGAATGTATCCAAATTCCTACAATAAAATATTGCAACTACTGCATTTAGAATGACAAAGTAGCCCTGACATGTACATACAGACAGATACATAAGACAAGAAACTGGTATTATGAAAAACTACAAAATTAATACAGTGGAACCTTGTTTAGTTTGGTTGTTTAGTTAGACTTAATCTTCAAGGGTAAGAAGAAAAGCTAAGTCCTTAACCGGGGTGTGTACGGATGTAAACAGCCCATTAAGTCAGAAGTTCTACTTTTTGGCATAAGAAGCGCATATAAAAGTGCATCATAAAGCCTTGGATAATATTATAGATACCACTAAGTGTAAATTTTTCGAAAGTGCGGACTGTTTTTAAGCGAAATATTCAAAATATTGTGACAGAGTGGTTTGAAATAAACAACTTTCAATTAGTAGCAACAAAGTTATTTGTTCAAAAAGGTATGCTTTAACGATATTACAGCCAGTATCAAAATCAAACTACGCATTATTATCAAAGACTGAAAACTGTGACGAGAGGAAGTAATTCGATTGCCACGTTTGCATGGTCAGTTGTTAAGCTTCAAATTAAATATTTGTTTGTATTTTAGCTAGAAAGGATGTGTTTTCACCGCTACCTTTACAATCTTCTCACATTGTGTGCCTTTGCCAGCTCCAGGTCCACCCAAAACAAAGATAACAATTGGCCTGACTACTGAAGACATGACTCTTTGCGCTGGATAATTGATCCTTCCGAAAACAAATGATAAATGAAACATGTAATGACCAAAGTTCGAGTGAAATGTAATTTAAACGCTTCGAAAGCGCGAAGATTTTTACCTCGATGAGTATAGTCCGCTGTCCATTCGAATCGTAAAGCTTTAATTACTCATTAGGGAGGACCAGCAATGTACGTTTTTGTTCTTGGAAGAAGGACAACTTTTTCTAATGAATTGGGACTATAACTTTTCCACTATAAGGAAATTTTCCTTTAAAGATGATTTCTGTAGCGATTTGAGGAGATTATTTGCGCTTCACTTCTGTTTAATGCTTTGGAAACAAGACACCTTCCCACCCCCGTTCAGTAACTCAGTTTTGCTATTCGAAAACGAGTCTACATCAACAACATGGCGGATCGGCGGTACTCTCTGTGAAATCTCCGCTGAAATATTAAATTGCAACAATTGGTTGACATGTACTTTCCAATCGGCTGGCCAAAGTATTTCAGCTCAAAGGATGTCCACTGTGGAGAATTAAAATCGCTAAAATACAACAGAGATCGTTCGCTATTGGCCGTTGTTTCTGATCACAGTGTCTGCATATGGAATAACCGGGTAAATATGAAGCTTAACATTTATGTTCATGTGATATCAAAGTACATTGTAGTGGTATTTTTTGCTCTCCGTCCATTTTAACATTCCTTTTAGTTAAATCCTTGCTTTAGTCTTTATTATACACATACAAATTCCAAGCCAAACTACCTGCCTCATATATATAATAACTGGACACAGCTGGGGCAGGTCAGCACGTACAGAAATGTCTTGTCTTGTCAGAATCTTAGTTTTATAATTTTCTCAAACCTTATCTTTGAAATATGACAAAAACCGTCAGTCAATTTGATGACAATTATCTGCTTTGTTGTCGCATATAGCTTTATGTTGACAAACACGAGACAATAAAACTTAAGCTTACATGTACCAGGAGTGTGAAGCTAAAATTTGATATTAAAAAGTTGAAAATGCCTTACTTTAATAGCGTTTTGCTTGGAATGAAGAATGCTGATTAACATTGGGCTTCTCTTGATCCCTATAAAGACTATCATTCACTCTACTTTTTAAAGTCTTAAAAGTCTGTTATGTTTCAACTTACTCTTCATAACTGATCATGTGATGCATTTTATGTCCCACACTACTGTCTATCAAGCTCTAAACGTCAAGTAGCAAAGATTCAGCTATTTCCCTGTCATGTTGTGCACTTTTTATTGGGTTTATATAAATGTTACAGTTCAGCCTCGTTTTCATGCTGCAGGAGCGAGGGCCTAGACAAAAAACCCGCTTAATAACAGATATCATAACATTTGGAGTGCGGCAACAGCACAATTCTTAATCAGGAAGGGAAGATGAAGATTTTAATCCATGTTGCCTGCTTCTACTCAAAATGTTTAGCGAAAATGAAAAATGAGCGCCCTGCGTGACAGTGCTTCCTGACTAAGCTGAACCAGTTGTATATTTTAAGTTTACTCTCATTTATAATTCTTTTTTATTTTGTCCATATTGGCTGAAAATTTTTCGTTAGAATATTGAGTGTAATTTGTAAGATAAATTTCGATACAAATTTATCCATCCAAAGCCACATAAATAATGCACAGTTTTATGTTCCGGAAACTAAAAACTTTGTCAATGTTAACTGCTAAAACACATTGAAATTTAAGCGGCGATTAAAAATGATAACTGCGATAAAAATCAATTGATATCGATAATTATCGATTAGCAACAGCTTTTTTCTTTGCCAGTTCTTATTGATTTTTAATTTAATCAATTGATTTAATCAATAGTTATCGGTATTGATTACTATCAATTATTGACTTTATTGATCACACTAGTTGTGCACCAGCCAGACTTAAAATAGGAGACCAGTCATCTCGATACTTAAGCAGTGAAACTGCCCAACAATTTCAGCTTGATCACTTAAAGTTTAGTTTAAAAGTGCATGAACAATTTCAAGAAAAACATATGGCATGAAAATTCCCATATTAAACCAAATATGTGAGATGACTTGTACTTGTTTACATGTTAAATTGTTATCAAAACAACAAGTAAGCATAAAATATGGTTTCCCAGAAAAGAAATAAAAACACTTAAAATGTAACAACTATTTTATGTTGCAATGTTACATGACAAGTCAAGCAGAAATAATCCATATGGCTGCCCAACTGTCCCTATTGAATTTGACGGCACACACAACATCTCATGGCTTTTTGAACAGTCTAAGGTTGAGTTTTCTTTTCCTCAAAATTGCCTTAACCTTTTAAGTCCCGAGAGTGACCAAAATCAGTTTTCTTCTATAACAATATCAAAACAAGCTATGATTTAAGTATATGTTGTAGTTCAATTTATCATTGGTTGAAATTTTATTTTCCTTTGTTTTGGGGTATGGTAATGTACATGTATGATAATGAGTTTAAAACAAAGGAAAATAATTTTTAAATCTAAACCAAGAATGAAATTAAACAAAACATACATTCAACCTTCAATTTCGTAGAATAAGTTCTGATCTGTTGTTTATATGGTGCATGTACTCTTCATTTTCATGATGTCCTGTTATTTGCTTTCACATTTCCAGCCAAGAGTATTGATAGTAGCTTATCGACGCTCATATGATGCCATTAAAGATGTTGGAAGAAATGTTACTGTTGCTTGGAAACCGGACTCAGCTGCTTTAGCAGTGACTGTAAGTACTTGATTATAAAGCAAACTACCCGGAGTTGATTTTGAAGGAGTATTGATGAAAGCTTGAATGTGGATTGTTTTAGTAATCAAAAATCAATAAAAAACTCAATGACGAAAAACAAATCAACCTTGACTGTAGATTAGGAAAAGCTGGATTTACCTGTAATGGAGGTTTTAAAAATGTGTACAGAATGTATAGTATGCATAAAACAATTGTTATGGTTTTCGTAATAGACCTACAGCTGTAGGTACTGGTATACAGGCAGAATTAGTAGACTCTCAACTCATCTCCACCAGCAGAACAAAAATAACCATAGTGAGTGGATCAAATAGATCAAATGGTCATGTGCAGCTGTACTTTTATTGCACACTTAAACCTGACATGATCAGTCGTGAACAAATAGTGTTGCAGTCTGCTCACTGAGGCTTGTAGTAACAACCGCCTGTCAGAATAATATTGAAATCTTATAACTTGATGAGGCATTGAAATCAGGTCATAATAATATTATTTATCAATTATTATACCAACTTTTTTTTCAGACATCAGAGGGTAAAATTGTGTTTTTAGAGTTGCAAAGAACCAATGGAGTGCAACTATATGTGCCAAGATTCTCCAGGTGATATTGCACTAATTATGAAATTATTATCAAATACTATTGGACGAAAAGTGTTATCTGAAAAATTATACAGATGAAGGAATTATATAAATATTCAAATACTTTCTTTAAAAAATGCTTACCTCAATCAATGTCAATTTCTGACCATCATTTTCCTGTTCCATCAAAATGTAAAGGGATGTTTAGTTGATTGCGTATTATTGTTTATTTTAATGTATAGCATTTGTCACCCATCTAGTTGCGCTTTTGCTGTTTCTTTTTAGGCAGTAGCTTGGCTTTGAGCATATTATCTTCAGTTCTTTGCAAAACCTGTGAAATTTCCCACCATTTTCTCCCAGCTGTACCAGAGCAGCTGGGGTAGCTTACGATAATAATAATCCAGCACTATTGATGTCACTTTATTGGATAACCAATGCAATATCACAATTTAAGATCTTCAAACTTGGTCAATGCTGGCTGGTTATTAGCCAGAGGATTCATACCAATCAAAACCGAGACATTTTGAATAAATATTTTAATATTTATTCAAAAATAAATATTAATAATTATGAAATTATCTCACAATGGGCACTTTTTGTGTGTTTTAAACTTCAAAGTGAGAATGTTCCACTCTATGATGTCAAACAATTCCATGCTATATAGTACCATGAGAGCCCTTGAGAGTTGTAAGCTTACCACCCTAAAACCCCTGTCACTTGATTTACAATGTCCTGTTTCCTCTGATTACTGCATTGTACAAAGTCATACATGTATTTGCATGTGCAGTGTAAAGCAATTCTATACAATGTAAACCCTTTTTTAAACAAAATCAGGTCAGTGACTAAAGTAGGTAATCAACAAAGTCAGCTTTGGATGTATCAAACATAAGCCTCCAGTCTCCTCATGAAAACAGTGTGATATTTTTTTTTGTTTCAATACTTGTTTTTATAGTCACTCCCAGAGAAACGCATCTCACTCTTCTCAAGCTGGGGTACCCGCTTTGAAACTTGTAGAAATTGGTATTGTTCCTATCTCAGGAGGCATAACAAGGTAATAATTTTATTAATTATTAGCCGCCATAAAACCACAGTCATATGTGATATTAAGCATCACTTGTTATGTTTCACTCTGTTGTACATGCACAACATAGTTCAGACTTATCTTCCTGTTAAAACCTTATGGTTTCAATCTAGTTAGATTCTTTCTTTCTCTACTAAACCCCAATATATTATTATTTATAATAATTATTTTGAATAAATCTTGTCAATTTCTTTTGTTTCCCAACCCTAGTTACATTAAATTTTCTCATAGTCATGAATAGTATTAAGGGTTAGAATCGAAGATGTAAAGAAAATAAATAAAGAATCATCACCTTCACCTTCAACTAATCCTCCCCAATAAATTCTATACAATTTACATGTAACATTATAAATATAAATATTTATTTTATTACTTTCTTCGTCAATCTTTGTTGGTTATTTCTTCTTAATTTCTTAGTGTGGCACCAAGACATAATGAATTATTTGTCTCAACTGGAAGTGGTTTACTTCAGCGTATCAACTGGCATGGATTATTAGAGGGACATATGACCATGTCCATACACTCAATACCATTCACAACTGACTTGGAAAATGCCAGAGGTATTTCTTACTGATTAATGTAAGCTGCCGCCTTCGTCAGGGGCCTGTTGGATAAATCTAAGGTCACATGTGAAACTGCTAATGTCTGAGCATTTATTAAAAGCAAAAGTGCTAATTTTCATGGAGTAAATTTGAGTGTGTATGCTACCATAAAAGGTTTTATTTGCTGTATGTGAAGAGATGCCACTGAATTCTCATTTGTATGCTTTGATAGACTGACAGTGTGCTATTAGAAACTAGTAGAACCCTTGTTTTTACGTATTAGTATAAGATAAATAAATAGTGTAACTCCAAAAAATTTTTTTGGTTACTTTTTACACTGTGGTTACTTAGGCTAAATAATGTAAATAAGTGTCTAAGCCATTTTCACACTGGTCAGTCTTTGTATCTAAGCATTGTTGTACGTGTATTGTAAGGAGAAAAGGGTCATCTGCTCGAAACACTAATGAAAAGATGAAGAGATCTGTGTATTGATATGGAAGGCCGCCATATTCAATACAAATGTTTGTAATGCATATATTAAAGGGAACCTCCCTGGAAAAGCTCAGCAGAGCTTGTAGAGATCTCCTGCCAATAGATTAATATGATACATGTGATACATTAGTAATTAAGTGGCAAATAAATAAAAAATATTGAATTGATTGATTGTCCACTGTTGTAACTGTGTTGACTGTGTATTTCTTTTCAGCTTTTCCTTTAAAAACAGAAGGTGTAAGTTTCCGTGCCATGGATTACAGTCCCTTGCTAGGGGGATTTGCTGTAGTGTTGGCTGATGGCAGAGGAGGATTTTTATCTGCTGAAACAGCCATCTTTGATTGCTCTGTAAGTTAAATTGTCATGAATTTTGTGTACTATAATATACAAGTGAACTTCCATGAAGTCAGATGTAGGCCACCTATTAAGCCATCACCCTTACCACCCTTACTTGCCACCTTTGTTGTCACATGTTTTTAAGTGATATTTCTGCTAAAGATTATGCTAATTTATGACAAACATCCATTCAGCTACCAATCTGCATTAGGTGACAACTTGCCAATACCCCAAAGGGTGGCTGCTTAATAAAGGATTGTCAACTTTACCCCCCAAAATTGACCCTTAATAAAGGTCAAAATTAACCCTTACATGTACCATTTTCCCTTTCTATTTATAAAGATTTAGTTCATTTGCTTTTTTGTGATCAAGGTTTTAATTAGCCAGAAGCCAGTGTCCAGCCGCCCTATAACCTGCGATCAGGCGATTTTTTTTCCTTTGGCAAAAAAAAAAAAAAAAAAAAAAGCCTGATCGCAGGTTAGCAGTCCTATTGACGCCCATTTTTGGAAGAAAGACAAGGAAAATTCACTTAACCTCTTATGGGAAAACATGCCCTCTGGACAGTGTCTGGGTGAAAGCCTGTTTGTGATGCATTGTTCTTATGTACATGTACAGCTGTAAGACCCTTAATGCTATGGTCAATAATTATTGTTCTGTCAGCAACCATGGAAAATGTAAAGTTTTAGTGGCTGCTTATAGGAAGTGGTTGCCCAAAGGCGGTTTTTTCTGTGAAGAAGTCCCAACACATCGACCTTTTGAAAGAGAATTCATTGCTTGCACAGGGTGTTTCAAAAGTTTGTGCCCTTGAATTTAACAGAAAGAACAATCTTTCTGAACTGAATGGGACAGGAAGGCTTGTAGTCTCAAGTAACTTAAACTGTATAATGAAATGATCACAGCTGTTAAAATTGTCTATAATTTACTGTGCAGTCTTGAAGGTGGTGTTTTAATTACTTGCACTAGCTTTAGGGAAACATTAAAGATGGCAAACTCTTTGAGTTCTTTGCTCTACAACTTAGTCATTTTTTGTTATTGTTTACTTGTAGGAGATTATTGGTTTGTGGGCCAGAGATTTAAGCTCAGCAACCTGTGTCACAATCAACCACAGATACAGGCTAATTGCATTTGGATGCACAAAGTGAGTTAATAGGGACTTTTAGCATCCACGACGGCTACAGCTCGACGTCATTTTTATAATGAGTTAGCGTTTTACAAACTTTATTGCGTTTATTTCAATTCGCTGAAAATGTCTAACGTAGGCAAATTTCCCTGGAGTTGATTTCTTGGGGACAGCAGTCAAGTTTAGAAAGAGAAAGAAACTGTCGTCGTCGCTTGTTTACGTCCTCCATAAAACTTGAAATTAGGCATTTTCTCGTCGTAGTAGAGCGCCCCAGAGAGCTCGCTCGCAGGCTATGGCTAGTGGCCGTGTGACAAACCTTTGAAACTTTGAAACGAAATTTGACTACAACTACCACAATTCATTTCGTTTTTGCTTTCTTATTTTTAAAAAATTGTCATTCCCGCTGAGGTTTAAAAAACAATATAGCCCTAATAGGCCTTTTCCGAGTTCCCCCGGGCCTCTGTTTCAAAACGAGGGTAGGTGCTCAGCCTTTGATATGGAAATCATTTTTCATTCTCATGCAAATAACACTCATTTTTACAAGAAAGGTTGTGCACCTAGCCTCATTTTGAAAGTGAGAGTTTTTGGAACTCGGAAGTGGCCTATTTTCAAAAGAAAACAACGAACTGATGGATTCTGGTAGTTGTACTTAAATGACGTCATCCTGCAATTGTCCTATTGAATGGTTAGATCCATTGAAATAACTTAGACTTGTATTTTAGACAATATTTTTATTTCATTGAACAGAGTGCGTGCTAAATGTTTAGGTGGATTTAATTATTTTTTTCTAAGTTTGAGTTCAATAATCCCCACCCTCTTTTGATTTACTGTACAAGTGTATGCACCTTCTTAATGTGGACATCTCTATCGAGGCTGTAAAGTACAAAATTACAATCTACCTTCATACACAATGTGCTTACTTGTATTAATCCTTGAATAACAATGAACAATCGTGTAATAACATTTTAATTGACAGTGCGCTTGGTTTGTTTGGCCTCGTTCTTAAAGGAACTGAATGGCACGTAATTTTCAGCTTCTGTATCCTGAATCTCTCTGTATTCAGTACAGTTTATAACTATATTTTTCTTAAAATTATTGCCTTAGCTCTGTATATTGCACTACGATTGGTTTCGAGTTCTGCTTTGGCTTGTTATTCGGAAATTCTGTTTTTTACTAACCCCAAGTGATGGACTACAGTTGTAGTTAGCGGAATTGAAATACTGTTTACACTAGGTCATAACGCCTTGCACCTCTAATTAAGACCTTGAAGGTAATTTTAAAGTCGTGCAACTGCTGTTATAAACTGGCTCGAATGTAGCACGACTTAGTTTCCAAGGTCGACTTCAGTTCAGTTGAACAAAATAGCTGTTGTCGAATATATTTACAATGCCAGTTAAGTCAGTTGAGTTTTGCACGGCGGTAGTACGACTATTGAAACCTCATCTTGTTTAAGTGGAATTAAATAGGATCAAATGAATTCGGCACGGCAGTAGCAGGACTTTTGAAACCAAGTCGTGCGTGCTTAATTCGAATTAAGTTCGGCATGGCAGTAGCAGGACTCTTGAAAACCAAGTGGTGCTTAATTCGAATTAAATTGGATCAATTGAGTTGGGCACGGAAGTAGCAGGACCTTTGAAAACCAAGTCGTACTTAATTCGAATTAAACTCGATCAATTGAATTCGGCACGGAAGTAGCAGGACTTTTGAAACCAAGTTGTGCTTAATTCGAATTAAATTGGATCAACTGAGTTCAGCACGGCGGTAGCACGACGTTTGACTGCGTCCGATTCCGCCACCGGTGACAACTAGTCTTTCATGTAATTAGGAGCGCATCTTTAACATGACTGTTTGTCCCCTTTAAAGAAGTTCGGTTGCATTTGCTCGTGCGCCTTTTTTTACCATTCAATGTAATATCATATTACTTAGCCTTTTGTTTTCTTGCAGTGGTGAATGTCTAGTGTACGGTTTTGACGATTTAACGGGAGCTTTGCAGCTGTCTCACAAGCTTGTCTTATCAAGCAAAGACTATCCGGGTATCCTTTACACAACAATGAATTGTCACGTATGTACAACACTGTACATGTTTGTTCTCAGATAATCTTGGCTTGAAATAACTAACCACTATCGCCTTGTGGAATCCTTAATCCTGGGCGTTGAAATCCGGAATTCAGCTCAAGGATTCCGGAATCACGCTTATGATTGTAATCCAGAATCCACGTTCCACTGATAAGGAATCTAGAATCCAGTAATTTAAGTCCAGAATCCACAGCGTGGAATCCAGAAACCAAGACTGTCTTGGCATTGGGCGACCGGTTGGCGCCGGAGTTGTCCCTTTCGTAAACGGTCGCTGCCATTTGTAAGGCACTTAGAAAATTCTTGACCTGCTATTGAGAGTGTTTCTATTAAAAAGAAAGAAAATCACAACCCGGGGTCGAACCCGGACATCGAACCCGGGCCTTTCGTCATCCTCTCTCTCTTACCACAACACTGCTACACCGACCCGCCAAAATTCCGAAAATGTAAGTACATAAAGTAACAAACTTTTGGATCATTATACATTTCTGGGAAACTGTCTACCTACCCTTCCCCTAAACCAGCATTAACACTTAGTTGTTACTTAGGGCAAAATGTTGGCTTAGGGGAGGGGTAGGTGGGCAGTTTCACCGAAACGTATTTATGATCCAAAGTTTTTCTTAACTGATGCAGCAATAACAGGTGACCGTAGCCGTTTCCATAACATTTAACGTAATTCAACTTCGGCCTAGCCTGCTTAACTGGCAGGATTGTTGTATCCGGATTTATTTTTCCTAACAGCTACGCAGGCTAACTCGGACATCGTTTTTTCTTAGACTATTTATAAACGTATTGTTTTCCTTATGACTAAAAGCTTTGTTACTAATGGCGGCATCGACTGATAAAAATGGCAAGGACCGTTCACGAAAGGGAAATAGGCATAAGCCGGTCGGTCGCGTTGCCGGTCGCGTTGTCAACTTATCTTAGCTCGGACAACACACGTTGTTAGTCGGTCAAATATTGTTAACTACTGACTTAAAAAGAGACTTTACGAACGTACAATGCAGAAAAATGCGAAACGATTATCCTTACATGTATACACTGAACTGCACATGAATTGTATATCATTATCACTCAGCAAGAACGAAATAACTTCGTAGGGGACAATATGGAACCGACTAACTAGCCCGCGGAAAACCGGTAAGAAGAAAAAGTTTTACCATCGAGCGGATTAGAAGTTAATGGAAAAG
>NC_133212.1:15048099-15055599 GCF_958299795.1 Porites lutea
AGTTTGACTGTAATACCCTTCCCGGTTGCCGGGCATATAGGCACAGCGTATTTAAAAAACTGACATTAAAAAAATAGGAAAGGTAACGTAAATAAAAACGCAGTAGAAAGGAGCCGTCATAAAACGCTTATCGTGCAAACAATCGACTACAAATACACAATCCAAAGTACCCAAATCTAATTAATGCTCATAATTTTGTTCCGTAGGATGCTCAAGGGACCAGCTAGGTTCTTCAAATCTCCGCCTAATTGACGGATAGAGCCGATTTTCGCCTCTATCGATGAGGGTTCCTCATACCAGGCTGGTTTGCAAACAGCAAATACAATAATAGAAATGATATGATCAAGATCTTTAGCGGCTTCTATAGCCTGGGAGGCCATGCTTTTAACTCTGTGCTCTTTCCTATTTAACTCACTTGTCTTGTTGCTTAGCTCCCTCTCCACCTTTTCAATCTTTCCCTCTGCTATTTCCCGATAGTTGGACAACTTGATTTTCTTGTACCTCCTGTTACTTCTCAGCTCCCACAGAGAAAGGCTCTTTGCTTTCTCGATGCATGCTATTTGCAACCGCTCCAAGCCATAGTTCTGCGCAATGTCTAGAAGCTCTAAACAATGGAAGAAAGTGCAGAGTGGTGCATATTTCGGTGAACCGAACGTCTGCGGTGTTTTGTCGCCATACATCAAGAAGGTTTCACATTTCTCAGTGATCTTAGCCATCATGTACTCTTTCGCTAGGTCTAGTAACAAAGCATAGTTTTCCTTATCGATCGGTTTTGCCGACGTTGGGTAAATCACCAACAACATTTCCTTGATTTCACTTGATTTCTTTCCCGGAAGAGGAACTTCTTTAGCGGTTTTCTCCTTGAATTGCGCAGTAAACATCGTAGCGAATACTTCGGACCACATCCCCAGGATGTTGCGATGAACATTAAATCTCTCTCCTTCCACAACCAACACAACATCGCTAAGTTGCCATGGTTGAGAAAAGTCTAGCGATTCTGCCACTGGATTTGCCATTCTTTGCACTGTATTACGATCGATGGGAAGATAAAACTAATAGCTTCCTTAATTCGGGCCTCCAAGGGGATAAAATCGAGAGACAGGACCGGACAAGAACTAGAGATCATGCCTCTTGCGAAGAATATAGGGAAAAAGTGGATGAATCATGCCGCTCTATACCAGGGCTTTCTCTTCTTGATTCACTTGCACACCCTAGGAACGAGGTTGAAAATAAGTTACCACCGACTATGAAGGGGATAACCCCAGAGTTACTTTTCCAACTTCTTAATTAAACAAGACAAATGACATGCCTGAAAGAGCTTTGTAGGTAGTTGGGGAGTGGAGGACAAGTCAGATATATATCCCCGACTGTTTAATCAGCCTTGCTTCTTTCAGGGCCGTAGCTAGGTTTTTTGTAACGGGGGAAGGGGGGGGGGGCACTATTGCGAGTGCCGAAGGCAGGAGCCTTGTAGCGGGGGGGGGGGGGAGGGGGTCTGGGGTTATCCTTCCTGAGAAAATTTTCAAATTTGCAAGCTCCGAAACGCTATTTTCAGCACTTGTCATGAGATATGTCTCCGAAAAGTCGATATGAAAATGGCAAACAAATGCAAGTCACTACAATCAAAATAACTGAGTCTAAAGAAAACAAATCCATCCACTGACTTAATTTGCATGGCTTAACAGGTCCAGGGGAGGCAGCTTCCCCCTCTTGCCCCCCCCGGTAACTACTGCTCTGTCTTTTGTTTGAACAAGACAGGACCCGAGAGAGCGTAAATCGAGCCCAGTAGATGGAGACAGCCGGTGGCATTTAGTGGTGCGAAAAGTAAGAGACTTCCTCATGTAATTATGCTATCCCTGCTATGTAACAAAGCGAGAGGGAGGGGAGGGAACCCTATAATAACTGGTTTTGCCTTGAGGTAGGGGACCCTTATTCGGGGAAGGAAGCTCCCACTCCGCACATGTTCGACATGTTCGAAGTAAAAGGTATCGCTAAACCACTCTTTAATCAACATTTATTTATTTATTTATCTCGCAAAGTCTGCTTTATTGCCACTTTCTTTTTTTATCTACCTCAGTCTTTAGATTCTATTGCTTTGCATTTTGAAATTCAAAGTCGAAGACCTTTTTTAATGATATACCTTTCTATTTATGAAGGGCAGCTGGAAAAAGACTGCGGTAGGCGAAACTTCTGCTATCAAATTGGCCATTTTCACCGGCTATGAAATCATTTTATTACTGAAATCAGAATCATTCAGGGTTTTGCTTTCTTGTGCAAATTAGGGCGTTGTTATTTAAACATCTCTGGGATTACAAAATTTGAATATGAAAGGAAAACGAAAAGGATTCTAAAATGACCCCGTAGTGCAAATGACCTATTGGCTTCATAGACCATTTACAAACAGACATAACCAATCATCGTGGACTCGAGTGTTGTATCGCGGCCGACGGAAGTAGTCGAAGGGTTATGCGGCAAGCTAACGAGAGGAGGGGAGATAGTCTCCCTCGCAAAGCTGATAACAACGTGTGTTGCTTCTTTTGAACCATATTTAGGCTGGCTATACCAGCCTTCTTCAGGTTTACAGATGTTACTGAATTTATGATAGAAACTACAATATTCAGTGTAGATGTGGAACATCGCAATAAAAATTGCTTTAAAAGGAGAGGCGAAAATGAAGTACAACATAAGCCGAACAACATAGTACAACATAAGATTTTGGAGCACATTATACACAGCCACATAATGAAACACCTAGTGGAATATGGTATTCTGGTTGACTTCCAACATGGCTTCAGGGCAAAGCGGTCCACTGAAACACAACTACTGTTGGCCACAGTTCATGACATCAGTGGCGTATGCCCTCCAATGCGGAACTTCTGCTTCTGCGATGAAAGTGTTAAACTGACCTTGAAAACGTTAGTATGACCTTAACTCGAGTATCCAACGTCGGTCTGGGATTCACATTATAAATGTGATATATTAAATAGAAAGTGTGCAAAGAGCTGCAGCGCGCCTCTGTAAAAGTGATTACCGCTGTACCTCTAGCGTTATCATTGTGTTAAATAGTCTTGGCCTCGATCCCCTTGAAACGCGCTGAAAACTAGGTCGCCTACGTATGATGTACAAAATTATTCACGGACTCGTTGATTTGAATATACATAATTATTTGCAATTGTCCAAGGAAACTAGAACACGGAACAGACGTGCGTACAAATTCCAGATGCCTTTTAGCTCTAAGAATGACCTTAAATTCTCCTTTTTCCCAATTAAGGACCTCAAGGGAGTGGAATCAGCTTCCAGCAGATCGAGGTAGTGTTGTCTCCATCGCTCCCCGTGTTCAAGGAGAAAGTAACTATTTTTGTGAACTACAATCCAAACTTGCCTAGTCAATATATATGTATTTTTTTCCTATTATTTATTTATTTATTTATTTATTTTAACAGTTACTGTGATATCTCACCGGCTTATACTAACTTAATAAAGGTAAACGAAAAGTTAAGCTGACCTTGAAGTAAGACAGGAAGCGCAGCTAAATAACGCAGGATAACAGAGGCTTCATAAAACGGTTATTACTGTAATTGCACGCAATCGACTGGAAGAACATACTCGGCGAACCGACTTACTCTGCTTACATCTAATTTAAGGCTGCGTTCACACGCCACCGGACGAATTTTCTACCGGTAAGAAAAATTTTACCGAACGCTGCGTTAAATATTTTCGCTCTGCTTACACAGAACTGAAAAACTAGGTTGAATCTTAACCGGCTTTGTCGGAGGTTTTACAATTAATCTGTCCATGAGCAGAGCGCTACTTTTCAAAACTGGGGCCTTCCAGCTGAGTTACTACGTAGTATCCACGTAACCAGTGCGCGTAAGACAGTTATTAGGGACCTTACGATCCGACAACGGCGACGTCCATGAAAACGTCGTTGAAAAATAGACTTCGCATCCTTTCACTTTTTTTCGCGATTATTCCAAGGGGCTCAGTTACTTAAAAGAAGGGAATTTGGGTTGGAGCTGGAGAGAAGGGACCACACCCAAGTTCTGGCAGAGATTGTAGAATTTATCGCCTTCTCGTTCCCGTTCCCAATTAAACTTAAAATTTGGTCATTTCACGTGTAGTTATGCAGGGACTGCAAAGAAATGTACAAAAAAGCGTGGTTGTTTTTTTGCCCATTAAACCTATTGCTTTTTTGCCGTTTCCGTTGCCGTCACCGTCGTAGTTTCGTAGTTGTCACCAGTTTAAAATTTGCTGACGAATGTTATTAAACTGTACAAATTTAATGCTTGAAAACGCATTGCAACTTTCTTTGTGTAAGGCATGTTCTAAACTTCATCATTGTTACCAAAACTCTCAATACCCTCTTCATTACCACCGTCATCGTCATCATCAACAGCATTAACGACATCATCGTTCCCATCATCTTCATCATCAGTATCATCATCATCATCGTCATCGTCATCGTCATCATCATCATCATCATCATCATCAACATCAACAACACTTTGCTTCTCTAAAGTATGAATAGCCAATCTACATTTTTAAGAGTATCCCCACTAAAGATAGTCAGTTCTGTCAGTTGCCGAAGTGCTTTGAGATGGAATTTGGGCCTCAAAACAGTAGAGTGCTTGTACCTTTAAATCCTCTTCTTTGCATATTTTTATTTCAGAAAAATCTGTAGCCCTTAGTTACCTTTTGTTTTAGTTTTCTATTTTAAACATTCATCTCTCCACCATTTCATCATATTGTCTATATTTTACTTTCCTCGTCAAGACTAGGAGGGGGGAGTGGGGGAAGGGGGGGTGGTTGTAATTTTTTCTTTTGGTCAAGAGAGGGGGTTGTCAAAAAAATCTGCATGATGTGGGGGGATCTTAAAAAAAAATTTGTAATTTAAAAATATCCTCTGCCCTCCACCCTCCTGCAGTATACATAATGAATGCATCACTGGTTATGATGTTCACACCGTACTTGTCAAATTTTCGACCGTACCGGTAGCCTGCGTAGCAAGCGTTTCCAATCGAGTTATTGCGCGAAAGTTTTTTTGCTCTCGTCTCAACTTTTCTCGACGAACTCGCGCGGAAACGCTTGCTACGCAGGCTACCGTACCGGCTAAAAAGTTGACCTCGACTCAGGGAGGCTATTGAAGGTTAATTATCGGGCTCCAACATTGAACAGGGACGCCAGTTTTGAACTTTCCGCGATCTACCGGGATGTTTTGTAACATGATTCACAATATAATTCACATGAAAAAGTCCAACTTCAGGTCCGCTAAAGGTTTCGTGATAGAGTTGAAATCTCGTCAGTGTATCCTTATAAGTTATATCCTGGAATTCTGTATGCAAAACAAAATGATTCAAGGTCATAAAAGAACGCCTATTGTCTTAAACAGTGTAGCAAAATGAACAATCTTTCTCTTAGAGGGACTTCACCGGCGAAAAATGTATGCGCATGCTCTACTAAAAATGACACGTGATCGATTTAACGCGATCGATATTGCGTAATGTCATTGGCGCCAAGGCGAAAAAGCGCGCGAAATGTTGTTCAGATGAAAGAAGCGATGGCAGCTTTTTTGGGCAGTGACAGCTTTGCAATTTCTTGCCACTGTAAGAGATCAAAAATTATTTTGGTCAAAGTTTTGACGTAAGTGTGTTCTCTAGAGAATATAGCGTCCTGAAACTGGCGAAAAATCGCATTGGCATGGTCTGATTTAGTGTTATTGACGTTGAGATCGCTGGTTTGCATGTGGAAGACATGCCTAAAAGGTGGGTAATTTTTGCTCTTTTTGTTTACTGCATATTCCGTGCAACTCGGTACAAAAAGAAATTATAAAGTAGCGGAAGAAAAATTATTGGGCTTTGTTTTGGTATATAAATTAGCTTGTACCGAGTTGCACAGATGCGACAGTTTTGTTAAATGTGTATCCCGTTTTTGTGTCAAAATTCGACTTTGATTGTGAATCTAACATTCGATAACATTCGATCGAAGAGCGTATTACAATGCTATCCAAAATGTTTTTGTTGTTTAGATCAAGTTTCTTGTCACGGATTCAACAAAAAAGCAGAGGGACAGACATTTTCGAGCTTTGTTTTGTTAATATGACTTAGCGTGTACTTTGTTGCTGGAAAAACTATATTTAGATGTTTAATCTCCGCATGTTTACACTGTTAATTAAAGCATAAAAATACGCTTACGCTTGGTTCAACTTAATCTCATTGTCACTCGGTACAAAGGAAAGTTATAAAGAAGGTAAAGAATTACTCTTAACCATTTTCTTGGGGTGTAAATTGTATTGTAGCTAGTGAATCGAAAGCTAAAGTGCGTAGTTCGAAACGAGATTTTGTCCATGTTCCACATTTCATTGTTGTTGTACATTAGTACAGCTTTGTATGTTACAGAAATTTGAGTTTTATCCGAACTGTCGAATGAGAAAATGTGAGAGTGCTTTCATTAAAACGCTAATATCGTCTTGGAGCTACAGTTCGATAGGTCCAGCAACATTTGATTTGTAAAAAATATTCTGTTTACAGCTGCTGTACATTTAGGCTTGCAATGGTATAATTGAAGGATGAAAGTTTAGATTATTTTGCTCATGAATTTGGGTTATCCACAACGAGGTCCTTGTTACTTTCCGCGTTAGGAACTGCAGTTACAGACATGATTTCCCCCGTGTACAATTTTTTAGTACCAAATCTTTGCTCACAAGGCTTTCTATGGGAGGTGCCTCTTTGATTGAAAATGGGATCCTGGAAGGAGATAAACAGGGTAATTTTCCTGTGAATGCTTTTGTTTTCAAGTTTCTGTCCATAATGTTTTTGGCTTAAATTTTTTTGGAGCAAAGTTATGAATGAATGACAGAGTTAACATGCTACTAAGTATTCAAAAGTTCTTTCTAAGGAAAAAAAATAAATAATCAGGAGTTTAAAGTTTGGAGTAAACTTTGGAGTAAACTTTGAGTCTTAATGAAATCTTAGCTGGATCATGTTGATGAATGCAGTTGTGTAGGATGTGCAGTTTCCAATTTTGATCTTCTGTCAGAATTATGAGAGAACACTCACAGATCTCATTTAAACATTATAGTTTCATTGTTATTATTGTTTGTTTCTATTCCTATAAACTTCTCATCAGGTCTTCATGTTGCATGAATTTGAATTGATATATATTTGAAGGGGTTGCTGTTTCACCGTGAAGTAGTTTTCACTTTGTTTTTTGTTATGAAGTTCAGTTTCTTCTTAGTTGTTGGCTAAGGCAGTGTTGAAGTATCTTACTTGTTAACATACTTTACTTTTCATTTCTCTTCAGAAAAGATTGATTGATCCTGAATCAAACAAAGTGCAGCCTCACAAACAAGATTTTTTGACGAACAAATGTGTTCTCAAGGAAAGCATATGTCCCTGACAGTATCAATAAAATTTATTAATGGAAAAATCTGGGTTTTTACTCCTTTGTAGCACTTTAGACAATATGCATATTCACTTTTTTAACCTTTATGTACTAAAAAATATA
>NC_133212.1:15058099-15060599 GCF_958299795.1 Porites lutea
CATACCATTGTTAAACGTATTTTAGTATTTAAACGGTAGATATAGGCATATTTTTATCCCCTAAAAATTTTTCATCTGTTCGGATTTCCTAGGTGAAAGTCTAGTGATCCGAAAATTATAGGGATCAAAACTTACCCTTTCGAAGATTTCAGCCAGAAAAAAGGTTTCCGAAAATTCTAGGTGACCTTTTTAGGGTAAAAACCCGTTAAAAATAGGCAAATATACCATTTTTTGGATGTTCGAAAATCCTAGGAAAGGCAGGCAAGCAAGAAATTTTACAACAAATGTTTCGAAAATTCTAGATCTCAAATCGTCTTCCGAACAGATATTCTTCCGAAAATTGTCGTTGGGTGCCCCTGAGTGGCACACTTGAATGCCCCCCGTACCAGGTGCTGCGTCTCGTCACGCACATTTAATAGTTTTTGTCAGTAACAAAACAAAACTAACTTGAAATTGCTACGATTTGACTACCACAATAATTTAATTTTACTCCCACTTACTACGGTATGTATTTGTTTTCTTTATAATTGCAACGCCAAAAATGCCCTGACTGAAACTGGAATACAAAGAGCAATAAACGTTCTAAAATTTCCATATGAGCGAAGATATTAGCTTGTTAGCTGCTCTAAAATTCGAGAAAAATAAAGTTTATGTTATGTTGACACAGTGACGTTTCACATCTCATATAATTTTAAAGTATGATGTTAAAGAAGCTCCATGAATACTACGAGACAACACAAATATCAGGAAATGCTTTATTTTCAAGCTCCTTTAAATTCCTAGTAACATACCCTCCACAATTTTCCGATAGTTATCAGCACTGATTTTGTCGAAGTTTTTGTCTAATTTCATGTCCGGCGCGAATTTGATACGCTTTGCTCTCTGGATGCATTCGGCTTCCAACCTTTTCAGTCCATAGTTTTGGGCGATGACTAACAGCTCTAAGCAATCTCCACTTATCACATACTGACGGCCTTTATTTCCACACGCACATCTATCATAGTAAATGCTGGGAGAGCCCAAACGACCAATGAGGTACCTTTCACATTTCTCAGTGATCTTAGCCATCATGTACTCTTTAGCAAGGTCAAGTAAAGAGGCATAGTTACTTTCATCGATCGGTTTTGCAGATGTGGGATAAATCACCAGCAACATTTCCTTGATTTCAGCTGATTTTTTTCCCGGAAGAGGAACTTCTTCAGCGGTTTTCTCTTTGAACTGTGAGGTAAACATCGTTGAGAACACCTCAGACCACATCCCTAGAATACAGCGATGAACATGAAATCTTTCTTCTTCCACAACCAACACAACGTCACTGAGTTCCCATGGCTTAGAAAAGTTGAGCGAACCAGCTTCATTTGACATTCTTTGAACAGTACTGTGAAGGTATACTGTGAAAGCAAATGAGGAAGTGATCTTCTACCACAGGCGAACCATCTGAACTTGAACTGTTCGAAGTATCGTGACGTCACGCGCGACATGTGATCTCATACATTTGATGTATTTCGTAACGCCCGTACTCGGCTTGATTCAAGTGATCGGAAGACACAGAAGTTTGTACCGTTTGATCCCAAATGTTAATGTAAGGTAAGAAAATGAATAAAGATTACTTACCATATTTTTTAGTGTCATCTAACAGACAGACACGAGCTCCCGACCAATATATCGTATACATCCTGGGCGGGCGGTGGCGGGGGGGGGACTCCGTATATGAAAGTGGTGGGGATGGTCGTCGGAAATTTTGAATTAAACCCCTAAAGGAGACCGATCTGGGCGTGGCCCAAGCTTTTTTTGACCCCTGAAAGAGACCATGTTTAAACAAAGGCAATATATATATATTTATATTTTTCGCGTGCGACCCCAAACGAGACCTTCTCGGCCAAATATGATGGCGTTTTGCCCAGAAAACCCTGAGTGAGACCAAAATCCGAAATTTACACCCCTAAGCGAGACGATGAGCATCCCCACCCCTTTCATATGCGGAGTCCTTCCCCCCGCGATACACATGTATATTAGTCGCTTGAAATTGACACCCCTGACTACCGTATTTATTCGAGTAAGCGCCCAACCTCGAATTAGCGCCCACCTCGAATAAGCGCCCATCCTAAAGGCAGAAAAAGTTAATAAGCGCCCAGCCTCGAATAAGCGCCCACCCACCCCTCCCCCTCACAATCAAACTCAAATAAGCGCCCACCCCCACCCCATCCACTTGAGTGAAAGTGAGATTGGAATTGAAATTAAATACCGTTAAGTACTAATAAGAAACTTCCCCGAAGACGGAGTTTCGGCTTCACAGTATTTTACAGAAACCTTGTTATGCTACTTCTTCGCGTTTTGTTATTAGCATTTACTGTTTTGTTGCAAAACAAACATACTTCACTTGCTGAAAATGGTGAAAATTTAATAAGCGCCCAGCCTCGAATAAGCGCCCACCCTCAAGGTCCAAAAATTTAATAAGCGCCCAGGGCAGTTAATGGAATAAATATGGTACATATACATT
>NC_133212.1:15065599-15175599 GCF_958299795.1 Porites lutea
TGAATTGCCATGGTTTAGAGAAGTCTAGCGAATCTCTTGCGTTTGACATTGTTTGGAGCACTGATGGACGACGAAATCACGAAGGGCAACAATGAAGCTCAACCAAAAGCACGCCGGGGTAGACAAAACGCTACTGCGAATTATAACGCAGGTGTTTAATGTTAAGAAGTGAAGAGAGCTCGCGAGGAACGATGGGAAGTGGAGGACCTCGTTCTCGTTGCCAGATCTCCCACGGTCGGGCCAAACCTACGCAGACGTCAATGAGAGCTTTTAACATTTATTAGCATTATTAGCGATTACGTCTGCTAGCAGTAGCCGCGACTCTATCTCTTCCTTTTCTACATTCCAGTCCGAGTCGTAAATATGCAAATTATCTTAGATGGACTGTCATGAAAAAATTTAAGAGAATAGAGTGCAGCGGTAAAGACATAGAGAGATATCTGATTCGTTGTTAATTACCTTGTCAGGATGGAGTAGCTCAAGTGCTATGATTATCCGGAGCGCTATAATACCGGAGGGAACTTAACTTGCGGTAGGTTTAACCTTGCCAGGCATGAGAGCTAAAGGGTAGCAGCCAGACCAAATCATATCTTAGTAAACTTCAATGATATAAGAAATCCTCGGTATAAACATGAGTGCTGTCGCATTGTATATAGGTGATCATTGAGAAACTCAGGTTTATTGGCTTCATCTGCACTGATCGGTGACGGAATGTAATCCAGTGAGAAAGTAGGTACGGGATTAAGGCAAATCCATTCAGTGTTTGAAAGAGCAATTAAACTACATGAGAAGTGCTTCTACTTTTCTCGCACCGGACTATCAATCAACCAATCAATCAATCAATCAATCATTTAGTTTGACATTTCACGTCGAGGAGTTATGAAACTCGTTCAAAATACGAACGTGTAAGGTCAAAGGTTAAGCTGTTAAAATCTCGTGTGGAAAGGATCTTTTAAACCATACCCGAAAGAGCAAGATAAAGTCAAACAGGCAGAGAAAAGCGCCAAAAAAAATTAATATAATAAAATAAAATGAACACAATGTAACAATAATAATGGAAATTTGACGGAAAAATTGAAAATTGAACGAATGGGTTAAGCAATTACCCTGTTATCTGGAAAAAAAATCCTATTTGAGCTACCTTTCATGCGCGGTTTCCTGAAAGACATAAACAAGTCTCTAGAGTTTTCGTAAATATTTCTATCGAAGGATTAAGCGGTATTTCACAGCTTAGGAACTACAACCTTGAAGGATCGATCGCTACAGGATTTTAGCGGTGACATGGTACATTTTTATTTTGTCTGATATTGTATGTGAAAAGGGAAAGGACGCTAGTGAAGACTGACATTCTTTCTCGTTTTGATACACTTTTAAGAGAGTTTTCAAATCGACGCGTTTTCGATGAAAACGCTCAGCGTATTAGTGTGGTGTGGACGGAAGGTAAACGCATCGAAGTGTACGCGTTTTTAAAAGAAAACGCATTGGTGTAGACGCGACGTAAGGTGCAGCAAATGAAAATTGTCACGCGTGAATTAGCCCGCTACAATTTTTTATTTCTACCTGAAACTAATTTGGTCACGGAGCCTGACAAAAGCGTGACTATGCCAAAAGCGAAGCCTTGAAAATACGCTTTTTGAAAAGCAACTTCAAGATTGACTCTAAACTGGCTATTTTCTCACCATAAAGACAAAAGCAAGCTTCTTGTCCCTTCCCCTCCCTTTCTTTACAGTCTCCCCTCTCCTCCTTAAACTGTAAGGATGGACAGGAAAGCTGGCGTATAGACCTCTTTCGTAATGGCGGCCTATTAATATATTCTTTTATATGTATTATAATTAGCCTCTCTGACCTCGTTATCATGTGCAAAATACAAAAGAATTCTTACTTTCAAACGAGGTCAGAAAGGCTAAGTATCATACATATAGAGCGTTTTCACTCACGTGGCCAGCATCGATGCAAATTTATTGAAACAAAAGAAAACGTTTACATAAGAAAAGAATTCAACTCCCACAGGACTGGTCTGAGACACCATGGCCGCCATTTCATTGTTTTGGGACACCAATATGGCCGCCGTAACGTCATGTGAAAACACTCTATAAAAGAATATATTAATAGGCCGCCATTATGAAAAAGGTCTATGCTGACGTCACTATCAAAATTTCTCTCATCGACAGAGTATCAAATTTTCTCATCAATGAGGCAGAGCGCGAAAATATTGGCTGAAAGTATTGGCTTTTGAGTATCCTTAGATTGTAACCTATGATATTGAAGGCCTCAGAATCTGTGAACACAGCAACCTAAATTCGGTTGAAAATGAACTGCACATATTATTTCACTGTGATCTATATAATGCTTTGAGAAAGACTCTTTTTATTAAAATCATCGACCGAAATACATTATTTACAAATTACAATATCCATGATAGAGTCTGTTTTCTTTTTAACAATACTGACTTCAGCAGGCTAACTGCTAATTTCGCCTTTCAAGCATTTGAAAGACGAAAGAAACATAATTAATTCTACCATCCCATTAAATTTTCATTTCCTTAAATTTAGCTGCTTATTGTTATTTTAATCGGTAACACCTGTACAAAACGGTAATACTGAATAAACTTGTTATTATCTTTTTTAATTTCCGTTTTGGAATGTATTGGGATATCAATTACAAGTGTTTTCTGTCTGATGTCTAGCCGTGAGTGCAGGGTTTGTCGTTTTATTGCCAATTTTTGCAGTACCCAGAAAAAAACTTTATACGGTTTAGATAAAAAACACATAGTAGTATTGAAATTTAAAACTTTTAAGAATAAATCAGTCCTTTGTTAAAAAGGAGTGTAACTTTCACGTTTTGCAGATACGAATTTTCCTGTGGAGTCCGTACGGTAACATTAATTAAAGGATACTTCCAGCTGGCACTGAAATTGTTCTTTTAACTTCATTCTAAATCAGTGCGCATGTAAAATTTACGATACAAAAGACTAATAGCATGTTTAATATACGTATTTTAAATCATATTTCCCGTTTTAAGGCACTCGTTACTTTTCAAACTGTTTACAAATACATTTCATACAAAAATTTTGAAATATTAGCAGTGAAATTTATTTCAAGGCTGGCATGACTAAGTATATCAAGCTTGCGGTAATTTAGGATGTGAAACAAGCGCCAGCATAACTGTCCAGCGATAACACTACGTGCACCAGTACCCGCTTTTACACCCTTAGCAGGATATTGAATAAACAAACAAACAAACATACCAAAAACCGAAAACAAAAACAAAATTTTTCCCCTGGGCTTTGGAGTTCGGAATACAGCTCAAGAGATCCGGATCCCGCTAACGATTGGAATCCATCAGTTGATGCCCAAGCAAAAATGATATCAATTAAAAAAATTAACTGTCTGAGATCTGTATAACCAAAAATGATCCCGATCAATAATTTTTTTTGTTCGACATCTTAGCAATTATTTACAACAGATTGTAACTGGCATATGGCAAAGGGATATCCTTCTTGGTATCTTCACTTTGATCCCAAGGGAAGGTGCATCAGAGTTTCCATATGACGTCCAAGACACCATTGTAGAGCTAACTGCTGAGTTTGGTGAATTCAAAGATCTGCCATATATGTAATTAAATTAATGGATCCATGATCCGTTTTTGGATTTGCCCCAAAAAACGAAAAATGCGTTTTTTAGGATTTGGACATCATGGATTTGGATTTTCCCAAGAAAACGCACCCTCAGTAATCTCGAGAAAGTGCAACCCCCGCGAGGGTTATTTTTAACCCGGCGCGCCAGAGCGGGTTACGTCATATAACTAAGGTCACCTCACTTTCGTGTAAACACGAGAGACCTTAAGTGTGCCAAGAAAACAAAACAGAGCTGATGACCTTAACAGGCCTAGGTCAAGTGGTGCCTGGAAACTTTTACCAAGTTTTAAATGAGAAATTTGTCTTGAAGTTCATACTTTTTCAGTAAATGCGCATTTCCAAAATTGAGCATGCTGCCTTTTAAGGTGTCCCGACTCTGTTTATATATTGTTGGTTATGTTTTTGAATGGCGTTTTTCAGCAGGAACTATTCAACCGATTGCTAGCAGGATTTTTGGCATCTTTTATAAAAATGGTGGAATTTTTAGAAAATGTCATTTATTTTCTTGTAGGTATAAAAACGTATGAGATATCGGCATGCCGATGCTGGTCAAATTTAACCTTAAAATGCCAAGTTAACACATTGATGAAAGTTGACTCACAAAGAGAAAAGGAGTGCAGACGGGCTATCTCCTATCTCAAAGGGCATTCTCACCTAAAGCTTAATTGCAAGAAACTGATTATGAGTAATCAGAAACCTACAGCAACTGCACTTTAAGGCTGCATGCATGTATTGTATTGTATTGTATTGTATTGGACGCAACAACTCCCAACATTGTTGCGCTACGCCTCGACGATCACAGAACAAAAGAAATGTTGGGATTTGTTGGCTGAAAAGTTTGACTGGTTTCAAACTTTGCGCAACAACACGCAACACAATCCAACAACATGCAACAGGGTGTGCAAACGGACGCAACATGTAACATTCAACAATGTTGCGTCCGTTTACATGCAGCCTAAGAAGAACAACTTTGTGCTGAATGCCGGGTGAGATAAAAGAACTTCTATTTTTTTTAAATGCGTATTAGCCCTTATTTTTTCGAAAAATATCTCAACAAAGTAAAATATACCATCTACGAAAATCTCCTACCGGTTTTTAGCTCCGAAAGGTTCCCGTTTTGAGGAGAAATAAAGCCAGAAACTCCAGTACAACTTCTAACCATCCACTTTTCAAGCTTTTTCAGCTGCAATGGCCGTTTTTATACAAGAGGACGCACTATTGTTCCAGACGGATAATGCGTCTATGGCCGTTTTTATACTAAGGACGCATTATCCGACTAGACGAACTTGGGCAAACATTTGTAGTTCATCTAGTTATGCGTCTCAAGTATAAAGACGGGCACAAGACGCATTATACGTCTAGACAAACTTTCCTTCGAAATACGTCCCGAACGACGCACTACGAAAGGTAGTTGGTCTGGACGCATAATGCCTCTTGTGCCCGTCTTTATACTAGAGACGCATAACCAGACGAACTACAAAATGTTTGCCCAAGTTCGTCCAGACGGATAATGCGTCCTTAGTATAAAAACAGCAACACGATTGTCATATTTTCTTCATCTTTATCCCCAAGTGCCAAACTTCCCGTGCGAATGTGATGGCAATTCTATTACTTTATTGCAAGCCGGAAAGCTTGCATTAAAACTTTCGGCAAGAATACCCTTTCAAATAGGAGATAGTCCATCGGCACTCTTCCTCTATTAGAGGGTCAACTTTCACAAGCTTTCACAAGTGCATGTGTTAGCATAGCATTTTAATTAAATTTGATCAGCATTTTGTGCAGCAAGTTGTATGGTAGCGATTGACTTCAAACTTGTAGACATAAAACTAGAGAGCTTTAAGGTTATCTGCTGAAGTTGGGGGAAAATCGTTCGCAGGATTTTGAAACTAGCTTTTTTTTTTGTAAAAATGAGGTTTTAAATATATGCCGATATCTCAAACGTTTTTATACCTAAAACAAAATATATAACATTTATTTTATAAATTCGTTTATATCACGCGACCAGCCACGCTCGTTTTTATCGAGAAATTCTTTGAGTCGAAATGCGGACGAGATAGAGAGCAAACCGTTTTGCTTGTGAAGGTTCAAACAGTGGCTATACTAGTGATAATCTTGTAAAAACGGTCGGGATGAGACTAGGTCAATACCTGACTTTCTCCTGACGAAAATGTTAGTTATAGGTGAACTGGTGCTAGTCAATGAACACCAGTTGCACTTGCCAATTGTAACGCCTAATTCGAACCATTCCGAGCTGATTTCGTACTAGTCTAAGGACATGGAGAACAAAATCAATTTTTCGGCACGTCCTGCTCTCGAATCGTGTTGGACATTAGGCGAATCGACAGGATACCAAATGCTACCATTTACAGCCTCACAGAAACAGCTCCCCTTACTGAAAGAGTCAGGTCACTGCAAATGCTCTGCTTGCCTGAAAATGAACCTGTCAGAGAATTTGCAATGTATGTTCCCACTCATAGAATGAGGAAACCTGGAAGACAGCGAACTTGTTCACCAGTTATATTCATTGTCTTCTTGGGGATCCTGATAGCTTGCTAAATGACAATCAGTTGTTAGAAAAAGACCACCATCGATGGAGGAAACTTATGGTCGACTGCTCTGCAACCGAAGGATGATGATTATTAAGTTTACTTTACTTTACCATCTATCACTCCCCGTTGATGTCTTTGTTAATGGTTTTTGGACAAAGAGCATAAAAAACATAGATTAGGGTCGGGCAGGGGTAGTGGAATACCAAAATACCCGAAACAAAAAAAAAAACCAAAAAATAAACTAAAACTTGTGTAAAATACAAAGATTAAGAAAACCATGGTATTCTTTATACCCGAAATTGGTCGTGAGTGAAGTAAGGAGTACGAGGCCTAGATTTTAGCACTCCAACACCTGTGGTGCAACGAGCCATGTTTATTGGGGCTCGAGACAATAAACTTTAAACTAAATAGACAATTCTTTTCAGTTTCTTATCAAATACTGCTGGGTTCATCTTATAATGGCTTTTCTAAGAGAAATAAAAGTCAGTTGATGTAGTCATGCACAATTCTCCTTTTTGGGGGGCCTACTACCCAGTGTACAGACGCCCCCTCCCATAAAAAAATTGGGGAGAGAGAGATGTTTTGAAGGGAGGGGGTGGCTGTACACAGGCTAGGGCTACTAGACATGGCCTCTCCCTACTCAGTGTACAGAGAACAACGTCCTCTGACGAAAGCAAGGATGCATTAAAAAAAATTATGCTTGTACTTGTACCAGTGATTCCATCACATCTTTGGAAACCAGTGAGTCTTTGAGGAAATGCCCCTCATGTTCCTTTTGATGAATGATTCTTTCTTTGCTAGAGCTTTCACTTTGCTTGTGAAGAGCATCACCCAAAATGAGTTAATGGTGGCCAAAGAGAATTTTTGTGAACCACAGGGGGTCCTTTTCCTAGAATTGGTCCGAACACATCTACATTTTTGAGAAGGATTCATTACATGTAGTTTTTAATATATGATATGCGTAGTTTCATCTCGTCACGAAAACTTCTCATACTCTGAGTAGTGTAGTACATACAGCGAACATAGAGATCAAACTATGCCTGAAATGGTCGCTTACATGGAGATAAAACAATGGAAAAATTCTACCACGGTCATACAAAAAGGTGATTGTAGTCGATTGCAATAGGTGGTCATTTACGAGAGGTTTCGAGTGTATTAATTTGACCGGGAAAATTTTCGTCTTTTTCATAAATAATCGCGCTTATGGGAGGTAGCCACTAACGTTGGAGGTGGTCGCACATGGAGGTTTTTTTATATTTAGATAACTGCAGTTAATTTGAGGCGGTAGGATTCATAAAACAGTTGAAGCATCTGTAATCTTCTTTGTTCCCTTTTACACATTACAAAACGCAGTGAAATCCAACATAGTTGGCGTTGCTGTTTTCCCTGCTCGAGATAGGCGAGGCTACCACTGGTTTCCCCTCCGCGTGGGAAATTTGATTCAAGCAATCAGAAGCATTACCTAGATATGGGTAGTGACACGTCACCAGTATGGAATTTCTGCGCTCGTTTTTTCAGACTTCATTTGGCGGGGAAGCTAGTGGTAGCGTCGCCAGATGTCGGTTGTTTTCTCAGGCTATACTCGAGAGTCAGGGGCTGCGAATGTTGCTTATACTTCGGGTAAGCCTAGTCGAAGAGAGAGCTCCATTTTGGGGTTTGGGCAGGGGACCCCTTTATCCGATGAACACGCACTGCTGGTTCATGAGGACGCTTAGGTGTAAATACACTTGTGTTAGGGCTAGTGTCATCAAGACCACCAGTATCATCTGTTATCCATTTGAATGGACAAGGCAAGCGTATTTGTTATCATCTTCAATATACCTTTACTGGTGTCTGTCTTAGTAATAAGTGTGTTTGTCGAACCCTCTTCACAGCAGACTGCAGATGGCTGCTGGAAACTAGAACTTGTTTTACTCAGGGCGCGGCATTCAAAGGCAGTCAAGGGAGAGTCTGGAAAGCCCCAGTTGAAATACGAATCGCCGTCCAGATTTTAAACGAGATTTAATTTCTCATTGGACGATATTGATCTTTTAGAGCTAGTATACTCTAATGCCAAAATTCCAAAAAAAAGGAATACTTTATACCCAATTTTAAGCATAAAAATATTGTATACCTAAAATCAAATACCCCAATATACTGTATACCCCAAAACCCTGGCCGACCCTGATAGATGACTTAGACCCAGGCCTTAATTTATTTGAGCTACGGAGTGCTGATTTAGCTTTTGTTGTCTGCCTCTAGCAGCTCAAGCAATAGACCAATTTCTTAGACATATGTTAGATGCAAGATTTTGGAGCACATTATACACAGCCACATAACAAAACACCTAGTGGATTATGGTATTCTGGTTGACTGCCAACATGGCTTCAGAGCAAAGCGGTCCACTGAAACACAACTACAGTTGGCCACGGTTCATGACATAGCGTATGCCGTCCAATGCAATAGCTCAGTATCCTTAGCAATTCTTGATTTTTCTCAGGCCACGGCCTTTGATAAGGTATCTCACCTAAGACTGCTCAGCCAACTTGACAACTATAGGATTAGAGGTCCACGTCACTCATGGTTATCAACGTTCTTAACCCAAAGAATGCAAATGGTTGTTTGCGACGGAGCCTCATCTAGCGCAAAGAAAGTTACATTTGGCGTACCACAGGGTACGGTTTTAGGCCTCAGACTTTTCTTGCTCTACATCAACGACTTGCCTTCCAAACTCCAGTGTACTGTTCGCCTCTTTGCCGATGATTGCCTTCTTTATGTCATCTTAGTGAATCCTACTTCAGATGCTCAGCTACTCAGTATTCAGAATGACTTGTACAAGCTTGAGGAATGGCAAAACTTATGGCAAATGCAGTTTAACCCTAAAAAATGCTCCACTATGTGCATCACCCTGAAGAAACATCTGCTACCAATAAATTTTAGATTTTGCGGACAAATACTAGAGAATGTGACCTCCCATCCCTACTTGGGTGTTCAGTTACACAGCAAATTATGTTGGAAGGAACATATCGAGTTCGTGGTCAAAAGTGCTAATAAGATCCTAGGACTCATAAAGCGGAACTTCCGGTTCTGCGACGAAAGTGTTAAATTGACCTTGTATAAAAACGTTAGTAAGACCTAAACTCGAGTTTACAACGTCAGTCTGGGATCCACATTATAAATGTGATATTCGTAGAATGTAATAGGTGTGCAAAGAGCTGCAGCGCACTTCAGCGTTAGCATTATGTTAGATAGGCTTGGCCTCGAACCCCTTGAAAAGCGAAGAAAACTAGGTAGCCTATGTATGATGTACAAAATAATTCACGAATTCGTTGATTTGAATATATAACAATCATTCACTGAAGTGTAGGTGGCTAGTGGTGGTATTTACCGAGGCCTCAAAGCGGCGAGGTAAATACCTTACCACTATCCACCGACACTGAGGTGAATAATTGTTTTAGTATATACTAAAACAGTGAGATAATTGAGCACAAAAATGATGATTTTTAACTCAATACTCTTGCCAACGATTACAATTTTGGCGCGCAATGACCAAACGACCTCGGCCGTCGCGTTTTCTTGCCGACTAATAAAACTTTTGAAGGCATGTGTTCAGCTCTCGTGGGGAAATTTCTTCAAAAGGAGTTGTGAATTCTTTTTGTATTTAAAATAATTCTGTAAAAAAGGTATTAAATTTAGTTTTAAGCTTATTTATGAACAAGTCAACTAAATAAAGTAACCCATTTTTTAAGCTTAATTTGCATTTTAGCGATAAATTCAAGTAAAAAAGACAAAGCTTTGCCTCTTAAAACTTCCAAACCCAACTTCACCTTCTTCGTGTATTTCGGGAACAGTTTTCTTGATTAATTGTGAAATGTCTTTATTTGTTACGGCAGCAAACCGGGAGGGCATTTTGCTCGCAACTTACGCGAGTTTGGCGTCGCTCGCTCGGAGGAACTGGAGGTGAAACAGTGAATAGTGCAAGATATTCACTGATTGAGAAGCCAATCAGACCGCACGGAAAACACTATCCACTGTTTTATTATATACTAAACATAATTATTTGCAATTCACCAAGGAAACTAGAACACGGAACAGTCATGCGCATGCGTGCAAATTCCAGACCCCTTTAGCTCTAAGAATGCCCTTAAATTGTCCTTTTCCACAAGGAAAGTTAGGGTGATGCCTCGCTGGCTTTACTAACTTAATAAAAGTAAAGGTAAAGTTAAACTGACCTTGAAGTAAGACAGGAAACGCAGCTAAAAAACGAAGTGTAACAGAAGCCAGTGCGAGAGGCTTCATAAAACGGTTAATGTAATTGCACGCAATCGACTGGAAGAACACACTCGACGAACCGACTTACCCTGCTTACATCTAATTTATGGCTGCGTTCACACGCCACCGGGCGAATTTTCTACCGGCAGGAAAAATTTGACCGAACTCTGCGTTTAATATGTTCGCTCTGCTTACACAGAACTGACAAACTAGGTTGTCGGAGGTTTTGCAATCTGACCATGGGCAGAGCGCTACTTTTCAAAACTGGGGTCTTCCAGCTGAGTTACCACTTAGTATCTTAGTATCTTAGTATCTTAGTAACCCGTGCGCGTAAGGCAGTCATTAGGGAACTTAAGCACCAGACGTTCTTGATTCACGGGGACGCGGTTTGCGTGCCAAATGCAAATCATTAAGCAAAACAACGTGAAATCATCTCTAACGCCGGCAGAATAATGCAGCTGAAAATGCCTTTCAAAGATTTGCGTTAGGAATTTTGTTCCTTTCTTACGAAGAAAACATGATTTCGGACGAAGAATTTCTACTTTTGTAAGACGAATACTCTTCGAAAAACCCAGAATTTAAACTTCTGGTTTCATCAGTATTATCATCATCATCATCAACATCATCGTCAACATCATCAACATCAACAACACTTTGTTTCTCCAAATTATGAATAGCTAATCTACATGTTCAAGAGTATCCCCACTAAAGATAGCCAGTTCCCTCAGTTGCGAAAGAGCTTTAAGATGGAATTTGGGCTTCAAAAAAGTAGAGTGCTTGTATCTTTAAATCCCCTTCTTTGCATATTTTTATTTCACAAAAATCTGTAGCCCTTAGTTTCCTTTTGTTTTTTGTTTTCTATTTGAAACATTCATCGCTCCACCATTTCGTCATATTGCCTATATTTCACTTTCCTCGTCAAGACTGCGTGGCGGAGGGGGGGTGGTTGTATTTTTTTCTTTTAGTCAAGAGGGGGGTTGTCAAAAATTCTGTATGATGTAGGGGGGATCATAAAAAATTTTGCCTTTGAAAAAAATATCATCTGCACCCCCCCCCCCCCCTTCCTGCAGTATACATAATGAATGTAGCCTTATCATTGGTTGTGGTGTTCACACCGTACTTGTTAAATTTGCGACCGTACTGGCTAAAACGTTGACCTCGACTTTGGCGTTCAGGCTTTTGAACGGCTAAGCTTATAAATTTCCGTATGGTTTTGATGGTTCCGTGTAAATTAACGACCTGAACGTACGCATTTTCAGAAGGTCGAAAATTCGTCGGGTGACGTGTAAACAAAGAAAGTAGAGTCAGGGAGGCCATTGAAATTTTTTCGGGTTCCAACATTGAACAGGGAGGCCAGTTTTGAACTTCTCGCGATATACCGGGATGTTTTGTAACGTGATTCACAATATGATTCACGTAAAAATCTCGTCAGTGTATGCTTATAAGTTGTAGCCTGGGATTCTGTATGCAAAACAAAACGATTCAAGGTCATACAAGAACGACTCCTGTTTTAAACGGGAAGCGAAATGAATAATCTTTCTCTTAAAAGGTGGGGGTTGGAAGGGTTCAGTGACACACTTGAATGCTCCGCGCGCTAGCCAGAATTTCATCCGATTGCTTCGAGTCGTTTTCTCCGCAGTCCAGTGACATCACTACCCGAAAACCAGGTAGTGATTTTGATTGGTTGATTGACTAAATATTCGCATGATTAGGTATTATTATGAGAAATTTTAGCGGTATTGTCGCTTGATATTCAGCGGATATGCTTGCTTGGATTCCAAACATTTCGATAATCTTTATCGTAAACAGTAAAATTGCCCTTGTCTTCGAAACTGAATTGCTCAATTGAAATGCGAATGAAGAATCATTGCGGAGAGTCGGTAGGTTTTTCGTTTAGAGCCGCTTTGTGGTTTCCGCATTGATTTTGCTTATGCGAAGTTTCCGAGACCAATGCAGGAGCCGATTGACCAATGTTGTAATTCGACTTTCTAGCTATTTTTACCGTTAAGTGTAATGGTCCCGTTAGCTTTTCTTTCTCGTTTCCTTTGTTTCATTTTTCTTCGTTAAGGACCAAATAGCTTCTTTTCAATTAAAGGAAATTGGCGTCACTGGACTGCATCATAACGGCCGGTCGATTCAGACGTCACTGAGGGAGTAATTACGACTCGAAGTAACCGGATCAAATTCAGGCTACCCCACGCCGAGCGTTGCTTCTCGTCACGCACAGTAGTTTTTGTTCAACAAAACAACACAAACTTGAAATTGCAACGATAATTTAATGTTACTCCCACTTATCACGGTATGTATTTGTTTTCTTTGTAACTGCAATGCCAAAAATGCCCTGACTGTACTGGAATACAAAGAGCAATAAAAGTTTCAACCTCGTTCCCGGGGTTCTCTCCTACCCGCCCTACGGAGCTCCGTAGGGCGAGAAGCAGAGAACCCTGTGAACAAGGTTGTAAAAGTTTTAAAATTTCCATATGAGCGACTGACAGAGTGACGTTTCATATCTCGTATAATAAAGTAAGATGTTGATGACGGTCCATGAATACTACCTGTAAGAGAAAGTAACGCTTTATGGGGCGTTAATCGCTGGTTCTTGAAGGAGTCAAAGGATATTATTGACTTGAGGTTCCACATCGATTAACATCAACCACACAGAGAGAAATTTATTTCAGAACAGAAAACGAAAGCGCTAAAGTCACATGATTGCAAACGTCAAGTTTCACGTGACCCGATGTCATGCTGTAACAGGAAATGTTTTTCAAGCTCATTTAACACGTTTGAGGTCTTCATGTTTTGTGAACCATTTCATGCTTAAAAATCCTTGAACATACCCTCAACAATCTTCCGATAGTTATCAGCACTGATTTTGTCGTAGTCGTTGTCATTCTTCATGTCCGCGAATCTGATACGCTTTGCTCTTTGGATGCATGCCGTTTCCAAACTATCCAGTCCATAGGTTTGGGTGATGACTAAAAGCTCTAAGCAATTTCCCTTCTTCCAATAATTACGCCCTGAATATCCACACACACAGTCATCTCTGTTACTCTGGGGAGAGCCCAAAAGACCGATGAGGTAACTTTAACATTTCTCAGTAAGCTTTGCCATCATGTACTCTTTCGCTAGGTCGAGTAGGAATGCGTAGTTGTTTTCATCCATCGGTTTTGCAGACGTTGGATAAATCACCAGCAACATTTCCTTGATTTCAGCTGATTTTTTCCTGGAAGAGGAACTTCTTCGGCTGTTTTCTCCTTGAATTGCGCAGTAAACATCGTGGAGAATACTTCCGACAACATCCCCAGAATACAGCGATGAACATGAAATCTGTCTTCTTCCACAACCAACACAACATCGCTGTGTTCCCATGGCTGGGAAAATCAAGCGAACCGGTTGGATTTGACATTCTTTGAACAGTACTGTGGAGGCAAACATGGAAGTGATATTTGCTTTATGTCAGCACTTTTTAACGTCTTTAGGTCGGCACTTTTTAACATCTTTTAACATCTTTGCTTTAGACCCGCCTTGTACCTAGGCCCTACTTGAAATAGTGTAGTGACAGCCCAAGGGGTCATGGGAAGCTTTTCACCTTGATCCTTCCCTTGCGCCTTTGGGATTTTGAAGCTTTCCCATGATCCGTGCGCCGGGACTAACATGACAAAAGTGAAGCGATTTTGAGTTGTATCGCAGAGTTCCAGTTGAAAATGTCAAGGAATTAATAAAGATACGAATTGCAGACAGAAGCGATCTGTTTATACTTTTACAGCTGTATTTACGGTGGAAGTCCATGGGAAATATATTCTATCCGGCCTTGCGCAAATGGCCTCTGTCAACTGAAACAAACAATGGTTGATAAAGACAAACGTTAGTGTCATTCTTTAGTGCGTTTAATTTTTATCCTGATTGAATTTGGCGCATTACATTCTTGCTGCTATGTGGTAGAAACATAAACAATGTTATATTCCTAGACTTTCACTCAACTTAAAGCAAAAGCGTGGTCATTGTACGCGTGCTGAACAAGAATGCTGTATAATGACAGACTAGAAACAATAGACAACTCCCAAACTCAGCCAAAACGCTGAAAATCTTCAATGTTTACTCAAGTTTGGGCTTATAGAAGGTAATGTCACAGTTTTTCAATGACCATGAAATTCAGAGTCCGGGTAGTTAGTTAATCATTTGTGGCCCTGAAAAAATTTTAAGGAAAAAAAACTACGATTTTTTAAGAAAATGCTTTTTTCGTGAGATTGACTCTTAAACGCTGACAAACGTGAACAAATAGCGAAAACTATAATTTCTATATGTTTGCTTTACTCGAAATCGCGCGCATTTACAAGGCCCTAAAGCGTTTTGCTGACTTGCAAGGACCCATCTGTTATAAGGATGCCCAAAATATAGAGATGAATCTCATAGTTTATTAGATATAATCCGTGTAAAGTTTGCTTATCATTTTCGCATAAATTATGACCTAAATTTGGAAACCGCTGAATTTCTCGAATTGGGTCTTTGCGATTTTGGTGAAACTCTGTTCAGCGCAAGGCACTAATGCGCACTATGTGTAGCCGAGAGATTTTCACGAAAAAATGCCGGCAACAGCAGATTTTCGACTCAGACCTCAAAGGGGCGTGGCATTATAACCACGTGACATTTACTCCGATCGCCAAAACTTTTATGTTATATTGTAGATTGATCTATATGTAATCCATTCTATGTGTTAGACTTACGATAAAAGTAAAGGTGGGGATACCAGAGAGCTTCAAAGTAGGATGGTACCCCCCCAAAAAAAACTGGGTCGAGTCACCTTAAGCACTGTGAAAGCAAGATTTTAAGTAAGATAAATGCCCCATTTAAGCGGGAAGAGAGAGGCATCAGTGATAATACCTTTAGAACAAAACCTTACTCCATGCACGATCTAAGAAGGCTCGCAAAAATTGCGTTGTCCTATACCCTGTATGCAATCTGCTGTCTGCAGTTCTCGTTTTACACTGACGAATTTCATTTCTCTCTGTTCTAAACTAAGCATCGAGTCGGACTTATCTCACACAAGTTGTCGTAAACTTTCCTAACTCAAGTCTTCTTTCATCCTCATCTTCAAGCTGAATTTAACGCTTTTTCCAAGGCGAATGTACTTTAAGCAAAAGGGGAAACGGGGGCAATCGACTCTTCGACGGGTCGGCTCTTCCATTATTTTCCCAGTCTCCTCGAAACGTATGCACGTCCAAGGTATGACCTTAGTCTCGATCAAAGCACGATCTGTTGCTCACGATAAAAGGTAGATAAAAGCACGATATATGCACCATCAATGGAACTCGGGCTCAATGCAAGCTCGATACACATTTATCGGTTTCTTTTACCTGATTATATTGCAAGAACGATGCACGACAAATCTTGATCTATTTTGTTACGGCTATGATCATCAACACCTTGCACTTAGCCTTAACAGGGTGGGGGTTTGAAGGCCCCGGTGGTATACCTGAGTGCTCCCTGGTGTTGCGCAGTCTACGTTATTTGTCTCGTCACGCACATTAGTTTTTGTTCACCAAACCAAACCAATAAAAACTTGAAATTGCAGCGATTAGACTACGTATCTCTAATAACTGAATTTGACTCCCACTTACCACGGTATGTATCTCTTTTCTTTATTATTGCAATGCCAAAAATGCCCTGACTGTACTGGAATACAAAGAGCAATAAACGTTTTAAGAGTGAGTCAGTCAGTGACTGAGTGAATCGTTTCCCAGCGTTTCACATCTCATATAATTAAGTATGATGTTAATGAAGGTCCATGAAATAGGAGTTGTCTTACTACCAGACAATGCAAGTATCAGGGAATGTTATTTTTAAGCTTCTTTGACACAGCTGAGGTCTTCACGTGGGTTTGACATTCTATAATTTATAGTGACATACCCTCAACAATCTTCCGATAGTAAGCAGCACTGATTTTGTCAAAGTTGTTGTCTTTCTTCAGCTCCGAGAATTGGATATGCTTTGCTATCGCGATGCATTCCCTTTCCAACCTATTGAGTCCATAGTTTTGGGCGATGACTAAAAGCTCTTACAATTTCCCTTCTTCAGATAGTCACGAGATTTTCCACATTTGCATACACCACACTTACTCACGGGAGAGCCCAAACGCGGCCAATGAGGTAAATTTCACATTTCTCAGTGATCTTAGTCATCATGTACTCTTTCGCTAGGTCAAGTAAAAAAGAACAATTGCTTTCACCGATCAGTTTTGTGGACGTTGGATAAATCACCAGCAGCATTTCCCTGATTTCAACTGATTTCTTTCCCGGAAGAGGGACTTCTTCGGCTGTTTTCTCTTTGAATTGTGCAGTAAACATCTTAGAGAATACTTCGGACCACATTCCCAGAATACAGCGATGAACATGAAATCTGCACAACCAACACAACATCGCTGTGTTCCCATGGCTGGGAAAAGTCCAGTGAAGCAGCTAGATTTGACATTCTCTAATCAGTATTGTGAAGGCAAACATGGAAGTGATATTTGTTTTAGACATGCCTTGGAATGATATAGTCACAGCCCAAGGGGTAATGGGAAGCTTTTCACGTTGACCCTTCCCTTGCGCCTTTGGGATTTTGAAGCTTTCCCATGATCCGTGCGCCGGGACTAACATGACAAAAGTAAAGCGATTTTGAGTTGCATCGCTCAGTTCCAGTAGAAAATGTCAAGGAAAAATGATAAGAATTGCAAACAGAAGCTATCTGTTTATACTTCTACAGCTGTATTTACGGTGGCAGTCCGTGGGAAATATATTCTATGTGCGCAAATGGCTTCTGTTAACTTAAACAAACAATAGTTGATAAAGACAAACGTTAGTGTCACTCTTTAGTGCGTTTAATTTTTTTCCCGATTGAATTTGCCGCATTACATTAGTCGCAGGTACGGATAGGACCTCATTGCATTGTAGCCCTCCAGCATTGGCGTATTAGTACCACGTGACTGGCCACCTGCAAGCAGCCTGTTTGGTTTACAATGACACACAAATGAATGCTGTCTGTTTCAGTAAATTTATTATTCATAAATTTCACTTCGATCTATGTCTATTAACATCATGCTCGAGATGTGTTTTTGATCGTGGAAAACAGATATAGAGAATAAGGAAACATTAGTCAATGAAGAAAAATCTAACGATTTCCTAGCTCCGCAACTCGGGTCCTTTACAATGAAAATCACTATCTCCTTTTTTTCTAGCGAAAATAGCTATCGGAAGACTAGTGTTAAGGCTTATTTATACTTCCTCAATGTATTTTTTTTGCGAACATCTTGGGCCTCATCTCAGTATTACAATAATCTCGGGTTGAGTTTTACTGAGCTTCTATCATCATGATAATTTACCCAGTATACTGTTTCAATTCCGTCAATTTATCATGGAGACCTTTCAAGGGACGTGCTAGTTTCCTCAACTCTCCATTTGAACGACTGATACAATCTAGTTTCTCATGTATTGAGGCAGGAAGATAATTTGCTTTACAAGCGACAAAGACAATATAAATTATATTCTCCAGCTCCTGAATCGCGGCTTCAGCATTCCTATTTGCACGGTAATGTTGATCGCTTTTAGATGTTATCATTTGTTCTTTCGTCTTGAGCTCTTCCTCTGTTCTTCTCACCATACCCTCTAAAATCCTTTCACGGTTGGACACAGAAATGTTCTTGTAATTCGTGTCAGTTGTTAGTTTCTGGAATTTAAAACGCATTGCTAACTCAATGCAAGCGCTTTGTAGCCTGTCCAGTCCATAATTCTGTCCAATATTTAGAAGCTCAAGGCACTTGTCTATGAAATCTTTCTCAGGGACAAACGGAAACTGCCGCGGGAACAGAGAAGCCTCTTTTTCTAAACCTTTCGGAAGGGCAAACGGATTCTGCCTCGGCAGCTGAAACTGAGTATTTTCTTTTTCTAATCTAAGGATCAGGTAGTTTTCGCATTTTTCAGTGAGCTTCATCATCTTGTACTCCGTCGCGAGGTCTAGAAGGAATGCGTAGTTAGTTTGATCGATCGGTTTCCCAGACGTAGGATAAATTACCAACAGCATTTCCTTAATTTCAGCTGATTTCTTTCCCGGGAGAGGAAAAAGGTTGGCGGTTCCGGCAGCAAACATCATCGTGAAAACTGGGGACCACATTCCCAAGATATTGCGATGAACATGAAATCTGTCTCCTTCCACGGCTAACACGGCGTCGCTGAATTGCCATGGTTTAGAGAAGTCTAGCGAATCTCTTGCGTTTGACATTGTTTGGAGCACTGATGGACGACGAAATTACGAAGGGCAACAACGAAGCTCAACCAAAAGCCCGCCGGGGTAGACAAGACGCTACTGCGAACGCAGGTGTTTAATGTTAAGAAGTGAAGAGAGCTCGCGAGGAACGATGGGAAGTGGAAGACCTCGTTCTCGTTGCCAGATCTCCCACGGTCAGGCCAAACCTACAGGCAGACGTCAATGAAAGCTTTTAACTTTTATTAGCGTTATTAGCGATTATTACTCTATCTCTTCCTTCCGAGTCGTAAATATGCAAATTATCTCAGAAGGGCTGTCATGAAAAAATTTAAGAGAATAGAGTGCAGCAGTAAAGACATAGAGAGGTATCTGATTCGTTATTAATTACCTTGTCAGGATGGAGTAGCTCAAGTGCTATGATGATCCGGAGCGCTCTAATACCGGAGGGAGCTTAACTTGAGGTAGGTTTAACCTTGCCAGGCATGAGGCTAAATGGTGGCAGCCAGACCAAATCATATACTAGTAAACTTCAATGAAGCCTGCGAAAACATCCGTTTCTCCTCGCTCTTCGCCGCTGGGGACGTTTCGCGCGGAGGAACGTCTGCCACTCAGCGACAGAAATTCCATACTGATGACTCAAATCAGTGTTTACAGAATAAATCCGATAGTCATGGGGTTCCAAAAAATAAATTTGTCCAATTTTAAGTGTCTTCTGGTCGATTTCGGTAAAGTGTTGTGTTTATCTACCAACGAGCTTCAGCAAAACTCAAATGCTTCTCCTAGAGAAGACTATGTTCCACAAACATTGACTGTTTTGTTAGAGATTCTTCGCGTTTGCATTTGACCTTTCTGGCCTTTTGTCTTTTGTCTGTCATTCGTAAACAATGGCTTAAACAATGTAAATACTTCGTCGACCAATTAGCGCTTCTGACCGGATTCCGGACAGATTTTACTTCATCAGTATGGAATTTCTGTCGCTGAGTCGCAGACGTTCCTCCGCGCGAAACGTCCCCAGCGGCGAAGAGCGAGGAGAAACGGATGTTTTCGCAGGCTAACTTCAATGATACAAGAAATCCTCGGTATAGACATGAGTGCTGCCGCAGTGTATATGGGTGGTTATTGAGAAACTCAGGTTTATTGGCTTCATCTGCTTTGATCAGTGACGGAATGTAATCCAGTGAGAAAGAAGGTACGGGATTACGACAAATCGATTCAGTGTTTGAAAGAGCAATTAAACTACATGAGAAGTGCTTCTACTCTCTTCGCGCGGGACTATCAATCAATCAATCAATCAATCAATCAATCAATCAATCAATCAATCATTTATTTTGACACTTTACGTCGAGGAGCTATAAAACTCGTTCAAAATACGAACGTGTGAGGTCAAACGTTAAGCTGTTAAAATCTTTTAAACCATACCCGAAAGAGCAAGATAAAGTCAAACAGGCAGAGAAAAACGCAAAAAAAAGAGAATAAAATAAAATAAACACAATGTAATAATAATAATGGCAAATTCACGGAAAAATTGAAAATTGAGCGACATGAGAGGACACAGAGGCTTTTTACTGGAAGTACCATCACACGCAGGGATGTTTTCTCCGCGGGCAGCTAATCCGACTTAATCCCATTTAATATGTCGCGCTCCTCGAAAGTGCGAAAATTTTCTTGTCGTGTATTACATTTCAGATACATTTTCTTCATCTTCATTTCGCGCCAGAATAAATTAGTTTGCGCGCAAAGGGCTCCTAAGAAAATCACAAGGTTTGTCCCACTTCGAGTCCACCTTCTGGAGATATGCCGGCTTGGTAGCTGGAATACATTGCCGAGGCGAAGATCTGGCATTTTTTCCTCCTCGTCGCATTTCTTCACGACAAATGTCTATATTTGTAGTGAGAATGCAGCGCATATCGGTGGATTTTACTTCATGCGGCTTGCTACTTCTGAAAGAAGAGTGCCGGATTTCATCGTTTTGTTCATGTTTATTAGTGTTGGCAAATGTAAGGTAAATGAACCAACCACTGTAAGGTAAGAATTGAAGTTTTAAATTTGTTACTCGGCGAAAAATCGTGGAATTGGAATTCGTGAAACTCGTGAGTATTACCTCTGTTACCTAATGTCATGCGATGACTCCTCGCTTTTATCGATGCGTAACACGGATACAAGCGATAAATTTCTTTCGCAAAGTGAAGTATAATTTACTTAACGAGACCATTTGAAGAATATTTCTCGTTATATGCTTTATTCATATTTGCTTGGCTTATTCAGACTACATGCCAGGAGTTTGATGACAATGTTTGTGTGCTATAATTATGCTGATAAGTTTTTGCACCTTTATATTGAAACTCATGTAAGCCAAACGTTTGTTAACTCTAGCAAAACACTCTTCTATTATGGAGGAACTTTTCACGTCTTTCGGGGCCCTAATATGGTGTCAAATTTTTAGGGGAAACAAAGCTTGATTTTTGGCCAAACCGACTATAGCTTTTTTGTCCCTAAGGAGAGCGCGAGGCAAACGTCCGTGAGTACAATGTAAGCCAGTGATTCTTTAGGTAGAGCTAACAAACATAGGCTGCACTTTAGGTGGCACACCCATGGGTGCAGTGTAACCCAGTGATTCTTTAGGCAGAGCTTACAAACATAGACTATACAGGTGTAAATAAACCGTACCAACGGTTTGTTTGTCAAAGCTCCCGCGAGACGGTTTCTTGGTGATTTTATTAATTTTTCCGATCCATTTTTTTTCAGCTCTATTTTCGCGGCTTTGCGATACAAACTAAATTCATATTTAGTTGTGATGGCATTACACTGCTTAATCATGACAGCTTTGGAAGAAACTGAATATATTGCGCTTCGCGCTTTCGCAAAATCGCTGCGGGAATTAAAAAATATTTTCTTACAAAAAAGCGTTTTCACGCTTCTTTCTCTAGTCAATTATCTCGTTTGTCTCGTTTTCTAAAGGTCCTTGAGAACAGAATAAGACAATATTTTATTACCTACAACCTATAAAAACCTGATTTTTGACCAGATCGAAACAAAACTGACCTCTGAAATGGAAGAAGAAAAGCCTTTTATTTTTGCCGGCTTCGGCCTGCCGACGCGATCGTGTCGGTTTTGCTTTCATATGATGACATTTTCCTGACAAAAGGGTGTCGGGAGAAACACCTCGCGCTGACCATACGTGACAAAATCCGCCGCGCCTAAGCTAATTAAGAAAAGTCTCCTCGAAAGCTCCATACAATTCCTTATAACAAAATTATAAGGAATTGTATGGAGCTCTCCGAGATACTTACAGTGCAAAAATGGGTTAAGCAATTACCCTGTTATCTGGAAAAAAATTCCTATTTGAGCTACCTTTCATGCGCGGTGTCCTGAAAGACATAAACAAGTCTACAAACATGTCAGTGAAATTCTCAGACAAAACTTTCCAGAAGTAACAAGAGGCGTTTCAGAAAGAAACGTGCGATTGTTTTGTGCTAAATATGGGATAAGACGACTGAACGAATACGAAGTGGGTTCCATCGTTCAGAAGTGAAAAAAGGCACCCACAAAACAAAACAGTTATTATGATAACCTGCTCAGTTTAGACTTAAAAGAAAAAAACACTTCTCTGCTGTTTGTCGTAGATCGACGTAGAATCTGATATATTTTTTTCGCAGATTAAAATGGTTCGACTTTTCATATAGGACTTTTTTTAAGTCTTCACTCCACGCTTAAAAATGGGCCGGCTTGCTTAGGTCCTCCACATATATCTAGTTTGAAAGAACCAGTAGCTATAAAGAGGTACCTTTTTTATCTTTTCACCTGATCGACTAGCATTATCAAATTATTCACTTCCCATCGGAGGATAGTTGTATATTAGAGTTTTATATCTTGGGATTTAATTTGAAACCTCGTTTACTTTTATAATTCCATGACGCCAGTTTCAATACTTAATTCTGTAAGCAAAACGAAACTATTCAAGGTCATAAATTAAAATAACGTTTCTTGTCTCAAACGGGGTAGCAAAATGAATATTCTTTTTCTTTTAAAAGCGCGAGGGTTTGAAGGTGTTGTTAGCCTCCCTCGCAGATGTTCTTAGGGGTTCGTCACGCGTTCCTGTCCCACTAATGGGGCACTAGAGTGTCTGCGTGAGAGGCTAGGGTAATGTCGTCACGCACATTAGTTTCTGTTTTGAACAAAACAAACTTGAAATTACAACGATTTAACTACCTATCCTTAATAACTGAATTTGACTCCCGCTTTACACGGTACTTTGTTTTCTTTTTAATCGCAATACCAAACATGCCCTGACGTACTGGATTACGAAAAAAGGCAGCCATTTTAAATTTCCACATGAGCGACTAATAGAGTGACGTTTCACATTTCATATAATTAAGTATGATGTTAATGAAGGTCCATGAAATAGAGGTTGTCTTGCTACCAGACAATGCAAGTATCAGCAAACGTTATGTTCAAGCTCCTTTAACACGGCTGAGGTCTTCAAGTGGGTTTACCATGTACTATATAGTAAAATACCCTCAACAATGTTACGATAGTTAGCAGCACTGATTTTGTCGAAGTTGTTGTCTTTCTTCAGCTCCTCGAATTTGATACGCTTTGTTCTCTCGATGCATGCCGTTTCCAACCTTAATCCAGTCCATAGTTGTGGGTAAAAATGGCAAAATGGCGGATTTTCATCAAAAAACAAACTCGGTGACAGAATGATAAAACAATCATTGAACACGGTCATCGCAAAAAAATCGCGATTTGTCAGTGTCTCGCAGATCAATTATTCAGCGCCTCAGCCTTCGGTTTCGGCAAATAATTGATCTGCTCGCCACTGACAAATCACGATATTTTGCTCAACCTTAGTCTCCCTCGCAGCCTTTTTTTGGATGTCACGCAACGTTCCCTCCGTTATTGTGGCGTTTTTAGCTGCTTGAAACTGACATCCCCGACTAATGTATATGTATTAGTCGCGGATGTCAGTTTCAAGCGGCTAAAAACGCCACAAAAACGCTGAAGACGACCTAAGAACATATGTTAAGTACTCTTGATTCACCTTTGTTACCCTACATTAACAACTGGGAACTTAAACAATGACTGCGTAGTGATTTCGGCGCAAGTGCGAATAGGACTTCACTGCCTTGTAGCCCTCCAGCGTTGGCGTATTAGTACAACGTGACTGGACACCTGCAAACGGTCTCTTTGGCTTACAATGACACACAAATCATTGTTGTCTCTTTCAGAAAATTTACTATGCATACGTTTTTCTATGTCTATTAACATCATGCTTAGTTACCTTTAATCACGAAAAACAGATGTTTGAATAAGGAAACCTCAGTCAGTGAAGGAGATTCTTAAGATTTCCCAGCCCATACTGAATCTGTTTTAAAGAGAAATTTCTATTCAATACCTGTCTGGATCGGACGGCTATGTTGAAGTCAACACTTCAACATACGGCAGCCGCGTAGGCCATTATAGGGAGTACAGTACCGTTTGTCAGGTAGTCTTGCTACACAGCCGTTTTTAGTAGGGTCTGCCGGATTATGCCGGCATAATTTTGAGCATAATACTATATCTGGAGCATCAGGCATAATGCAGGCATAAAAGTAATATTTTTGGAGCATAATGCCTCTGTTTCTGAAAACTGTGAGAGGTGTATGCAAATTTTGCCAGAAACTCGCTCTTAGCGACTCTCTAGAATGTACAAAGTTGATAAAAGTGGGAATATTTTAACTTGATACGTTAGACTCCTACCCAGTGCATTTTGCTATAATCCAAGTTCATTGGAGAAAGACATATGGTAAGCCTTTCATTGCCTCTCAATTTCCGACCTTTCACTTGCTCATCAAATGTTTAACTGAATAATTATTGTCTAACAATTCTTTCAAAAATAAAAGACTAGGAATGTTTATTAATAGAGACAGGCCTATGGGGGGGGGGGGGGGGAAGGGGTGGGGTGGAAGTGTCATTTTAGTCCGGCATAATACCTCCAGTCGAGCTTAATTTTGAGCATAATACCCTACAATGGAGGACAAAAGAACTTGGGACTGTGTGAAAAAGCCCTTCCAAGCAATTGTTAGGTAGAACCCTGCTCTTAAGGACAATTTTTTGTTCGGCTTTGGGTTCATCCCGTCGTTCCCCCACTTCCCCTAGCAATGTTGTGGCCAAAAAAGCACTCATTCTCTCCCATTTTGCTCAAAATTCAACTTTGTTTGGGGTGGGAGGGGAGGGGTCTCAAGGTTTAGTAATATCACTGGAAAGGTCCCAACACTTTTGACCCCCATTGTCTGGAAACCACTTTGTTTGGAAAACTAGATGTTGCTTTGTGAGCTGTTGCACAATGAATATCTTAATGCTGGAATTGATCTTCTGACGACGGTATGATATAGTTTTTCAGACCAGAACAGCTATTCTTTAGCTCTAAGAGCGCTGGAAATAATCATGACATTTAGCCATAACATCATATAGAGCAATTTTCTGTTATATGTTTGCAAAGTTTCTTCCTTGTCTTTGTAAAAAGCAATGTAGCGTCAGTAACACTTTCGGCTACAGTTCCACACATGCCAAATGGTAGATATTTTAAAGTATCTTGAACGTTGATGCCAAAAAAGACAGTGTAACGGAATCTCGAGGTTGCGTTACACTGAGTAGTTGAGCGCCTGTTAACATGTCTCGCCTTCAGTTCTTGGCTATTTAAGTGAATATATATGTCCTTGGAAATCTGATTTATCATCAAACTGTATCGACACAGTGATAAAATGTTTGTTTGCGATGAATTATTGCTATTTGCCTGCATAAAACAGAAGCGTTGAGTGATTTACGACAGTTCTCGCCCTTTTATAGTATAAAAATAATGTTTGAAATTTTTTCTATTATTTAGTTAGGGGCGAGAACTGTTAAAAGTAGCCTATTATGCTTGAGACTTTCCAGTACAAGCACGTTTTTCTCTCAGACTAGATGAGATACAATATGTGAAAGCACATAATTTGCTTATCACTGTGGATTAAAAGTGTAAATCTGAGCAGAAATTAGACACAACTTACATATTTCACTTCCCTCTCACTTAAAGCAGGTGGATTGAAAACTTTTTTACGAAAAGACGAGATTCTTGAATTACCGAGACGGCAAAATACGAGCAAAATGTTCTCCGTAGTCCCGACTACGCGAAACAGCTCAACAACTTACCATAGCCGCAGGGCTACGCGGGAAAAATGGACAGTCACGTGGTTTCGATCATGTGCAGTAGCATGTTTATCCATAGCCGTAGTCCGTAGTCGCCGTATCTTAAACTCCCTAATGTTAGCGAAACAGAAGTCATAGGGAATTATGCTCACCGTTTAATTTGGCTGTTTGATCGCCCAAGCGTAAGACAATCTTCTGAAAGTTTTTCATGTCTCCGTGTTCACATGTTGACGCAGAACCTACAGGGCACACGCTAAGTATATCTGGGCCGGGCCTTACAGAATGTTACAGGTGAAATTTGTAGGGTATAAAAAGGGTCGTATTCTGGCTTGGCTAAGAAATGCCTTTTGTGTTTTCTAACTACATCTTCTCAGATAGTAAATATAGGTACTACCAGCATTAAATGCCTTAAAGAGCTCAATCCAAATCACGTCGTTCAAATAATCACTTAGTTCCTTTTGGGTAAACTGAATGTCCACGCCGAATACCCCCGTTTGGCAAGGTGTCCGTAACTCTTTGGCACGACAGACGAATCAGCTGCAGCTTATAGAAAGCATTTTACTAAAAAAACTACACTTTAACAGTTCTAATGGAAACGTTTTCCTATATTTTTGTAGTGAAAGATGACGAAAAATTCATTTTATCGCTGTAAATCAGTTTCAGACAATGGAGGACAAAAGAACTTGGGACTGTGTGAAAAAGCCCTTCCAAGCAATTGTTAGGTAGAACTCTGCTCTTAAGGACAATTTTTTGTTCGGCTTTGGGTTCATCCCGTCGTTCCCCCACTTCCCCTAGCAATGTTGTGGCCAAAAAAGCACTCATTCTCTCCCATTTTGCTCAAAATTCAACTTTGTTTGGGGTGGGAGGGGAGGGGTCTCAAGGTTTAGTAATATCACTGGAAAGGTCCCAACACTTTTGACCCCCATTGTAGGTTCACGGGTGACGCCCGAAAGCATAATACTCTATTTTTCGAGCATAATCCGGCAGACCCTTGTTTTTAGTGTCGTCACACAACGCTCCTGCCCGAGGAGCATTGCGTGACGACACTAAAAACGGTTGTGTAGCAGACTATTTGTCGGGGGGGGGGGGGGGGGTTCCTTTTTATTCGTTTTCCAACTGGGTCTTAAGGTCTTCATTTGATTAACCCGCCCTAATTAATAATGCATGCAAAAAAGTGGTAAAAAAAAATCATTAAAACAGTCATTCTCTTACATGTTTATTTCAGTTAATAACCATGAGATTTTATTACATATAATTTCGGGCATGTCAATACTAAATTTGAGCAAGAACTTTAGCTTGATACTGTTCATGCTCATGTGCACAGTTCTACTTCACATCTGCCTGACAGATTAAGCTACATTATCACCAGATCCCTTTTTACATTACGTGTTTTCTCAAAGTGCAGCATTTGCTGCCACCTCTTCCTGCACGACAAAGTAAAACAGAATAAATGCTCTGGTTTTTAATAACACAAAGCCAGGGACAAGAACAGTTCAAACCAGTCAACTGTAGTTGTCATAACTCTTGACCACTGTACGTTTTGAAATGCACACAGCAAAACTGAACAGGCCTTTTGTGCTTAACCAGATAAATCTGGACCACCGCGAAACAGCTCTGCGGCAGTTTGTCAGTTTTTTTCACCGTAAAAGCTCTTAAGGACCTAGCCCGATAAGCCGTTTTTAAACCAATACCTTATTTCCCATTACTATATGGCTGAATGCGCACGCCGGCAAGATAGACCGAATCCTGTATCCTTATTGGCTACCCGAGAGGGAATATGGACCTCTATGCCTCCTTGGGATTTCCCGAATTAGTCCTGCAAGGGCCACGTAGTACTCAGTCTGCTCCACAACCGTTCTTTGGGTCGTCATGCAACGCTCCTCCTGTGACGTTGTCTGACGACACAAAGAACGGCTGTGAATGACTAAGTAAATCCTTTTCTCACGAAGCTCATTTGCTGTTCAAGGTATGGCCTCGTTCTTTTTGCGTTATTATTGATGTCGACTTCGTCTCGGTCCATGAAAACACCAAAAAAATAATAATAACAATAAAAAATAAAATAAATAAATAAATAAATATTTACCTCAGGCATGGGCAATAACACATATAAAACATGTTTGTTTTGTTCATTTTTGACGCGGACCAGCCCGCACCCTTCTCATACAAATACAACAAAAATTACACAAGAAAATAAGACAGAACCCCGACCGTACTATTAAACGGGGCCAGTCTGGCCGGCTAATCAGGCTGGATCACCTCATATAAACAGACCCTACTTAAACAATCAAAGAGTCCGCTAAAAAACAACTTATAGTGAGTACCTGGCCTCACACTGTACATGTTATGGTTCAGGAAGATTCAAGCAAGAATAAGACTATTTTATTCTTGTTTTTAACTGTTAGCGTAAATTATGGCTCTTGCGTAAATATAGTCAACTCCCTCTAAGACGGACACCTGTGGGTCCAGCTTAGGGATCACCTCTAGGCGTTCTCCTTAGAGAAATGTCAGTCTTATAAAGGTGTCTGTCAAAGCAGAGTTGACTATGATTATCATCTACACCCAAACAACAAGACAAAAGAAATGAAACAGAGATAAACTAAAACAACAACCTACATATAATTATGTTTCAATATGACTGGTACCACCGCTACAGTGCCGGATCCAGTTCAGGGGGAGGGGGGCGGTCATCCAGACCCTTAGATGGGGGAGGGGGCCCTCCCCTGAGTCCGCCACTGCTCTAGATCCCCCTGCATAGAATGGGACATAAATCTGCAATTTCTACCTTTAAGCGAGACGACGAGCATCACCGTTGTTTTTATGTGACATTCTTCCCTTTACTTTACCGCAACCCCCCTCCACCCATCTCAGGTGGGGGGTGTCAGAGTCATTGTGGGGTAAAGATTCTGACCTCTGCTTGTAGAGCTTAAAACACTTTAGAGAGCAAACCAAATCCATTGATTTGAGTGAGATCAAACGTGTAACATCTGACAAATACCACCACTACCGTTTTAGACTTTTTAACAAATTTTGAAAATAATTATATAATCTACACGCAATCTTTTATTTTTACTTTTTAGTGATTTGTATCTGGTATTTGACTTATTATTTTACAATCTCCCCCATTAGCTTATAGCTAAAAACATAGACAGTTAAATAAGTTTTTCATTCATTCATTCATTCATTCTTTTCTAAGAGGCAACTAGAAATACTAGCATCGCAAAACCTCGCGAGGCTAAGATCTAAGGGGCCACGTAGCAGGAATAAAAGGAAAAGAAGCGACGACACAACGATTGCGAAAAACATCAATTCCAGCCAAACGGTTCAACCAGGATTTGAACGCGGCATCTCTTTCTTGGCAGAAAAATTATCTCCTACTAAGCCACGTCTTAAGCTAGTGGTCGAAATCGCGTTCATTTTCTAGTTAAAGTAATTCTGCTGTCTCCGTTGCAAGAGACGATAGGAAACAATTTCAATACTAAATAGGGCGGTTTTCGCATGTCCTTGAAAAATGATTTCGGTAAGTGTTCGTAATTGTTTTATCAGCCAATGGATGAAATGATCAAAACATGGCCTCTTCGTTTTTCCCCCCAAAGAAAACCCTAATATGGAGAAGGCATTGTTCGATTGGCCAGTCGTGTTGCAGTGTGACGTCAAAGCGAATTATCGATTGATTTCTAGAGAGCTCTCTAGGCTGAAATTCATCCGATTGCTTCGAGTCGTTTTCTCCTCTCAACAACGTCTGAATCGACGAGCCGTTAATGCCGTCCAGTGACGTCACTCACTACCCGAAAACCGGGTAGTGATTTTGATTGGTTGATTGTCTAAACATTGGCATAATTATGTATAATTATGAAAAATTTTAGCGGGATTGTCGCTTGATATTCAGCGGATCGCATCCCTGGCATCCTTTCGTTTAGTTGTAACATTTCGATAAGCGCAATCTTTATCTTAAACAGCAAAATTGCCCTTGTCTTCGAAACTGAAATGCTAAATTGAACTGCGAACGAAGATTCATTGTGGAGAGTCGGTAGGTTTTTCATTAAGAGCCGCTTTGTGGTTTCGGCAGCCGGTGATTTTGTTTACGCGAAGTTTTCTGAAATCAATGTTATAATTCGACCTTCTTGCTATTTTTACCGTCAAAAGTGATGATTCTGTTAGCTTTTCTTTCTTGTCTCCTTGTTTTTTTCTTCGTTAAGGACCAAATAGCATCTTTTCAATTAAAGCAAATCATTGTGTTTTTGAACTAAGTGTTCCCTGTGTGTGTTTATTTCATTGCGTGATCGCTACCGAGTTTACTTGAAGAATTTAGTACAACCGGTTCAGAGTTGTGCTGCATGCAGTTGATAGTTTGAACGTTAAACATGAATTACGATCGAAAAAAATAAAGCAGTTCTGTATCATGCAGACATTTCCAAACAATATTTCCCGGTTTGCCACTTGAAAATCGTGTTTTACTTTTTGCATGAATTAAAGCAAAGGTCAAGGAGTAGTGACGTCACTGGACGGCATTAACGGCCGGTCGATTCAGACGTTACCGAGGGAGTAATAACGACTCGAAGTAATCGGATGAAATTCAGGCTAACAGCTCTCGGGCATGGCGTTTTTTCGCCTGAGCGTTCGCTTAACCAACCAAAAGCCACGCACGTTTGTATCCGGTCGACAAACCAATCAAATCGCTCTATTTCCGTTCGTTTGTTGTTTCTGTTTTGTTCGCGCGTTTTCATTTCAAGGTCATACGAAAAGAGAAAAGTATGAGAAAAGTTTTGCCTGTGGCCTTTTAAGGCTGAGCGGGTGACTGGGACGTTGTCATTACTTTCATTGGCTATAACAACGTTGAGCAGCAAAACTCAGGTTAAAATTAGTCTCCCGAAACAGCCTACAGTGCATTTCGACAAACATCTACCCACTCTGCGCGTCACCTCAATATAGCTGATAGACTCTAAGGGGACATTTGTCTGAAACACACCCTGGTCGGTCCTGTTATTTCTGTAACCCCTATGAGACGGACACCTCGCGGCCCCAGTTCACGTTTATAAAAATAATAATTACAATCATTACTCATTCAAACATGACAATTTTGTTCTCTGTTAGAGGGTGTCAGTGGAGTATACCTCTAGTCAGAGAGTTAACAGTTATAAAGTCCCTCTTCGGAAGTAGACATCAGAAATGGGCTTAGTCAGATGATTTCTTTCGTGTAAATTATTTGTCGCAGATCATGAAATCAAATATCAGCATTGCAGCAGAAGAAACGAGAGCCTAAAAATAGAAAAATCTAAAATGAAGCTCGAGTTAACCAGAATTATTCTGTGCACAATAGATGTCACTCTTCTCACAATATGTTCAAAATTTGAACAATTCGTATACGCTGTGAATTAATAAATACGACTCCCTTTAATATGATGGTCGGTTCAGTGGTTTTTTGTTACCGCTTCGACAGCGAAAGATTATACAATTAACCCCATTGACACCCTCTATCATTAGAAATGCCAAATCATTAAGTTAAGAATCCAATTGTGGGGGTACAGATTTTGAAAGAATAGACAAACAGGACTTGGCAGTTGAACTTGGTTTAATCTTCTTCTGTGCAACAATGACAAGCCTGACCAGAACTAAAACTGAATACATCCTAGCTTACCGAGTGCTTCTATTTATACTGAAAAGATCAATTTAATTAAGTTTAAGCAAGATCGATAGCATTAATGTACAAAAAATAGGTGTTTGGAAGTGTTCATAAGTATAGGATGAAAATAAACTAGAATAGACCTTTTTACCGATAAGGCGATCATATTGAATTAATTCGATTTAAGGAGTATTATAGGATGCCCCGGGGGCATGAGCACATTTCGTTTGTATTTTCGAGCGCTTTTCGGGACATTTTTTCTTAAAGTTTTCTTAGAATAAGATTGTAATGGGAAAAAGATTCTTGTGCCGTGTTTGGATCAGTAATAATGATCGCCTTTTTCTAGTTTAGTATTAGAAATATGGTCTTTCACTGTATATTTCTAGGGAAAAAGGCGATCATTATTACATCAAAACACGGCACAAGGATCTTTTTTCCCATTACAATCGTATTCTAAGAAAACTTTAAGAAAAAATGTCCCGAAAAGCGCTCGAAAATACGAACAAAAGGTGCTCATGCCCCATGGGCATCCTATAATACTCCTTAAATCGAATTAATACAATATGGCCGCCGTATCGGTAAAAAGGTCTATTGCTTTGCAAGTATTGAAATCGTTAGTCAGAAAGGTATCAAGTTTTTCCGAGATTCTATCGAAACAGATTTTAGTTTTAAGTTAGTAAAGCGGGTGAAATTTGCTTAAAACTGGTTCAACTTGAAACAGCGAAATTAAAAGGCGTGGCTCAAACCAAGTTTTAATGAGTTAGAGAAAACTGATTGTTATTCGAATTTAAGGGTAGGAGTGCGAAAAGTTTTCGGTCTTAAATAACAAGATTCGTTGGAGAAATTGGTTCGTTATCCTCTCCACAGCTGAAAACACCTATTACGGAAAACAGTTTCCTTTGCGGTAATAAAGCTGCTTTTCGGCACAAGGACCGATTCATTCCTAGGTGTTGTTCTAAGTCATAGTAGGTTTCAATTATACACAGTGGAAAACTAACATTTAAGGTGATTCCCTAGTTTTGCACTGCGCATCTGTTACTGCGCATAACAAGATGGCCGCCGTGAAAAAGAGCAAGTGAAGTAATATTGTTAAAATGAAGTTGACTGAAAAGAAAGGCTATTGGAATTTTTGCTTGCTGTTGTTTCTTGCCGGGGTGAGACTCAATGTGTTGGGAATGTGCATAACGTAAGCAGTACGCGTGTTGCTGAGTTCGACCTCCTCTCGGAGAACCTCGATAGTGGATGTTTAACTTGTGCTTACTCACTTTGATTTTCATTTAAACACTTTCTTTATCACATTGTGTCCTAAATGTGATATCTCGATGTAAATTCTCTAAAAACGGATTTTTTTAATACTTTCTTCCCCCTGTCACATACATTCTATTTTGAAACTCGCCTCAGTCCTCTTTCAAAAATCGGAGAAAATGCGTTTGGTGCGCACTTTCTGCAGCTCTACCGCAAAAACGAGTACGGTGACCCCCATTTTTTATTTCATGGTTGTAATAAGGACAGTGCTTCCTTTCGATGAGAGAAAAATTGGCACAAATCTATGTTCAGTTCTTTGGCAATTTTACTAAATTGCACGGATTGAGCCATCACGGGTCGAAGAGCGCGCGTCCAATTTAATTCTACTTTGGAGCGTAAAGTAAAAACAAGGGCATTAAAAGGCATTTTTCTGGTACGTAAGTGGATAAACAATACATTAAAGTCAAATTCTGTATGATGTCACATGCATCATCGAAAAAATCTCTCCTTTTTGTCTAGTTTTGCGCTGCCCGCGGTTTTTGTAAAAGGGTCCTAAATAGCCGTATTTGTCAGTATTGTGACGTCAAAACCAGCACGGTGACCCCCACTTTTTATTACGTTTTTTATCATCTTCTTGACTTGTTACATCAGTGTGCCAAGTTTTAGCTAAAATCTATGTTAGGTTCTTTTACTGTGGAATCACCTTAAAGTTTCCAAGACTAAACCGTGCATTCAACTATTTTTGTATATTTTTAACCCCAATGTTGAAAAGACGACCATCTCCAAAACCCTTCATCAAGAGAGAACCTAACAACGCTGGTTTGGTATCAGGGTCACAAATCAAAGGTTTGACCTGCTGCTTTAAATAAATTGTTCTAAAACGTTCTCTTAAAAATGGCTTTGGAAACGCCCTAGTAGAATATATATACGTCACATTACAGGAATATAGATATTTCCCTTCACCTAGATTAAATATTGCCTTTACATGAGGTATCGAGTTGGGGACCGAAAAAGAAGTAGTTTCGTTAAACTAAACAACCAAATTGTGTTAATTAGTGTTCAAAAAACTTTATAATACGCCAAATTTAATATTGGGATGTGCAGCGCCGTAGCTAGTATGAGGCCAACCGAGGCACTCGCCTCGGTAAAATTTTGACGAATTTCGCCGATCATTTTTATTTTACATAAGCGATCATCGGATATTTTTAACGCATCATGATATTACAAAGAATTCAGCAATTCAGTCAATATACTATGAAAAAATTACCATATCATCGATCTCAAGGGGCTACGTACGTTAACTCAATTTTTTTTTGAACAAATACTGATCAAAACCATTGGCGAGGTTAACGGTCACCCAGATTATGTAGCTTGTTTCTGATTATTGCTTTTTAAATTCCACTTAAATTAACTCGAAAAAAAGTTACCGAAAGGCCCAGAAAACGCTGCAAATCGCATTTCCGGGAGACTAAAGTTCAAAATTTCTCGGGGGGGGGGGGGGGGGGCATGCCCCCGAACCCCCCTAGCAACTCCCGCCTGCCTCGGTTGGCCGTTTGGTCTGGCTACGGCACTGATGTGGGAGTTTCATACTAGATAACAGCTCCCTTGTCAGCCCTTCCTCGGTAGAAATACAATGATCGGTTAAATACGGTAAGCGATTATACTAAAGCAAGAAAGCGTAACTAGATAAGATAAGTGGATACGCATAGTGACTAATTCACATGTGGCGGCGGTAGTGAAAGGCGTACCTCAGAGTTCCTATAGGTATTGCCTATTATCGATACGATCTCATGTGTTCTTATTCTGGACTATAATTTTGAGGTGGGAAAGACCGGTACCTTTGACTAACGCCTTGTCAAGTTAATGGTTAACCCGATAACTATTCCTGACTCTAATACACTTTTTGTTTTGTTGTTTTTTTTTAATTTAAATTTTTTTGTTCCTTAATTCTAAAGGAAAGCGAATACATACGGCTAAGCAACAGCAATAAGATGAGAGAGATTAAATATTTTATTTCCAACTTAAAAGAAGGGAACACCAATATGCAGACAACTTAACTTCAATTTCTTCGAGGTTTTCAATATGACTTGAGGTTGGAACGGCACTTCCGTCGTACCTCGCTCTAACATTAGTTTGTGTCATCCTTCTTTCAAAGTGGTCCTCAGTACGATCATAGTTCCGCCTAGCAACCCGAAGTCATATTGGTGGTCTCTTAGGGAGAGCGCGTAAATGAAAACCCAGAAACTGAATGAAAGAAAAAATAAAATTTGTGGAAATATATGTCTACACAAGAAAAGGTACGAGAACTCTTAAGACACTTATTATTATATAGACACGAATGTTTTACTGGAAAATATACCACTCGTAAAATTCATAAAAACTACATCCGGAACCCAAGTGGTTCATTTTCCATAATCTCACACGTGAGTTTATCGATGACTTAATTTTGGTAATTTCCCTCTATTATTTTATCGATGTCTTTTTGTCTATATAATAAAAAGAACATTACACGGCGGCTTGAAGATATGAATTTTATTTTCTCGTGGCAAAAACAATATTTTACTCACTCGCTGCGCTCGTTCGTAAAATATTGTTTTGCCACTCGAAAATAAAATTGATATCTTCGCGCCACTGTATAATATTCTCTATTTATAAGTCTATGCAAAATATGTAGACCGTGATATACGCGCCCTACTCAAAATTACTTGATCTATTGTTTTATGATTATTTAAAAAATAACCTGTTACAATTTTAAAGCTCAAAAGATTGTTTCAGAACCGAGGTTTAAGTGACAAACGTTTAGCTTAAAAGTTCTTAACTACTATTTTCTTATAGATGGATTTTGACTGGATATAATCTGTTCTCATTCATGCCTAGCCTATCACTGTAACTTCGCTAGTCCTTGCCAACACCCCTCAGTAACAGATCCAGTGAAACCTACCCAGTGGTTTAATTCAGTCGACCCAGCGATAAATTAGCCTCCCCGATACCCGGCGAATAGTTTGTTTGTACCGGGCTAATTTTGTGCTTCCCCGGTCACTTTCTATCATGACTTCTACAGGACCTATTTCGTTGTTAGTATTTGTTAAAAGAAGCGTAAATATAAAACATTATTACCTTTGGCAAAAACCATGATAGTTAGTAAAAGTGGAATGGTTGGGAAACCCTTTGTTATAGGTTTTTGTTAGCTTTTTTGGACCTGACCGTGCACAACGCTCAATAGCATTCCTATCATTTTGAAGTTATTGACCAACAGAAACATTGCATTAATTTATTCAGTCATAATTTGCGAACAGAAACCAAAGGATTGTGCACGGTCAGGGAGCTTCCAACATAAACTACAGCACCATATATTGTTTTTAACTTTGATGTTTGCCGGCTTTCCTAACCAGTCTCCTCTATTAACTATGCAAAAACAGAATACGGAGGGTGCATGTAATCAACCCCGCACAATAAAGTGTAAATAGTTTAGTCCTTCTCGCTAAAGCAATATGTAAAAGGGGTTTAAAGTTTTCATGCCGGTTAAGATGTAAGGTCTGCCACCATTTTCCACATTTATGGAAAGTACATCACTGAGAAGAAAAAAACAGTGGAAATATACCAACCCAGTGACGTTTTCTTCGAGAACTCAGTGAAGATGTAGATTCCACTGAGTCTTTTACAGTGGGGTGTTTGGAAATCTCTAAGACCATATACTACTGTTTGCTAGTTATTTGATAAACTAAAAAATCTCAAGATATTTAGCTTTCATTTTAATAAAGTTGATTCCTTTTCTGCAAGCAAAATTAAAATCTTCGTACTCCCAGCGAAAAATGAGGTACTGGAACTACAGTCACTAACGGGTTAAGTCGGTGATTGTAGTATGGTCACGTCACGTAGTTAACGTTACGGATGACTGTTAAAGACGCAACGAACGTCGGTGAAAATTTACAGTAAAAAGGTTTAAGCGGTAAGTTCACTATTAACTTACTTAGTCATTTTCCTTTAAATGTTTAGCGTAAATTCTTTATCCGGAATACTTAAAAGTAGCACCTAAGAACGGCAAAACGCCTTTTCATTGTTGTATTGAAACGCTTTGAAAAATTTTGGAGTACAACATGTAAATGAACTTTCGCCGTTTTCGTGAACACCCCATCCTCGGAGACCCAGGGGCGGTTAGTCGGGTCCTGAAAAACGGCGGCGAAAGATTTCACAAACCAGCCTGCGTAGCAGGCGTCGAAATGGGTAAGGGATTGGAAGGAAGGGAAAAAGGGAGGGGGATTTGGGAGAGAGGGTACTGTGATTGGGCAACCAAAAGTATTTTTGTGCCCAATCAGAGGCTAGCATCTATGGCGCTGCTTGATGATCTCCTTATACGGAGGAGTTTACCTGCAAGCTCGACTGTTTCCTTTACGCCCGTAAAAAAATTTCCTATTATGAGTCTGGCTCGTGCAGGATTTCTGCAATTTGATTGGCTTGGAGTAGTGGTATTTCAGCTTAATTTGAAATACCTACATGCGAAAATTACAAACCTTTTGCGGGTAGTAGTATAAACAAATAATAAGATAATAAAAATAATAAGATTTGCTCGAGATATTTGGCATTAATACCACTCGTGATATTTCACTCGTGGTATTTATGCCAAATATCACTACTAATCATGCTATTACCTACACTAATTCAGTCACAAAACAATGAAGTAAAAATCCAGTCCAGTCCACACTAATGCAATTATGAAAAGATCTGTTTGCGAGTTAAAACAGGTATCGAGAGCTCCGCACCTATGCCAAATGTTTCCGCATCGCTTTCGTATCGCTCTCTCAGAGCGATTATTGCTTCAATAGGGCCAGCTATACTCTCGTCTTAAGCTTATGAACAATGTCATGCAGGGTAGATGTGACGTCAACGTGTTTTAAAAACTTCGTTTTAGCCAATTCACACTGCAATGCTGGACCTGTGTTTTTTAAAAACTCAACCTTTGAAAGCGTTTTCGAAAACTTTCTTTTTCGATTGTCTTGGTGTTCTGCTTTCAAAGGAAAACGCATTAGCTTGGACGGGATTTAAGACTTGTCATTTTGTTTTGACAAAGTATTGGTTTTTCCAGATTCAATTTTGCAAACTATTTTACTAATCATAAAATGTTTTTTTTCCCGAAAATTACAATCAGAATCGTTGAAATACCAGCCTTAACCAGTACTGGATGCATCACTTTTTGTAGATGAAAACACTCAAGATGGCCTCTGCTGTGCTATAGAACTCTCTCATGTCGTTGAAGTTGTTCCATTCGAAATTGTAAGCTCTTTTTGGAGTCACAACAGAGGTAACCAGTGCAAGATTGATGGAACTGTTTTGATTCGCAGTGTGTGGCATCTTTGATGCAACCTTAAGGGTTGGTTCATGGTTTCCTTGAAGGATATTTCTTATTTCTGAGGAAAGTAAAAGTAGTTTAGTTTAAACGTTTCATTCAATAATTTTCCCATGTTCAACATGAATCCTCTTCCTAGACTAGAAGTAGTCCGTGATTTTCCTCAGGGATAGTAGGGCGCGTGAAAATCGAGTGATCTTTCTTTTTATGTGTATCAGCTACGCACTACCCGTATGCATCCGTATGTTACTAGTATGTATTCGTATGTTACTCGTATGTATCCGTATGTTACTCGTATGTAGCTGTATGTTACCCGTATGTATAGTAACTCGTATGTACCCCTTTGTCTCCGTGTTACCCGTATGTTATTCGTATATATTAGTGTGTACCCGTATGTATCAGTGTGTTACTCTTATGTTACCCGTATTTTACCCGTATGTACCCGGATGGTGTTTAAGTCAACTGTGATAGCAAGCGTCTAGGTAGTTTTACCTTTGATTGATATCTTCTTTTCTTTACTTTTGCGGCTAGGGTTATCTGATCTTCGCAGAGTACTTTTGAATGTCAGTGTCTTGTTTGTGACATTCAGAAATATGGTCCCTGCGTGGGGAGGTTTGCTCACTGTAGAAAGCAGAGACGCAAATATTTTTAAATACCTTTCGCTTCTTTTACGTGGCCAAAGTGAAAATTAAAGGAAAAAGTTGAGAAAAAAACAATAAACGTCGTTTAGCATAATAATCGTAAACAAATGGAACCATACATAGGTACTACCAAAGAGATTTCTTTGAATCGGTCAGGGACCCCCAACGACTGTTTTCAAGGCGCAAGGGTGGCGCAGTGGTGAGAGCACTCGCCTCCCACCAATGTGATCCTGGTTCAAATTCCTGCGTCGACGCCATAAGTGGGCGTTATTTTGTTTTTGGTTCTCTCCCTTGATCCGAGAGGTTTTTTTCCGGGTACTCTAGTTTTCCCCGCTCCTTCAAAATTCCAATTCGACCAGGAATCAGCTAGACGAAGAACCATTTAGTAGGTGTGCTCCATACTACATCTTCTAAAACGTTCTGGATAATTCAGCTGTCTTAGACGAAGGGATTATCCTCTAACTTTACAGAGACATTAAGGGATGATGAAGTTAACGAGCGTCCGTTATCAGTTTGTATCCGTATTGCGTTTAACGGATATCTCATTTGTGCTAAATTAGGAAAACATGATTACGTGTCCAAGTTTGCGGATCGAATCAAAGATTTTACTCTGTGAGCAGTGAGCTCATCAATAAATGAACAGTTAAAACCTCTCGTGTGTCCTGTCTTCCTTGAATGCAGTTTCTTAAGCACTTTAAGCGCTCCTTAACAATTTCTGTTGCAATCATGGCACACTACGGTATATCTTGTCTACCTCTAAGTGCCACTCTCGCTGAATTCATTCATTCCGGTTACAATCTGCAGCCAATTTCATACTAAAAGAGTAAAAATCCAGGCCCTTTTGCGCCACATTTATCTCTAGAGCCTCTACAAGGGAGTGTACCTTTCACACGACAAACATCAAAACTGGCACTTCCTGATGGCTTTTAAGCAATTATCTAATTATCAATTAGTATACTTTATCCCACATTAATAATTTACCAACCTTTCCTGGCATAAAGTGTGACATTGACGCCGGATTCAAATTTACGAATGGCTCGTCGTTCTTTAAAGGTAGTAGACAATCCTGGAAGAACGGGACACAAAGTCCTATACCTGATACCAACAGCTGTCGCTAGAATGCCACCAATAACGGCCCCATCATCTGGGTCACTCAGGGCAAGGTGATCTCCTGGGCAGATGTAAACATCAATGTTACCTAGAGATGTAGAGAAAGAAGGTGAAGAAACTTTTGTGTCAAGTTTTTAATTCAGTGTGAAAAAACCAAAACTGCGTTTGAAAACCAAACTGCTTTGGTTTTCAAACGCTTCCTTCTGTGAATTGGTAAAAAATCTTCCACCACCGTTTCCCGATCAATCTGAGACTGACACTATCAATATGTATGCAGTTGCAGTGGCCAGGTACTTGGCAGGGGTTGTGAACTGGACAAAAGAGGATCTTGACAATTTGGATCGAAGGACCAGGAAACTTATGACAATGCACAGTGCCTACCACCCAAAGGCTGTATCTTCCGCGTGCAAAAGGTGGAAGAGGCCTTATTAGAGTCACTCTGCGGATGTGGACGTTAGTGGGCTAGGATCCTACGGGGTGTACCAAAAGTTCGTTCCTCTTCTCCATAAGTCTACATGTAATGCGGTGCGATTGGACTTGATAAGCAAATCGCTTGAAGAAAACTCTTGTCTTTTCAATCTAATTTGATTTTCCATACTTTTTGTGCCATCTTTTGACTCGAATATTCGATTTGTGTACTTTCGCGTTCGCGAGTCTATTTTCCAGCTACATATTTTTTTGTATTTTGTAGCCCGAATTGCTCGAACTCCTTCCTTGTTTTGAATGTCATGAAAGATAACGTAAAATCGCTCAGCTACGTGAAAGGCTACAATAGGCTACAATGTGCGCCCTCCGTGGTTAACAGATTGCATTCTTACGTTTTCTACTGCATAATAATAATAATAATAATAATAATAATAATAATAATAATAATAATAATAATAATAATAATAATAATAATAATAATAATAAACAGTTATATAAGGACTTACCATCCACCAACAAGGACCAAGAAGAATCCGAATCCTCCTGAAGAGGTCTGGTAGGTGCGTATCTTTGGTTTGCGCTCTTCAGATAGGTGATGGGTCCCTTAAAACGGACCTTTTAAACGAAGAAAAATACAGCTTTTTAGGTTAGTTTTCTTCTACGTTTGATTTAGGTATTATTTTTTAACAAAAACAAAAACATTAAAGAGGGTATCAATGGGCTTAACCATTAGCTGTCAAAAAAGGTTTTTTTTTTGGATTTTTTACCGTCAACCGTCAAAAATGCAGAGTAATATCAACCGTCAAAACGTTTCAAGGAATTTCAAATCTCACTATTTTAGCTGATTTTCATGGACTATTGGCTCCTGAAGAAACTTTACAACTTTGCTATATCTTAAAATAGTTGGAAATTTTATATGTGAAAGGCCAAGGCAACGTCCAAAACACAATGGTTAAATATTAATTTATACAGAAGTTAATATTGACTTTAACTCTTAAACTAAATTTTCACTAACTAACCGTCAGCCGTCAAAAGCCCTAAAATTTAGCTGTTAACCGTCAAAGCTACCACCCCATTGAGGCCCTCATTAAAACAAAAAAACAGGAATTTTAAGCGCTTTACAATATACTGGACATTTCAGGAACCAACAAACGAACGACAGTGTCAGGATAATCTGACAGTTTAAACCACCAGCTGCTTAATTGAAAACAGCTGGCAAGCTGAATTTCTTGTACAGGTTATTAACACATTAAATCGATAGTAAAAAATAGAAATTATACAACCAGTCGCACGTCGTTAATTTTGTTGACCGCACGAGAACGACACCTACACGCGTCTTAAAACGTGCATCTTGTATCTCGACCCCAACTCCGGTTGAATTAGTATAGCATTGAAATTACTGACGATGATCAACTTTAATTTAGAACTATACAGACGTTTTCAAATCTAACCTGAGGTGCCTTCCATTCCCTGTGTTTGTTCGTAGCCATCTTGTTGTCATGGCGAAGGGAATCCCGAAGCGCTCTAATGTCATAAAGTGGGATGTTTTCAGCAGCGGCTCTCCTCTGAAGCAATGTCATTGTGCTTTCCAACGCCTCCTTTTCTCTCAATTCTTTGTATTCATCAGCAGTCATTTTTAAGTTTGTGGTGGCCATTTTGTAAAGTACTTGTTCAAATGTTGCCTTCAAGAAAAAAAGAAGTAAACATGTCATGAATTACAGGGTTGCGTACTCTACAATGCAGTATCGTGCAGGCTGTAAAAAGTAAAGATGACTGAACTTGTTTTAAAACTACATTTCTCTTGAATTATGACAAGCTACTGTGCAATGTTTAAGGGCCGGGGAAGGGGGGGGGGAGGGGTACTTGGGTAAATTTTTGCTGGGTATGTGCCGCTGGCCTCTTAGAGCCCCTACCCCATTATAGTCTATTCTGTGGCCAATCATAGACCCCGTTTTAGTCACTTTTGAGCAAATATGTAATTTTGCGATCCCAACTTAGTCACTTTCATTTATGTAACTTCCCTATATTGAATGAGAAAAAAATATTCTGGTACGTTTGCTAACCGTAAATATGAAGAACTGTCTTACTCCAAAAATCAGAAAATTTGCCACCCCATACTAGTAATTCTGTTGAAAATGCGACCCCATTATAGTCACTCCTGTCGTGAAAATGCGACCCCATCCAGCGGCACATCCTCACTAGCCTCTTATAATCCCCTGGGGATTAAGGCCTTTTATACAACAATCTCTTTTTCCTGACTCAAGGTCATCAAATAAGCGCATAGAAAGCTCAACAAACGCAGAAACCAAGCTTTTCTCACGATGCACTAAAGTGCATGATCACAGTGCAAACTGGACATAAGAGAGTTCTAAAACGTTTCATTCTCAATTTAACGTTTTGGCTACTGACGAGATTAAGTAATTCAATCGAGCATTTGTTGCAATTTTTTTTTAAGAAAAGAAGACAAAAGTTTTTGCCATTTTCCAGGCTTTTTCCGGGTCTGGAAAACTGGTTTTCAAATTTCAAATCTTTTTAAGTTTTCAAGACTCTGTACTAACTGCCTTTAGTAAAGAAGGGTGGGAGGGGAGGGTGGTGCAGTGGTAACAGCACTTGCCTCCCACTAAATGAGACCTGAGCTCGAATAGAGAGGAGAAGTCGTTACGTCACGTTGCCATAGTAGCAAAATTTTTGGATGACAACAAGCCGATAAGTCACTTAAAAGTCTATTCGCACTATTTCAAACTTCACCGATCTTATTCAATTTCATTTAATCTTGGCAAAGTTTTCTTTGGGACCGTATTTATCGTTATCTAAGGTTAGAAAAAGAAAGCGATAATTTTTGTGTTGTGTTCACCTACTCCATAAAGCGGGCTCGTGAAATTAGGAAGTTTCATGTCGTAGCGGTGCAACGACGGCAAAGAAATGTACAAAAAAGCGTGATGCACGTGCAAAGTTATTGTTTGTTAATATAAACATAATATTTTTGGCCGTTAACCTTGCTGTCGTCGTCGTCGTTGGTTTTGTTGTCATCCAGAAATAGTGTTACCATGGTAACGTGACGTCACACTTATTCTCTCTATTCCTGACTGAAATATCGAGAATCCGACGACTTGCAAAATCTCGCAAAATTTCATCATTAATTAGCAATTATTGAACCCGGCTGAGGATCATCTGAAGAATTATGGAGATCGAGAATTCCTAGTTTTAAAACAAGCTAAAACATGCTTTCATCAATCATTGTTAAGTTCATCTTCGATAGTGCATGTTTATCGCAAGTTTAGGAAATAATATCGGTTGTTCAGTTCTGCAAATATTCTTCAAAGGGCAGGTGTCGTCCGTCGAGTTGTCATCTTGCTGTTCTTGCTATGTTTTTAAGTTCGCCCATTTCGTCCTCGCGAAACCGGTGAAATGTTCTGCCATTTTGTATTCACTACCAAAACATCTCCATCCCCAGGTTTTCAATAATCTGGCAGTTTTGCTGCAGGATTGACGTCATCGGGGGTGGGGGGGGGGGGGGGGGGAGGGAAACACCTTGGCGTAATTTGAACTTTTGGATTTGTCAGAAAAAGCAAAGCGTGATGGAACCTTTTATTTTAGCCTGGGACCAGGCTCCGTATCGGGGAAAAAGGAGAAAACAATAAGCGTGCGCGAAGAAAAATCTGTCCGGAGAGGGGAAAGGGTGGCGGGCCTTCCCCTATCCCCAGACCACCGCTCGGCTCACTTTGCTCGCCGATATTTTTCGTATTTCACCCCTTTTTATCCTTTCTCCACTGCGGAGCCTGGCCCCAGGCTATTTTAATTTGCATTTTTGAAAATAAGTCACAAAAAGGGGCTGTTAGGTAGGACAGAATAAATTATGACATTTCGCAACCGTATCGGCGGATTCTCGATACTTACAGTCACGGGCCTATTAAAGATGCACATGCCTACCTCAAACAACCCATCCATTAGCTTATCCAACTTCGTGCCACTGAATAACATCTCCAGCCTTGCAGCACCAGTTCTGTTTGGCAGGTACCATGGAAATGTGTCTATCATTGCCACAAAAGCTACATTTTCACTCTGCTCAGTAAGAATGTTTGCCATTTCATATGCCACGAGACCACCAAAGGACTGGCCAGCTAAATAATAAGGTCCGCGTCGTTGCACCTGTTTGACCATGCTGACGTAACTTTGAGCCATTTTTCGCACACTCCGGTTTTCTGCTCTCATTGTAGGCTCAGTATAACCAATGCCGTAGAATGCAACTAGAGACTGCGGAAAAAAGTAAGGCAAAGCTGGCTGTCGTAAAATAAATATAAGTGGTTAACATAAACTAAAAAACCTTTAACCCACCACTTTAATTAACTCAGTCATCTAACTAACGGTTTCTAACGTCCATTGCTCCACAAGTGCACTGCAAAATGCGGCACAGGTAAACTCGAATGGAAAATCTTATCTTACTACCCATTAGCTGTAACGAGGTGGCTCAAAAATGCCATGTAGACAACGCGTTTCCTTTTCTATTTTAGCGGCTTTTTTGGTTACCTTTTAAGCGAGTTCTTTGGTGACTTCTTTACAGACTGTTTTTTAACAACTGTTGATCAGAACAGTACAAAACCGGTGGCATGGAAGAGATATATCAACCTCAAATTCATTTAGTTAAAACGGTTTTACAATCGACTGGCCCGCCAAGTAGCAATTTTTTTTTTATTTTGTTGACAATCTTGGTTCCTTTGTCTGCCTTTTTGATATTTATTTTCCGAACTTTCTTTTAGTTCTCTATAAGAGCACATACTTAAAGTACTTGCGAAGTAATACGAGCCCGCACTCTACCGATCGCTGAAAAGTTGTTAAAATGTCGCTGAAAAAGTCTCTAAAAAAGCCACCATAAAAGTCGGTAGAGAACTCACCTAAAATTAAAGTCGCTAAAAAAATAATAATAATAACAATAATAATAAAACAACCACATTTTTTATATGGCACCTGTGAGCCACTAGACTATTCTTTCCTCTAAAACATACCTATTTTGTCCAGCTTTTACACGAAAGCCTCTCGTGCGGGAATGAAATCAGCCCATAGTAAAAGCGCACAATGTTTTAAAAGCAAAAAGGTTAAAAAACGAACAAACGCAAACTATCAAACAAACGAATGGGGAGAAAGGATGGAGCAAAAAAAAAAAAAAAGAGACGGGAAAAAAAATCCTGTAGGGCTTAGGACACACAAGATTGAATTGCTTGTCCCTTACAAAAGATACAAAGTAGAAAATACATCGGAGTAATTCATCCTAAGCTTACTTGTTGCGTGAAGCCATTAGAGATTGGTGCAAGGTTCATGGTATACCGTCCGGCTGGATGTACGCAAAATAACTTCACCTCAGCTTGTTCGGGTTTAAAAAGAGGAATAAGGTGATAAGTGGCCGTGGGCGACGCTATGTCAATTGGATGGACAGGTTCTTCAAAGGTGTTTGGCCTTTGAGGGGACTTGTCACGCTTCCTTTCAGCCTGGGGTGTTGTTTTTTTACTGAGAACCTCTTCCTCGTCTTGGACAGGAACGATTCTTTCATTGTTGAGCCTTCCAATTATGTCTTGTATCAGCTTAGCGGGAGTGGTATCAGGTTGGTTGAAATAGAATACCTATTAAACAAGAATAGCATAGCTATCACAAGGTATGTTACATTAGGGACTCATTTTGCTTAACCCGACTTCATTAAAAAGCTTACAAGCTTAAGAGCCCTACTCAATCTGGCATGTCAAGCTTTACCACAAGGCGGGAAAGAGGTTATTCAAGGGAACTAGCAAGGCCTTACATGTGAGTGTCTGTTTAAGGCTCAGGAAAGAGGGAAGGGGCGGGAGGGGGCGGGGGGGGGGGGGGGGGGGAGAGCGGCACTCAACACAGTTCTGTATTGAAAGACAAGGAATCTCTACCCTTTCATATATTTCCACCCGCCCGTGAAATCCTTTCCCTTTCATGTACCTGGGGTGTTTGCCATGAACATAAACTATCCTGTCGAAAATCTCGTGCAAAACATTAAACAATAGGCATTTGTCATGCGGCGGCCATTTTGTCCCAAGAGATTAAAAAAGGTTTGTATTTGCACAGCTAGTCTCGTTCTCGCTGCGAGGCTAACCGTTTTTTTTTAATCTCCCGAGACAAAATGGCCGCCGCGTGACAAAGGTCTATTGAGAGGAAGAGTATATCCTAATCAGCTGGAGCGAATAGAAAGAGAAGACAAATTGCATAAACTCAAAAAGGCCTATAGATATTGTCTAAAGTTTCCCGAACGGAATGGAGCGAGCCATCTGGTTTTCCGAACGGAAATTCCAGTTATTCCAAGAATGTGGGAAGTACCCCTGAAGCCAGAAAAAAATAGCGATATCAGGCGGAGCCTCCCCGTATAAGGCCATTATAGGGAAGTGTCCATCAAGAGAGAACTGACTGTATGTACATGGCTAAAATCAGACCTCAAAGGAAATCTGGAGAGAAGACTCGAGTTGCATTTTAAACGTCAGTGCTGCAAATGAATCCATTCCATAGCTGTACAAACTGGAGTTGAAGTTAAGGTCTGAAGGAGCATTCCCTGTCCATGAGCATATTAGCTCAGTGACATATTGATGAGCCAGTTCTTGCGGTCTTCCGAGGTCTTTTTCCATAAGTAACGTGGAAGCAATTTCCTGCTTGTTTTGTAGACTGCTAGTGGATTCTTGTCTGTCACTGATGTAAGCCAAGCGAGTCGACTTTGCTAGCCCAGGAGTACTGGTTTGAATCCTTTGCCAGTCAACATCAAACAAACCTATTTGTGCTCTTCCTGGCTCCTCAGTCAGAACTTTTTCCATAAAGTTTATCGCTGAAAAAGAAAGAAATGTTCAAAATAAGAAAACAGTTTAAGCACAGATGGTCTCTGTCCATGACTGAGTTTCGAACCAGCACAGAAATTTCTGGCCTTGTCAAATGAGTTGACCAGGTCAAATGGTCACCTTTAAGACATTTGTTGTGAAAGTGGAACAACTTAACAAATTAGCTCACAATTTAATGTATCACGTTTATTGTACAAAAAACGGAAGACATTCATTAAGGACTTAGATACTTTATAGGAATTATTTTTAGAAAGTTGTGCCGTGATCGAGTCTCCAAACCATTTAGGGTCAAAATAACAAAGAGAGATCTGATTATTATAAAAACTAGGTAAAGGGACTTTAAAGAACAAGTGTTTTCACACTCCTAGACATTATTAATTTTTCTCACATTTATAGTCTAATTCGCGTTAAAAAAGTCAATACGCTTACTTCATCATGGGTAAGTACTTTTACTACAATTTAGATAATAAATAGTTGCTAAAAAGGAAAAATGAAATAACAGAGTGAAATGGAATGAACTGCCAGTTTCTTAAAGAAAGGCTGCGGACATTAATGCCCTCAAAGGTCAACTAAAAACCCATCTCTTCAAGAAAGCGTACCTTTAAAAGTTGTTTTACCTTATTTCATTAGTAATTTTTAATGAGCTAATAATATGTCATTAGTTCATGATTTCTAAAGTATTGATGGTATACAGATTTTGCAAATAGATTCTGTAGCATGATTTGTAAAGCGCTATGAGCAGTTAGTGAAATCATAACGCTATTGAAATAAACTCATCATTATTAATTATTTGTTTATCTTCAATTTCTTTGATAACCTGGTGATTGTTAAGTTTATGAATTTCTTTATGCATGCCATATTACATGACCAACCCAGTTGATTAAAACCAGTGCTTTCAATCTTCCACTTCTTCGTTTATTAGATACTTAGCAGCCATTTTAGACCTTTCCCGCTTTCCTGTAAACAAGACACCGACTCGAGACTTGCTTAGACAAAATACAGTGATTTGTATGAAATTATTGTGCACGCAAGCGTTAACCGGATTTTATTGTGTCAGGGTTCGCTTGAGTCGTGGGATGCGAGAAATGTACATTGACTATTGTAGGTTAAAACCTTTCCTCGAAATGAAGTGCTCTAATTTCAGCGCTTTATAGTTTACCTTGTGTTGCTGGTAGCAAAAAGTAGCCCGCCCTTGAAAGGTGCTGAGCAGTAGCCTCTTCACGATGAAGAACTCCAACTCCTTTGATAGGGCCCCAGTTAATTGACAACGCAGGTAAACCAAGCACATGCTGGCGATACTGTGCTAAACCATCCAGGAATGCATTGGCGGCTGAATAAGAAGCTTGGCCTGGATTACCTAGCAGCGACGCAATTGATGAGAACAAAACAAAGAAATCCAGATCCATACTTAGACTCATCTCATGCAGCAGGTATGCAGCTGTGGAAAAAAAAAAACAGAAACTTTTGAAACTCTTTCAATCTAGAGCATCCTGGTAGTTTGAATTAAAGATAAAGATTAAAGTATTGTCTGTGAATGTGCACAAGCCAGTTTTTAAGGCGAATTTAAATATTTTGTTTCAGCTTTGTACTACTGCAAATAAAGGCATTTAGTTTAATTCATAAAATAAAACCCCCTTACCTTACAATTGGTCAATATATCATAATTGTTATAAGAGATCTGAGACAATAGTAATGTAAAATTATTACCTGAAGAATAATACGCGGAAAATGCTATTTATTATTTAAGTAATATTGAAATTTGAAAATGATATTTAAATGACATGTAGTAAGCACTGTATCACCGTTAATTCAGCATTAGCGGACCCATTCACTGACAAGTCACAGGTTAAAATTGGTAATACTAAACTACAAAAAAGGAGATGGATCTCCTCTTAGTAAGACCTTTCCTTTCTAAGAATACTAATGACGAGGAGACCTTTAATTTCCTTTACGAACTAGCTTTTGACAAGTACCGTCATTCTACTTTCACACTGAAAAATGACTCCGGGTATAGGTCCATTTACTATTTCTGAAATATAATTACTCTTATAAAAAGTGGGATAGAAAGTTATAATTCTTGAAATAAGTGGGTTAAATATAATAGTCCCGGTGAGTGTAGTCCTGAATAGGCTGTAGGCAACAGCTTGTGTCACATTTTGACAACGTGTACGGAAGTCATTATCAAAGTATTTGACTGCGTTGGTTATGGCTGAAAAAAAGATAAATGTGAGTTGTGCATTTGGATCTGCCTTTTCAACGACAATGAAATAACTTTCAGTGTAATTTATTATGTTATACATTGTACTTACTATCTGTCTTCCTTTTGACTAAGAGCCTACAGTTAATATTGCATATCAGCGAGACCTAAAGATTAGCTAGTTATCTACTAGCAGATTAGTGACTAAGGCCCGGTTCAGACGCCGCTCCACTCATGCGCCGAACCTAGCTGATGAATTAAGTACGGCAAAAGAGCGGCGTCTGAATCAATTTGGTACAGCAGTTTTAGTTTGGTGCGGCAAAAGCCTTAAGCTCGACAGAGTCTGTCAAACTTAACTTAGGTTCGACACACGGTACACAGTCTGAATCAGATGTCGCGCCAGTGTCGCTCTAAAGTCGAACTTATGCAATTAGGTTCGGCACATGAAAAGTACGGCGTCTGAATCAAGCCTAACCTGTAGGTTGTGATGATTTTTAAGAGCAATGTCAAATTGTGTTTTTTCCTTATTTCATTGAAAACAATGTACAATAAAACAATATTAGATTCGGTTTTTCTGATCTCCGGAATTATCAAGGCCTCGGTAGTGTTATCAGCATCAGCCTTCGGCTCGGCTACTAACACTTATCTCGACCTTGATTATTCAAGATATCACAGAAACCTCATCCAATAATTTTTTAATATATTTTGTTTATTGATCATTACCTTTCACTTTGGGTGCTGCAACAATCCTAAAGTTGCTGACTGTTAGGCTTGGAATGAGCTCATCCCTCAGAACCATTGCTGTATGTACGATTCCTGCAACACTTGGAAGAGACTGAAGTCGTTCTTTTAAGGCCTCCATACACGCTGGACTTGAAGCATCTGCCTGGTGAAGAATGATGTTTGCTCCAGTCACTTCCATTAACTTAGAGACTTCAGCACGTTTAGATTCTGATGGTGTAGAGCGTGCAATGAGAACAATTGACTTTGCCCCACAGTTAGCCATCCATTTTGCAACTTCAAACCCAAAACCCTGGATGCCACCTACTACCATGTAGGTGCGGTCTGGTTTCAGTCCCTGTTGATCTATGCCAGGCATCATAACCTCCCCAGAAAATTCTGACGATCCGTTACTTCGGCCAAATGAAAGAGACACCAATTCAGAGCATGTCGTCTTTAAAAAGTCAAAGCTGATTTGTGCACCCTCGCTTCTAGATTCCTGCACTTTCTGGACAATATCGACAGTGTTTTGATCAAGTTTGAATACTTCATTCATGAGGCCAGATGACTGCAGCAACTCCCATGCTATGGTCCATAGTTCAGGAAATGCTTTTGGCTTCAGGAGAATCTCTGTAAAGGTGATTCTCTCGCATGTGATTTGTTTGCCTGCTGGAATAGTGATGGAGCCTTCGACATCTTTACATATTACCAGCATTCCCCCTTCTTTGAGTAGCTGGCAGGTTGCCTGTAAGCATTTTGGTTTGGGTTGATCGAAATATATGGCTGCATCTATCTTCCGACCGTGGTATGCAATATTTTCTGGCATCGATCCCTGTGCTGAGGTAATATGGGGACATATGTGTGCCCTTGATTCCCGTTTGGCACTAACCACGGTATGCCCCAAAGCTTCGGCCACTAAGACAGCGACTTTCCCAAGACCATTTGTTCTGTTGTCTATCAGTAGGCTTTGATTCTTCTTTTTTCCAAGTGTCTTTTGGAGGACATACAAGGTAACCGCCAAACAGACAGGGAGAGTGGCTGCTTGTGCGTCACTCATACCTTTTGGTTTGTGGATAACATTGTCTGCATTCACTTGAACTTGGTTTCCAACCTTGGAAATGCTTGCCATCCCACATACTTCATCTCCAACCTTGAGGCCTCTTGACTCTTCGGGTGTTTCACAAACATTGCCACTGAAACCGACGAACTGGGGATTACAGAAGATCTGCTTTAAGTCTCCACTAACAATCCAACTGCATGTCACATTTACTCGAATTTGGTTCCCAGAGAGCCTTGGCCAAGTGTTTTTCTTGAAACATAATGCACCTGTTTTGGGATGTAGAGTGATGTACACTGATGGTAAAGTTTTCTCCTTGCATGATAAAGTAGTCTGACTAGAGGATTTGTCCAGCCACGTTATGCGATTGACAAAACGCTTTCCCCCACGAAATACAATCTCATCCTCTTTGGAGGAGGCTTGAGCCTCTTCTGCTAAAAGGATGAGGTCAGCAGAGTCATCACTTAGGTCAACGGCTGTACATCTGATGTTTGGACATTCAAGGGAAGCTGTCCTCCGTAGTCCTAACACAGAACATGCCCATGGAAAACAGCACGTTTGGTTACCCGAGGCAACTACTTGGGAGTTTCTTGTGACTGTAACTAAATGGGGACTTGTAAGGTTGCTTTTTGCTATAACTTGCAAGATTTTGACACCGCTGACAAACGCAAGCATCTGTGAGTTATCTACTGCTTCATAACATTCTGCCGAAATTCCTGCATCTACTGGAAGAAAGTTGAATAACTGAACTTTATCTTGTGTTGTGGCTAAAGACGACATTGCTGAAGTTAACTCTCTTTTTAAGTCCTCCTGCCAATCCGTGTTTTCAAAAGGGACATGCACAGTTATTACACGGGCAGCTGGATTTTTTGCCTTTAGGTGATCGCAAAACAGTTGGCCAACTGCTTGAGAATCATTCACAACAATTCTTACTGCAGGTTCTGTGTCTGACTGGGGCTCAATTTCGGATTCCACCCATCTCATGCCATAAGCCATACTGTCAAACTTTTGCGACCGAATGAGAGTCCCAATCTCCGTTGACTGAAAGCCTTCAACTGCTATCAACATGGTTCCACGTGAATCCATCACGTTAATGTCATAGGTTACCCAGTTTCCACGCACTTGTTTGGAGACATAGCAAAACGTTCTTTGTGGGATGTTTCGACTAAAGAATGTGAGCTTCTTTATCCCGACTGGAAAGGTTGTTTCATCCAACAGATTACTACTTGTATCTTCTTCAACTGCTGCTGACGACTGGAAGCACGCATCCAAGAATGCGGGGTGTGCGACATATCTTGCCATTTCAATCTTGACTTCCTCTCTGTCAATATCAATGATGCAAAATGCTTCCTCTTGACCTCTCCATATCGACTTTATCAAAGAAAAAGAGGGACCAAAATTGAAGCCATATTTCTCTGTCAAATGTCTGAATTCTGCAAGTGCCACTGGCTTCATTCGGGTGGTAATATCCTGGAATGTTTCTACATTCACGGATTTGTACAATTCCAGGGACCCTTTAAACGAACAAAAAAAATGACATGCAAATTTAGTATTACCTTGTATGCTTTGTTGTCTCCAGTGACTAGCAGTACTACTAATTCAAAAGTCACATTTCTAAGTGCTTAGAAGGTTTCAGAATGAGTCCTTCATCGTGTCATATCTTAATTGTTATATTCCTAGACTTTCACTCCACTAAACACAGACAGCCATTGGCTGATTCTTGGTCACATGGCCTTGACTAAAATCAAATGTATCCCGATCGTGATACATTAAGCAATGTACCCTGCTAGGTATACATTCCAGCACCTGATCAAAGCATGGTGGAAAGTGGCGTGACAGAGGAAGGGAAAAACACTGCCAGTTTTCTTTTCGTGAATGAACACAACAGCACAAACATGAAGCTTCAAACTAAAAAGCAACGATTTTCAAAGTTATCCCAGAAGAGAAACAGCAGCTAGTGAAGAAAAAAGATGCAGATAATATAAGGAAAGTACTTTGTAAATCATTCATTCAGTGGTTTTGAGAATTAAATTTGTGTTCTTATAAGTACCGAGTCGACTGTTTTGATTTGCTCCGCTAAAACGTATTCTTTTGTCGCTGTTGAAGGACGTTGAATTGAAAGTCTAGAAATATAACAAAACACCTAATGTCAGGTCACTGGGTAAACCAGTTAGTTTTGTTTTCCCTCGAGTCCTGATGTTTCCATCGACTTCGTCTCGGGAAACATCAGGACGCTCGGGAAAACAAAACTAGAACTGTTTCCCTCGAGATCTGACATAAAGAGTATACTGTTGTAGTCTGTTTTAAAGATGAATACAACGGATTATACGAGGGGGCACTAAGATGCGTAATTAATGATTTTTCTGGTGAAAACAATACTCTGACCAATAAGGTAGGGTGTTCTTTAGCAAGTAGAAGTATTCAGTATATGCTTATTATTATGACTACTGTTAGCACTGTTATTATTATTATTAGTTTGCCTTTGGTCTTTGAGTGCATTCCTTTGGGATGATCCGGATCAGGATCAGTGATCCAAGATAACTCAGATCATGCTTCATAAAAGCCACCGATTAATCCTTGCCCAGAGTGGACTCATTGGCGCCTTTGATACATCACGATCCGAGTGAACTCAGGTAACTGATCCTGATGGCCGTTTCTAGAACGTACCGCTAACCTCGGGCTCATAATCAATTATTCGAATCAAAATATAAAGAATGAAAGCACAGGAGCTAGCTACCAAACCATTCCATTTTGTTTGCTGATAGTTTTATCACATTATCTGCAAATTATTGAAACCTCGACCTTGATTATAAAAAAACAGCTTTCCAGGCTCGATAATTATCGGGACTTACGAGAAACGGGGACGTGATCCGGATCATCCCGAAGGAACGTTCTCTTTGTTTAAGCTAAGAAATCATAAGCAACAATTGAGGGAAATCATAAACAATCTTGTTCTTCTTAAGCGTAGGTCTACCTGGAATGGTTTAAGACTATTAAACTGAAGAGTAGTTGCTAAAGCATGGAATTCTTTGCCAGACAATCTTAGATCAAATGACAAAATAGTTTCATTTAGAAAGGCATTAAGGACACTTACTGATTATAATTTAGAGTGGTTCATGTTATTTTAGAATTTATTTATTTGTGTATTTATTTATTTATTTATCTATTTGTTTATCCACTTATTCTCTTGGATCGTTAGCACTACCTGCCAAGGGAACAATAAGTCTCATGTAAAATAAAGTGTAAATAAAGTTTCTAGTCGGTTTATCATAACACATGAACAACAGGGCTATCTTGAATAAAAAACGAGATGATTAAACTAAACGTTTGTCACTCACCCTGCTCAGGATTCTTCCGTAATTTTCCGTCTCCAAGAACTGCAGTAACCTCACCCCTAGCAAGTAGTATTTCAGAGCCATCCCCTGAAATGTTTTTTACCTGGAATTCTGCTGTGCCAATATCTCTGCAATCTTGAAGCTGGAGTCTCAGAAGTCGTATTTGATTCTCTGGTAGGGTAAGAATGCTGGTAAACTCGACATTTTTAATTTCAACTTCATCACAACAGAACCTTTCCACCGTCATCGCAATCGCCATCTCAACGCAAGCAGAGCCAGGAAGCACCGGGCCACCCTGCCTTAGAGCATGATCTTTCAAGGTTGGAAACTGATAAAGATCCACTTCCACTTCCCAACAATGTAACCCTGTGAAGCTCCCAGTTGGTTTTAACTCGGTGAGAAACGGATGCCTGCGAAAGTGGCTTTTTCCCTCAGATTTGGTTGGCTCATCTTGAATGAACCAATAGTCATTCTTTTGCCAGGGGTATGATGGTGTGCGAATGAAGTGGACACTTCCTTCCTCGCCCTGTACACAGTCCCAGTCTATAGAGTACCCCATAGTGTACAGCTTGCCTACAGTGTTGTGAAGAAATGCTTTGTGTTGGTCCTTAACTGTCTTGCGCGGATGAGTAGGGAGGTACACGACATTGGTAGAACGAGGAGACTGCAGGCTCAGTTGCTCTGATATCCTCTTCAGGTTATAACCAAGGGTGGGTTGAGCACTTATCTCAATAAAGATACTTAAGTTATCCCTTAGAGCATTTTGTACAGCCTGGCAAAACAGCACCGGTTGACGAAAGTTGCTCCACCAATAATTTGCATCCAGTTTTTCGCCAGAGATGATATCACCAGTAACCGTTGAGTACAAAGGGATTGTTGTCTTCTGAGGATAAAGATGCAAGGACTTCATCTGTGACTGGAAGCTTTCTTTCACCGTTCCTACATGGAAGCTGTGAAACGCACGAGCAGTAGACAAGTCCCTCCAGAAGACCTGCATTTTGTTTAACTGGAGATGCCTTTGAACACATTCAATTGACAGCTTGTCACCTGAGATAGTGACACTCTTCTCATCATTAACAGCCGCGATGCTCACACTTCCTTCTAGTCTAAGTTCAACAATCAGTTGAGATGTATCTTCCGCTGACATTCCAAGGGCTGCCATTGATCCATTCGTTGGACAAAGCTCATGACACTTCGATCGAATCAAAATTATCTTTAATGCCTCTTCCAGTGACAAAGCGCCTGCAACACAACAAGCAACAAGCTCACCCAGACTGTGTCCAACTACAGCTGTGGGAAAGATACCCCAGCTTTGAAGTAGCTTGGCTGTGGAATACTGCAGAGTAAATGTTGCCGGTTGACCAACAATATTTCCCATAAGGTCAAAACGACTATCTTGGTCGAGCAATGCACTTTCCAGCGACCACGTTTCTCCCAGGTCTAGAATCATATTGCTTATCTCACTGACAGTATCTCGAAATAAGGGTTCACTGTCCATTAGTTGTCTTCCCATGCCAATCCAATTTGCCCCTTGACCACCAAAAACAAAAACAGGTCTTGAATGCTGGCTCATGGCTTTACCTTGAGAAACATGTTCTGTCCATCCAGTACTGTTCTCTCCAAACATTTCCAGCAAATCAGCTGCACCATGCAGTGAATCAAACACTACCGCCAAGCGATGTAAATGCTGACTGCGTCGCGTATTAAGCGACCAACAAATGTCGCTTTTTGCCCCCTCATCATTGAAGTTCTCTCTGAGCCACTTTGCGTGTTGCTTTGCCGTGTTCGTAAGTGCAGTCGCTGAATGTGCGGAAAGGGCAATGACATGATTCTGCCTTGAACTTCTTTTCAGTGGCATGCTGTTTATCTCTGGGTACTCTTGTAATATAGCATGAACATTTGTCCCACCATATCCAAACGAGTTAATGGCTGCTGTCCTTGGATTTTTACCTTGCTTTGTCCATGGTTCACAGATATCTTGCACTTTAATTCCCTTCTCAGCAAGATTAAATTTGGGATTTAAGGTTTGGATGTTGATAGTTGGAACTAGAGTCTTGTTTTTAAGCATCAATGCAACCTTTATGAGGCCAGCCAGCCCAGATGCTGATTCTGTGTGATTTAAGTTTGATTTCACAGAACCAACACGAAGAACCCGGCCATTTCCAGATGCATTCCTGGAGTATGTTGTGGCAATGGACTTGATTTCAACCACATCTCCAATGGCGGTTCCTGTTCCATGAGCTTCCAAATATTCAATATCCTCAGCATGTAGGCCAGATTCCTCGAGCACTTTCTGAGAGAGGTCTGCCTGAGTCTTTTCACTAGGAGCTGTGATAGGCACTGCACTTTGACCATCATTATTCATACTGCACGCAACAATTTCACAATAGATGTCATCTTTGTCCATAACAGCATCGTCTGTGAGCTTCAGTATTACAGCTGCAAACCCTTCGCCCCTTCCATACCCATCTCCAGAAGCATCAAAAGATTTACATCTTCCATCTGGGGCTAACAACCCACCGACACTGAAGATAATTTGCACTGAAGGATCTAAGATGATGTTTGGTGCACAGACAATTGCTACATCGCACTCTCCATTACGGAGACAGTCACAGGCAATTTTAAGTGCAACCAATGAAGACGAACAAGCAGTGTCGACAGTTAGACTGGGTCCTGTTAGATTAAGGCAGAACGAGATCCTGTTTGCTAAAATTGAAGCTGTGACACCAGTGGAAAAGAACTGGTTGAGGTTTCTGCGGTTTTCAGGTTGCATTACACGGCTGCTATAGTCTAAATTCATAGCACCGACAAAGACACCAGTGTTCCCCTTCTGAAGATCTTCCAAACGTAAACCTGAATCTTCTATGGCTTCATAAGCTGTTTGAAGAAGAAGTCTCTGTTGGGGATCCATGGCTTTAGCCTCCTGAGGTGAGATGTTGAAGAATTCGGGATTGAAATCTTGAATGTTTCCTAGATACGAGCCGCCAAGGGCACAAAGACGTCCTGGCGTAAAACGTTTCGGGTTGTACAGCATGTGGTAGTCATGATACTCACTGGGTCGATTTACTGGATAGTCCGGTTGAAAACCACTTTTTCCTTTAATAAGCATGTCCCAAAATAACTCCTTGTTTTCTGCATTTGGGAATCTGCAGCTTATACCCAAGAGAGCAACACCAGATGATTTGGACTCTCGTTTAAAAGTCTCTCTACAGGGAAATTCTTGGTATTGTTTCTGATGTTCCTTCAGTTCAAGTTGTTCTTGGGAAAGAATGAAGGATGGAGACACTGTTGCTCGAATGCAGGCTTCCATCGGCTTACTTGTTATAAATATAGCTGAAGGAATGTAGCCAAGAGAATGAAACACACCTAGTACAATGTGAATAGGAAGCACCCTAAGGAAAATCACCGACAAGTTTGGAAACACAAATCCAAGACCAATGGAGCTCAGAATTGCTAATAGACCACCAGATAGTATGGGTATTCCAACAGAGTTTAGGGCATCAAGGGTTCGCTTTTTTGCAGTATTATCTACTGATAAAGCGCGAACTTGGCTCATCTGTACACTAAAGTTCAGTGAAACAATGAAGCCAAGAGAGATGCAGATTACGCTTGCATAATTTAAAGGTACATCCCATAGATTCAGCAGCGCCATCATTTCGAGGACCTGGATGACAAGACCAATTGCAAGAACGACTACAATACGAATGTTAGCCGTCAAAAAAAGAGAGAGTACCAAGACAGAAATTCCTGCCACGGCAAAAAAGGATATACACTCCTTTTCTAATGTTATTAGCTGCTCTGTCTCTTCAAGAAGAGACGAAAAAATAGCCACTGGTATGTGCTGCTGATCTTCAAAGTCCGCCGTGTCATGTTTGAGGGATTGCAAGTATTTTTTCGTTAATGAAAATTGTTCTGAATAGATCATGTAGAGGTCAAAAGAACTTGCTACTAACTTCAAAGAGTCATTGTGCATGGTAAAGTTTAGATCCTCAAGGTATTTGGAATTCTTTGGATTTTCTAAAAATGCCACCAGACAAGATTTAAACTGTGTTCCAGTGCAAGTTATGTTTTGCATCTTAGCCCAGCCTTCAAATTCGCGGATCCAGCTTTCAACAGGACGCTTGCTGTAAGGGGCACTGCTAATGCTTTCCACAAATGACTGCAGCTTTTGCCGTAGACCACTGTCGCTGTAGTTGAGCTGGCTATGAAAAACTATTTTCACTTTCGTTTCCTTTTCAAAGATTTTTCTCTGCTCGATCACATATTTGGTTGCTTCCGTCTGTGGTGAAACTTGCAATGGACTGTCAAACACTTGATTTGCAGGGGTAAGTACCACATAGGAGCTAAAAACGATAATGCCTATGAACAGCATCATGATAACAGAAGAACCTACTTTTCCAACGATTATTCTTCCATAAATCTGCTCAAAGCGATCTCTTTTATCCTCTTCCATTTCATCTCTTGTTAGGTCAGTCTCAATATATTTATCACACTTGTGCATTTTCGTGAGCCAGCAGAATAGGCACGCCATAATAAGAAGAAAGAGGATGAGAAAATGGTATAGAACATTTATAAGAGCCATAACGGCAAAACCCCTGAACACCGGAAAAGAAGAGAGCTGTGTAAAGCAAAACATTAAAATGCAAATAAGGTTGGATGTTGTAAGGGCCATGCCAGATTTCGTCATACAGTTTGCAATTCTGTGTTCAACAGATGGTATATGGTTTTGCTTGTGAATTTCCCTGATTAAAATTAATGCATCCAAGACTCCTTTGCAGTACATAAATATTGTGACCATCCAGATGGACTGCCATACATTTATAGAGGCAAGATAGGTCAGGCTTACAGATGAGACAAGGCCTATAACAACACATGCTGTAATCAAACAGCCCAGTATAATAGTCACGGGGCGAAAACTCGCCAGTGTACAGTTCACTAGAACGACAGTGGAGCAGAGTAGGACTGCAAAAGTGACAAAAGTTTCTGCACTTCTAAAAGAAAAGAGTAAGGAAGTAACACTTTCATGGTTCTGGGAGGAAGTAAAAAACAATAGTGCACATTTCATCTTTGGACGAAGTTCCTCCATTTTTTGAAGAAATGATGCTTCCCATGATGAGATATCATTTCCGGATGGACCACTTTCTGAAGGGTTCTTCAAATAGTAGACCATTCTGATTGCTTTTGCAGATATGCTCCCTTTCTTTGTACTGCTGTTCTTGCTCGTAAAGCCACTGAAAAATAGTTGCTGATTAAATGTGAATGAACGGCCATCGGATAAAGTTGTACCTAACTGTTCATTCCATTCTCGTGCAATAGATTCTGCACAACGTTCGCTTTGATTCTTATTCAAATCACACACTTCTAAGGGGTTAGTCATCATACATGAATAATTTGTCGACCGCCAATTATTTCTCGCTTGCATGCACAAACTTTGAAAATTGTCTAGGTTAACAACTGTCTTATGCACGAGTAATGCATCTTCCAAACAAGCACCTGAGAGCACATTTTCGCCTTTCTTTGCCACAGCTTCCACAATCACCTCTTCTCGTCTGGACTGAAGCGATGGGAAAACCTCCGCTGCCTTCTTCAGGTCCTTCATCAATCGACTGTCTTCGGAGACCCAGAATTCATCTTTAAGGTTTGGGGGAATCATGGTTAGGAAACCTAGCCAGCTAACAACTGTCAGAAGGGTGAGTGTGAAGATTATCTTTCCTGGAAATTTCACTATCAGTTTGCCAAGCTTTTCCAATATCATCTGGTATTTGATGAGCACAAAATGAACGCCTATGACAAAACCTGTGGAAAGCCTTTTTAGTATACGCCATTTTGGTTTTGCTTTACTTCTAGAAACTCTGTTGAAAAATGAAAAAAGGGAAAAAAAGTCTTTAGTAGTTATTTCGTTGGCTTGCGAAGAATTAAAGTCAGTTTGACTCCTCCGAACATAAATGTTGGAGTGAGGTACCTAATATTCAAAATTATAGCAACTAAGAACACGGGCACAAGTAAAGAAAAAGAAACAGCAACGGAAAAACGTCATTGCTACAAGAACATTTTTATTATACAATTGCCAACACTTTCGATTTTCGATCCTTTCACTAGGAGGTTACAATGGCAGAAAACGAAAGACAATCAACAATTAATGAAATCGGGTAACTAGGGACCTTAAGCATGGACGACGAAATGGGACGACGACTACGACCGGAAGTGACATTTTCCCGCGCGAACCTTCTGGGCACGCGTCAGGTTGTCAAAACGTCATTCAGCTTTCGTCGACGACGAAATTCTGGGAGGCTTCCCGTCGTCGCTAAAACGTAAGTATAAAACTATACTTTTTGCATGCAAATCACTCTTTTCTCCCCTTGTCATTCAGTACAAGTAGAAATTTATTCTTTGTAGATTAACAGAATCCAAATGTTAAGCACTTTGTCGATTTCTTCGCTTGCTAACTTGAATTTACTTTTCAGGTTTGGTTTGCCTCAAAAACCTGAGAGTGATGGCGGATCAACCAGTCCAAAAGACAAGTTAGCTCTCCTCTACTATCTTCCGAACCTGTTAGATTAGATGCTGTTCGTTCCCTGACGGTCTATGTCTACTCGTGCACTCTAGGTTGTATTAAGGGATAAATGTTCATTTTTTCAAGCTAAAATGTAATAATTTCTCATGTTGTTTTTAGCTGCTAGTAAAGGCAAATATTTCCAGTGGACTCAGCTGGAACATGATGCGGCTATGAGGAGAGCCAAGAGTGGACAAATATGGGAGAACATTGCAGCAGCACTGAATTCTCTTCAGCAGCCGAAACTGTTTAGCGTAACTGCAAGTCAAAAGCCGTTCGAGATCGTTATTCGATTTTAACTTCAAAACAAAAACAAAAGCTGCGCGACGAAGAGAACTGCCTCCAAAAACGAATAATCCAGGTCGCAAAGAAAACATTCTGGGAAGCTGCACTGCTTAAACTTCTTTTTCCCCGTCAAAAACGAAACCCTTGGCCCAGTCTGCAGCGGTTGCGAATCGTCTTCGTCCGCTTCGTTGTCGATGCTTAAGTTCCCTACTGTCTCGTTCGAGACCGCAATAGAGAGACGAAAATTTTCTCAAGTTACTTTACCCGATAGAGCTTTCCCTACTAAAACAAATCATAGTTGCAAGAAGAAAGAAGCGTGTACGACAGCTGGCTTTGGTCAAATGACTTTTTTGGCAAGTACCATCAACTTTGCTAGAGGGAGGAGTGGGGAATTGACGCCATTATTACTAGGGACCTTAAGCTACGACGACGACGACGACAACAACAACGTCATAAAACAATTGGTTTTATGAGCAAAACAACTGCTCTGCACGTGCATCACGCTTTTTAGTACATTTCTTTGACGTCCACTGCACGACTACGACGTGAAACCTCCCAATGCGACGTTTTATGTACTACGTGGACATACTACCACAATTTTCCCTTCTCTATTTGAACACGGATAAAGCCCTTAAGAATTCAACTCCAGGAAAAGTCGCCTACATTTGACGAATTGAGCGGTTCCAAATAGACGCGATAAAGTTTGAAATGACACAAATTCATTTTTATTGATTTTTCATGTTTTCACTGTCTTCGTCTTCGTCGTCGTTGTCGTTGGTTGAGGTCGCTACTGTCTATCGTAATTCACTGAAAGACAGATACTTTCCCGATTGACAAAGAACTGTATTTAGATATTATAACCATTGCTATGAATTTGTTTCAAGTTTTATCACAAAATTTTTTAATATATGTGCTCTTGATCCGAAGAAAGAGACTATGATTCTCTGCATGAGTAATATTTTCATCCCTCTTTTAAAAGAGCAATATCAATCAGTCTCGATTGTACTGTCCTATCGCGAGGTAATATTGTTGGAAATACTTATGTACGGGAAAACTGTTAGCAACAGAAATAAGAGTTACGAAAAATGATAGTGATTATCTAACACTTGCAAAACGTTTTTTAACAAATATAAAGTTGATTAAAAAAGTTTAAAACGCGAAAAAAAAAAAGAAGGAAAAACAAAGTAACAATAATTATAGTCAATCCAATGTAACATAATTATTTTATATACATTTGTACAAACCAGATAAGAGGGCAGTCTCAAAAACTTGTGATGTAGAAAAATGTCAAGTTTACTCACCTGTAGCTTTTTCCCTTGAGTTCCAAGTCAGGCTCCTCCATTTTCGTTCATTTGGGATGATCTGTACCAGGATTATCAAAATTGTAAATTTTAATGAATTGATAAAGATTATAAGGACTTATCAGTCTCAATTGAAGTGAAATGAGACAGCACAAATAAATGATAGAAACTATAGTGAATTATAGTTGACTCTAGGAAAATCAATAGTACTTTTGTCGACAAAGGTAGCCTCCCTCCACCCCATCAGGGTTATAATAAAGGCTACGAGTCCTCAGATTCTATGTTCGCAGGATTTAGATCAACTTTCGCGGCTAAGAAGAAGTGAAAATGATCAAAAACGTTTGGTTTATTGCCTCAGTTACGCTGTAATCAGAGTGATATATGCTTGACCACAGGTCAAGCGTGGTTTTATAGTAAAAGGTGATCATATGAAAATTCCCTTCAAGTTGACGGCAAATCTTTGAAAAGCTTTGAACACTGAAAATTCTTAGGATAGAAATTCCTTACGATTGAGTTGTTATTGAAGGATATCGAACTAGGACTTAAAAGTTTCCTATGGAAAGCTTTCCTTCCATTAATCTGCAATCAGTAGCTGGTTGAGAATATACTTGTTTGAGAAAAGACCGCATAATTTTAAGTACGGAACCGGGCTTTCCACGGTGTATTCAAAATGACACTCATCTATTTGGTACCAGATTGTAAGTGTGTCATTGTTAAGTTCTAAGAAGAACTCTGCTTAGCTGTGACTGCAACTGCGATCGGTTTCGCAACCAAAATATTAGATCTTTCATCAGTTGCTTAGGTATAGCTGTTAATAAGGGCTCACCAAGAGAGCTAGTGTCGTAAACGAAACTTTAGTCTGTTCTTTTCATGCAGCATCCAGAATAAGCTAGTGATTGGTTTTTAAAACAAGAAGCTGATTGGATAATTTATCTGGCCTATGTTGTGAGAGGACAACTTGATCCTGTTTCAGTTTCAAACATGAACATAGAAGCGAGCAAGACTTCAAAATAAAATATAACATGTACAGATACTGAAATGCAGTTTCAGTGGGCTATGTACAATATTATTCAATAGTCATGAGGATCATGACACTTCATACAACACAAGTCATGTAGTTGCACTCGAATATTATACAAAAAGTAACAATATAAAGAAAAATGTTAACAGAACTCTAATAGGCAGTAGAGGTCATTGATAGAACAAACGTACGTAACTGTCATTTTTACTAATATTAAAACATCAAAGTCAACATACTACTTGTTTTATGATAAATTTCACTCAAAAACACACACAACTAGATTGAGTGGACATGAAGACTCGAACTTCAAAGCGTACATATGACAAATCAACGGAGTGATTTCTTAGCGAGTCGCCTTGAAGTCAAGTGATCTTTTCTAACCTACTGGGCAAGAAGATGCAAAGCCATATATATGACTTTAAAGGAAGATTTTGAAACCGAAAAGTCCAACCATCAGGTCTTCATGTCGCGGGAGTCAAAATCCAAGTGACCTGTATGTAATTACACTTCCATCAAGAACCCCAGCTCTCAGCTGAAATATGGTAAGAAACAATCAACTAAACTACATATTAAAACCTATATCCACTGTATACAGCCGGTCACTTATGACCATATCATTAAATAACAAGAGAATCAACTGTTATTTGTCCTTATTTCGTTGTTCAATTAATTTGAAGATACTCCATTTTGTATGATTCATAGCTAACTGTGCATGATCTTCAGTAAGTCCGCTTTTGCAGTACGCGTCTCAGACTCTACCCGAGTAGCACATTCCCACTTAAAGGTTCATGCTATGCAAAAACCTCGAACATGATTTCATTTGTTCATTTACTTGCAGGTTCTAACATCGCGAAGAAGCACCTGTGAGGACAAAGACCCGTCAGTTTCGCTTTTCATTTTCCACCTGGTATCGTACATAACTTCATGCACTTGAAAAGACTAGATTTGATTTTGCCTTTAATGTTGTGGACATCTTATGTAAAATAGGGAAATTAATGGGTCATAAATCATTTTTTTGCAACGTTTTAATTTGTAATTTGACTAATTCATGAATTGGAAGGACCACACTTATATTGAACTCACTGACAGACTATGTATAAAACGAATCATTACTATATTTCTAGAGTATTGAAATCTACAAATTTCATTTGAGCTGTTGTTGAGTAAACGTGAACGCTAATAACTTCTATGTTAAATATATTTCATAACAACACCCGTTTGTAGTGTGAAAGATTCTCAAGCCGGGATGAGTTGTTTCGGTTGATCTGTTGATGCGAAAAGGTAAATTATCGGATACTATACTTCTCCTTACGGCATTATTAAGCTTGTGCGAGTAATCACTGTGCGAAAATCTGGGCATTTCCATGTGCCGTTTAATCAACGTTCACGGGAGGCCATGAAATTTCCATGCTACTATTGATGAGCTTTGTCGCGAAGTACATGGGCATTCATTTGCGAGTTCCGCTTGATATCTGAGGCCCGATTCAGGGACCTAAGATCCTGGTGTCTGAATAGGACTTTCATAAGTCAACATTAAGTAGATAACATGGATTTAGATGCTTGTATCCAAAAAAGCGCTTTTTCAGCTTTATTTTTAGCTCATGGATGACGTTGTCATGCCATGGGCTTTCGGAGGCACTCGAATGGCACTCGATCACTTACTCACTCACTCACTCACTCACTGACTCACTCACTCATTAATTTATTTATTAAAGTCAGATTAAACACGTTACTCCTACCTCCCTTACTTAGTATTACTTTTGTTACAAGTGCCTTTTACGTATATGTTTGGAATATCCTAGAGGGTACTAGTAAGGCGAATTTTTTTTCCCGACAGATCAATTATAGAGATGGGTTGGAAATATTCTAAATAACACTGATCAGGTGACTAATAATATCATCCGCAAGAAATGGACTTAGAATTGTTAAAAGGACATTGAAATAATTGAGCGCGGATCATTGTTGTATATTTGGACGAATTGTGCACATTTGTTCGCGATATTATACTTGATACGGAGAAGATGCGATCGACAGGAGTGTGAAAGAGCTATTGCAGCCTAACGATGGGATTTCGTTCAGCGAAAAGAGAATAAGCCAAAGAGCCTTATAATCACTGCAAAAAAACGGTCCTCGAATTGTAAAAGCGACATTGAGGTGTATCTATTGTGGTTTGAATTGTGGTCGAATCCATTCGACCATTTGTCTTCGTATGCAAACAGGGAATGAATTAATGTTGTGTCAACTAGAAGCACAGGTTTTAGAACCAACAAGCGTTACGCTATTTTGCTTGAATTCTTAGGTGCTCTTCTGGATCTTTGCCTTAAAGTAGGCTTTTGTTTGTCGGTGATTGCATTTAGAAGTGCTATTAATGTAATTTCTACAAGAAATGCTGCGCTGGTATAAACAAGTCTCTAGAACATTCAGGTGGAGAAAGGCAATCGGATACTTCGACTGCGTTTAAATTACTTGGCTAGGTCAGAAAGCACGTACTGAGCTTAATCCGTTTTATTAAAATAATTTTTAGCTCGTGTATATTAAAAGCGCGTTCTAAAGCAGTTCAATTTAGCCATAAACGCCGGTATTCTGTATTTAATATAGCTCGTACTGCATATATGAACCGTTACGTACTCATCATATGGAAACATTTATTTAAAAGCATCGCACTATTAAAACCACGGTTTAAATAAAACTCGTGTATGTAAGACTTGGCTATTTTACAATAAAGTGCACTGTTGTTCGGAAAGTGTTTGACAGTCACATGAGAAAGCAAATTATTTTACAACTAAAAAGCGTTAAGAATTGCTTTTAAAAGTGATCTTTTCTTTGTAAGTAGAAATGCTGCGATGATAACAAGTTTCTAGAATGTTCAAGTGCACATGCAATCGGATACTTCGAGTCACGCTGTATTTTGGCAAGTCCGTACAAAAAGATTTATATGTTTTTTTCTGATTATTGAACTGTCTTTTCTACATTAATTCAATTCATCCATGAGCTCGCTCCTAGGAGCCTTTGATACTGATTTAATGTGAGTCCAGTTCAAACACCCTCTAATACTAGTTTACCCTTCCTACGAAATTGCATAAAGAGGTAAAATTTTGTTTGGCCGTTTGATTCCGAACTTTTGTCTTTTTCAGAAAAAAAGAAATAACTAGTCAGAACACCATTGTAAACCAGTTCTGCATATTTTGCTTCACGTGGCCTGAAAATGTGGAGTACGTATGGAGGAAGGAGCGTTTGTGTGAAAGAGTAAGCACTCATTGAACTTATCCTTTAAACATGACCGTGTACGTTCTCAGTAATCTTTCAGGAAAGTAAAAATGTTCTATATTAAAGGAAAACGATGTTACGAAAGAGCAAATGAATACATTTAGAAGGTAAAGTAAACTTTATTTTAAACGTTCAATTTCATAAACAGATGACCCACTTTTCGTGCACCAAATTTTATCTTGTTTGTTTAGGTCCTCTTAACATTGGGAATCACTTTTTTAAAAGTTCTTAATTTACATTTTTTAAATCATCTTAGTAAGCTCTGGCGCTGCGATGGATTAATTTCAAGTACCTTTTAATGGGCCTTATGCGAGGAACATGGAAATTTCCATGATCCTTTTAAACAGCTTGGTCGCCGCGAGGAACATGGAAATTCCATGTTCCTTTTAAACCTACTTCGTCGCAAGGAACATGAAAATTTCCATGTTCCTTTGAACTAGCATGGTCGTAAGGAACATGGAAATTTCCATGTTCCTTGCGACAATTTCTTTCAACAAGCTTATCTCTGAAGGAACATGGAAATTTTAACCAACTAAGGCGAAGGAACATGGAAATTTTCATGCTCCTTTTCACCAGCTTTGTCGCAAGGATCATGGAAATTTCCACGTTCCTTGCGACAAGACTGGTTGAAAAGAACATGGAAACTTTTAACTAGATCCGCCTGAAAATTTCCACTTTCTACTTTTTATAGGAAAGATATACTGAAAATATTGATATTTTTGACAGATTGTTTAATTTTTTGAAAAGAGGAATCCTTTGAGGCTTTTCAGCTCCAAAAAAAAAAACTATGGCTTTAGTCATTTTTGCACATAATTCCCATTTAGGGGCATTATTTACCCTATTTATTTCCTTTTTGGTAAAAATTTGAAAGTATTTAAAAGTTTCTACCGTAATGTGTTTGCAATTATATTTAATTCGAGTGCCTTCATTTCCACTTTTGAAGATTTAAATCAAGTACTTGCAAGATTTCATAAGATTCTACTTTTTCTTAACCTAACGTAATAATGCAGTATTTGGCAAAATGTAAGTAATCAAAGTTAAATTGCGACGAAAAACGTTCCACTGTTTGAAAATTTAGCTCCAATAGGTCATTTCTTACCAAAAAACGGAAACGGAAATTAAAAAAGAATCGCCCTTCCTCTCTTGTATAGAGCTAACAGTACAGCATGGAGATCCTTAACACACTGAATATTCTCTCAGGATCATTTATAATTTACAGTTTGAAGAGAGCAATTTCTGGTTTGATATTTATTTATTCAACAAAAATAACAGTTGGCGTCCTACTTGCTTTATCGTACAAACGACCGGTTTCAGTAGACCAGCGAAATTTCTCATTTTATTAAAGCACTGAGGTTACGACAACTTCGAGTTCAACTGATTTCACGGGTTGTCAAAGAGTCCAGCGATTCCCTTTTCCCAGGTGAGAGCCGACTCATTTCGCTTCAATATTCAGAAATGCTCTCGATCTCTTTACGCTTTCATTGCCTTTCGCCCGACATGTTTTGCACGGCGTTTAGTCATGCGAAACCTCCACGAAACATCCACGCAGCGCGCGAGGTAACTTTATCGCGATTCTAAAAATAACTCGAGACGAATTACCTATAGAATAGCCCCGTGTAAGGGGATGTCCTCTCTGTCCCCTTTATCCTCTCGAGCTCTTGCTCAAAATACCTCACTCGCCCAGGCCCAAAGTGTCATGGCCTGAGATAAAATGCTACGGATTTAAAAAAATCTGTACAAAAAATTCAGATTAATCTAAAATCATAAACAATCTGCAACATCGTTTATTACAAGTTTTCAATTTTTATTCTGATTATTCTTTGACAAATTTGGGGTGATATGCACTTTACACTATGGTATTAAACTAACATAATTAACGTCTTTCCATTTTGATTATATCAGGGCCGCAGCGCTTTATTCGGGGGCGGCAAATTAATATAAACCTTTTCTCCCAAATGCGGTGCTTATCCGAGGGTGGCACTCAATCGAGTAAATATGGTATGTAAACAAATATTTATGCCAAGTCACAAGTAAAAAAGATCGAATGTCTGTCAAAAATTACATGCTTGCAAAACAGGTGGTCACATTCTCTTGAAGGGTAATCTCTAATTTGGGCACGTGCTAAATGTAAGGACACATTTTTCATGACAAAAGTCTCCTTGCACGTAAAGATATTTGTAAATTTCAAAGGTCGTGTCACTAACGCAAATACCTAACATAAATGAGCATAATCCAAAACATGCATGTACAGAACAATTCATCTTATAATATTCATTTAATTACTTATCTGATTTCAACTCAGGTAGATTCTTGACATGTAGTAGCAAGTTCTATAATCTAGGCGAGCTATGTATGATTGGCGATACTGGGGTTTTAAGAATTATATACCCCTAGCGCATATGGAACTTTCCTCGTAAACGAACTGAATCATACAGTATTTTGCATGTCTGGCCTTCAGAATTATCGTTTTTCTTGCATGAGTACTTACAGACATTATGGGACTTACGACACGGCTTCATAATCTTTTACAGTTTCTATAGAAACACAAAAAAGGTGATGACTACGTATGTGCTCAAATGAGGGGTTGTCTTCGAAAAATAACTCAAATTTCTTGACCATGCTTAACCTTTACAATAAATTGTCAGTATGAATTAACTTTATAAAGGTTTTGTTTTCTTTGTCAACTTAAACTGTTAACCCTTTTCTGAAAAGAAAAAAAAAAAAAAAAATGCTGTTGATTTCTCCATGCGTTCTTGGTGACCCAACGAAAAACCAGTGTGAACTTGTAAATGTTCATTTTTCCGATCAAAAGAAAAATAACAAAGCAAAAGGTATCAAAACCAAAACACTTGAGTATTTCAAACTTGAAGAACTTAGTCTATCTTCAATTGCTTTAAACAAATATAAAAGATTCTTAAATTTTGCGCCATTATATTGTCCAAACAACAACAAAAAAAAAGAGAGAGAAAAAGGAAAAGGACACTTGGTAAGAATAACCAATGGCCACCCAACGTTCACACACAACTACAATCAAAGGTTTCAGATGTCCTCCTTCCATCCCTCATCTCAGTTTAATATGGAATAGAAAATCAACAAATTGAGTTCAGAACCATGCACAACATCATAGGTTGAAAGTTTTGGCCAAAGTGGTGGTATGAATCGCTTGATACCAGAGGTCACTAAGTCCTCTTGAAAACTAGACCACAAATCATCTATTGACGGATTACAGTCCTGAAGGAGAATGCATGACAGAGTCTACATATTAATAGACTAGTTAGTTTTGCCGTCATGTTCTTTCTGCCGTCTCGTTGCGTAAACTCATTAAATCAATAGGGAGACAGCGACGGCAACGAGGATGGCAAAAAGAATTGGTAAACATGAGCAAAACAACTATCTTGTAATATATCAAACATGAGATGCAGTGTTTCATCACCAGATGAAACACCGAGAAGAGAGTTGAAAATACGACGCGCAGCGAAGTATTTTTGACGAACTTCGAGGTGTTTCATCTGGTGATGAAACACTGTGTCGAATGTTTGATATTTCTTCTCAAACAAAATCATTTTTGAAGGAGAAATTAAGGATGCAAAAATGAGCAGTTTTTCATCAGATATCCAAACACTCATTAAACATTAATTTCCTTTGAATTTTCTTAATGAATTATTAATGAGTTTGAGAAGTACACTTCTTAGCTGCCGTTGCACGACTGCGAAGTGAAACTTCCTAATCCGCTCTGTTACAAAATTTCGCGAGCCTGCTTTATGGAGTATATTAAGGTGAACACAACTCAAAAATTTTCTTTTTCTGTTTCTAAACTAAATACAATCTTTTCGGATACAACCCCAGAAAACTTCGCAAACATTTGACAAATTAAACAAAATATTTGCTTGCAAATAGAATTTTTATGTCTTCTCTCTTTGACCAGGGTTTATTTGATAATCAGGGGGACTGGGTTTGGGTCAGGTGTCAATGGCCATTATGTTCAACCCCCCTCTAAGGTTTTTGACAAGTCACATGAACTCCCAAGCCATGTGCTTGCCATTCGTTGGCCCGCACCTTTACTGGGCAAACATATTATAACAGAATTTATTCTTGTTCTGTTTGTTTTAATAAAAAGCGGCTATGGGCCTATTGTCCATAGCCATATTGCTCCAACTTAAAGGGGCTATGTCAGCTGGAGAGCATGCGCTCTGCGGTTATGCAAATTACTTTCAACTGTCAAAATTCTATTGTTTCTAACGCGTGACTTTCTTCATGTGCGCTCTGAGGTTATGCAAATTGCTTTCAACTGTCAGTTCTGTTGTTTTTAACGCGTGACTTTCTCCTTGTTCTCTGTCACGTCCAAGGCTCCGAATTTAGAGAGGTTAACAAGCGAAATGGGTTTAGATAAGGGATATTTCGATAGAATTTACGAAACGTTTCTTCTCCGGTTATGCTAGATCAAGAATAAAATTGTGACGACAATTTTACTTGTAGTTTTGAAGTAAAAACGCATGCCATTCATAAAATAGAGCGCAAACAAAAATTCAACAACAACATATTAGGGCCATTTATACGAGGAAAAATAAGACGCGTCTTAAATAAGACGCGAACTGTACCATTTATACGAGCATGTCTTATCTAATAAGACGCATCTTAGCTAAGCCGCGTCTTATTTCAGACTTAATCATAACTATAACAAAATTCTCAAATCTGATTGGTTCTCAACTGCCCTGATTTCAGCCTTAATAGGACAGTTTAATAGGACAGTACGCGTCATGCCTAAGTAATTGGACAGTACGCGCCATCACGCGTGCGCTTAAATGGCTTTTTTTTTTTTTTTCATTGCTAGCGAAAAAAAATCTTGGAATTTCTTGTGTTTTGATTTAAAAAGAGCCCTATATATCACAAATTTTGTTAAAGTTATGATTAATTGGTAACAAAACTTCGTGTCGTCCAATTCGGTCTGTAATCATACTCGTGATTAAACAAATCGGACTCCCGCTACGCGGTCGTCCGATTTTGTTTATCACTTGTATGATTACAGACCGAATTGGACTCCACTCAGTCCTGTTACCATTACAAATGTGCCGTTTATACGGAAAGTTCGCGTCTTATTTAAGACGCGTCTTATGTAAGACGCGTCTTATTTTTCCTCGTATAAATGGCCCTATTGTCTTAATCAACAAAATAAATCGAAGTTGTATTTTACAAACGAGCTACAAAAGACGCTAGACCGAAGATAAAGACCAAGACTGTTTCAGATCATTAACAATTAGACTTGTCTGTCGCTAGTGATTTTATAATTTAGATGCTGATAGAACAAGAGACATCAAGTCTTTGTTTTGATCTTAGGGAAACATACATTATCGCGCAAAATTGTTCGATCGTGCCGAATCACTGCGACGTCGAGAAAAACAGAACCAAGCATCATTGGTATACTACTCCACTATAAGCAGTCCGTTGATAAAAAGGGAAAGTAAACTCTGCTATTTTCCAAAAATATGCTCGAACACAAACAGGTCAAAAACATGGCATTTACAGGATCTAACTCGTACTAAGGTGCCTCTCTAAGTCCGTTGAGAACAATCTGGACGAGCAAACGGTCGTGTTTATCTTTGCCATGAATCCAGATAAATACAAGAAGGAATCTAGCCGAATTTTATATTGTTTCCTTCGCCAGGAGTTTAGTTTCGTCACGAAACTCATGGCCTGATGCTCTTGTAATCGTTTACAAAAAACGGCCGCCGCCAACTCGATAGCCGCTTCATTATATGTCCACATACTTTGAGCACAAGAAAAAATCCAAGAGCCAGCAGCCTCTAAAATAACTCAATAGAAAGGTTCTGTGAACTATAGGGAAGATTCCATCAAAGATTCCATCACTCATTGTGGAGTAGCCGTCATTAACTCTGCCATTACAACGGCCGCTGATAAGAGGACACAGTAAATCCACGTAAAAACATTCCACAGGCAAACAATTTCAAAATAACGCCAAAAAATTATTCTGTAATCACCATAGAACGATTCTTAATACAAGACTTCGCTAACTATCGAACGATGGCTGAGATTTAGACAGATAAAAACAGCCTTCCAAAATCTCCGACACAACTTGAAAAAGTCGGCCCGACTTTTTCAAGTTTGTTTTCATTGGCTCGCGCATGCGTGTGGGGTGACATAGCCCCTTTAAGCGTGTTTATTTTTATTGCCCAGTAAACAGAGCTCAGGCAAGCGTAGCATTTATGGGTTGTGTTTTGGGCGGAGATGAAGTTTAAGTTTGAAACAGTGCTAATTCACTATTTATGTGATGTCATCCCGAAATTTTGCTACCATGGGAACATGACATAACGACTTTTCCTCTCATTGAAACATTTCTAAACCCGCTATCAACCATTAAATGGCCCTAAAAAGATGTGACGATTTATGAATATTATTTGCCCCACTCTCTTTCCATCCCTCCTCCCCAAAGTACGTGTAATATGTAACTTCTTCACTTACCCTGAATCAGTGCTAGAGAAAAGCAGGAAGTTCCTCAGAAGTTTTGTGCCGGAGGTAAATAAGGAATACCTACAATTTATTGTAAGAGGCCCTTAGAATGGACAAATGTTGAAAATTAGAGTATGTATAGGCCGCTACTTAGCTTTTTGAAAAATACGTTCTAAGCTCCTAACTGCTCTTTAAAAAAAAAACAAAAAAAAACAAAAAAAACAAAAAAAACACTGTCAAAAGGATGACAGCAATGTTGCGGTTCGCAAAGCATACAAACACGCTTAAAGTATATATGATTCACTAGCTATAAAGACTTTAAAAAAAAACGGCAACGTATTCTAACGGTTTTCATTTCTATAACATCTTGCGTTAGTAAACTAAATTCTAGATATGTTAAAGACTAATGCACAAGCACAAACTTAAATTGCTAACTCCTTCTTACCTTTTTTTTTTTTATCAATAGCCTCTTGACAGACTGCACCGAAAAGATTTTTTATAGTGTTCCCTCGCTTTCTGCACCACGAAAACAATATCTTTTCTTTTAACTCAACTTAACTAAGAATTTGTACCAATGAGGGCCCTTGAGCATCATGGACGCTACAACCAAATCCATTGTGTACTAAAGGAAGTTTTTTTTCGTCTTCGTGTTTAAGAGATTTAATGACAAATCGGGGGAGGCGTTTCAGCACCAGGGATGTTAGTCTTGATCCTTAGGACTTAACCTCGTCAAAAAATAAGAAAGCTAATTGAACTTGAAAGAGTAAGCACTCCGATCATTGAACTTATCCTTTAAACATGGCCGTGCACGTTCTTAGTAATCTTTCAGGAATATAAAAATGTTCTATATTAAATGAAAACGATGTTACGAAAGAGCAAATGAATACATTTGGAAGGTAAAGTAAACTTTATTGTAAACGTTCTATTTCATAAACAGATGACTTACTTTTCGTGCACCAAATTTGATTTTGTTTTTTTAGGTTCTCTTAACATTGGGAATCACTTTTAAGTTCTTAATTTACATTTTTTAAATCATCTTAGTAAGCTCTGGCGCCGCGGTGGATTAATTTCAAGTACCTTTTAATGGGCCTTTTGCGAGGAACATGGAAATTTCCATGATCCTTTTAAACAGCTTGGTCGCGGCGAGGATCATGGAAATTTCCATGTTCCTTTTAACCAACTTCGTCGCAAAGAACATGAAAATTTCCATGTTCCTTTTAACTAGTTTGGTCGTAAGGAACATGGAAATTTCCATGTTACTTGCGACAATTTTTTTTCAACAAGAAGGTTATCTCCGAGGAACATGGAAATTTCCATATTCCTTGCGACAATATGTTTTAACCAACTTAGGCGAAGGAACATGGAAATTTTCATGTTCCTTTTAACCAGCTTTGTCGCAAGGAACATGGAAATTCCCATGTTCCTTGCGACAAGACTGTTTGAAAAGAACATGGAAACTTTTAACTAGATCCGCCTGAAAATTTCCACTTTCTACTTTTAATAGGAAAGATATACTGAAAATATTGATATTTTTGACAGATTGTTTAATTTTTTAAAAAGAGGAATCCTTTGAGGCGTTTCAGCTCAAAAAAAAACTATGGCTTTAGTCATTTTTGCACATAATTCCCATTTAGGGGCATTATTTACCCTATTTATTTCCTTTTTGGTAAAAATTTGAAAGTATTTAAAAGTTTCTACCGTAATGTGTTTGCAATTATATTTAATTCGAGTGCCTTCATTTCCACTTTTGAAGATTTAAATCAAGTACTTGCAAGATTTCATAAGATTCTACTTTTTCTTAACCTAACGCAATAATGCAGTATTGGTAAAATAAAGGCAATCAAACTTAAATTGCGACGAAAAACGTTCCACTGTTTGAAAATTTAGCGCAAATAGGTCATTTCTTACCAAATTTCTTGTATTTTTTTGTAAAAAATATGACAAATCAGGGGAGGCGCCTCAGCACCAGGGATGTTAGTCCTGATCCTTAGGACTTAAAGTGCCCATCACCAAAAATTTTTTATTTTCTTATCTGAAACTATACCTTATTAAAATAACTTCGGCGAAAAAATTTTGCGATTTGAACAAAAGCCGATTTTTTTACAATTTTTTGAAGTCTACATTTTTGCGGTACACCCGCGCCGCTGATCACGCAAACTTGCAGGCTCGGCTATGACGTCATGTGACGTAAATTAAGGAACTCGCTTTACCTTGCCTTCACTAGCTGTACACAAAAAAGATCGATTACAAGTAAGGATTGAATCGCTATGTCTTCGCAAGAAGAAAGTTGTTTTGAAACAGAAAGTGAAAAATCAAGAAGTGAAGACGAGACCATCGAGGTAGAAGCGGTCGTATGAGAAACAGAAAACAACATACAAGACGATTGGCTCGAGCCGTACGCAGACGAGCCTTTAGCTGATCAATGGCTGCAAAACAGTCGGTGTGAACAAGCTGAAAGAGATCAGTTGGAAGAACTTAGAAGAGCTGGAAAAGAGTCTTGAAAACGGCGTTCGTGTGGCTGACTGGTAAGTTTTCTTGATAGTTCTGCGGGCTACTGCTTCGAACGTTCAGCAGCAACAAAAGAACTATATATCTTCTTCATTGCTCTCGAGTCAGTTTAGAAGCTTTTCAATGTTTGCGGCATTACTCGCGTCTATATTTTACGTTTACGTGTACTTGTGGAATTTGTAGCAGTAATCTGTTCATACACATTAGTGAATGCTATTGCTGCAAGGAGCTGGAAGGTTGTGTTGAGGCCCATGTCGAGTGAAGTTGTCCGCGAAGAACCCTTCATTTTCTTTACTTCTCGGGGTTAATTGTACAACTTTAATGTAACACTGATATTGACGTATAAAATCTGTTCTACAGCAGTAGCATTTCTTTTACATTTGTTGTAGATATCTCCGATCAATTGATTGCCGGGAGTTTACAAGACTTGTCTATGAACACCTGGGAAAAAAAAGGATACCTCTCCCTGCCTGTGCATATGCTGCTATTCAGAAATCAGTTCTTACCAAGGAGGACGAGCAACTAGCTGGTTTTTAGTTAGAGGAAGATTAAGTTCCCCTACAGACATTCATTTAGTGAATGCAGCTGAGTATATTTAAGTAAGGGTAGCATGGAATTTGGGGCTGTCACAAGTTGTATGGCCACATGATGAATTTCTTTATCACATTTTTTCACATTTTTTTTCAAGTTTTTTCAATGCTATGAACATCTTGAGCCTGAACTTGAAATTAAGGTTATTTATTTCAAAGTCGTAAAAAGCCAATTTGCTTTCATTGATTTCCATCCATTTAAGGAGACTTGTACCTATTCCCCTGTAGTTTAAACTTGGCACTATTTTTTTTTTTTTTTCAATTAATTGTAATTATCATTCATTGCAAATTTTCCTTCCTTTTCAATGGCTGCGTGCCTAACTGCCTACAAATAATGGTCTACTCAAGGACAATGTCATCCAACTTTGCTTTGCTGCAAATAAAACAAACTGGTGATTGAATGACAAAACAATATTATTGACCTCAGTTATTGCAAAATATAGTGATTTGTCAGAGTCTCGCAGATCAATAATAAATATTATTTGCCTCAGTGTTTGGCTTTCATCTGCTCCCCACTGACAAATCACAAAATCTTGCTCAACATTGTCCAATTATTGTTAATTTTTAAAATCAATATTTTATTGGGAAGTTCCAATCTTCTCTTTTATTTAACTGTAAATAACAGTAGTGAAGACAAATCACATATGGTGAACTTTGCTATTTGGTAACAGTTCAAAATCTCTATGCTCCATGTAGTAGCTGCTGTTTGGTTTCGGTACAAACATACCAACCTTTAAAAACATTTCGTTCAAGATGACAATTAAATGCCAAGGGCCTTGGGATTTTTGACCAATGGCAATCACTCTAAAAAGTTAATTCTTTTCAACTTGGAAATCAGGACAACCAAAAACTTGAGGATATTGATTGATGTGTGGTCATTTTAAAAAAAATTTCTTTAGGAGTGTTGACAATAATATGACTTAAATATGACTTGTTTCACAATAGAGTGCAATAATTGAGTAAAATTTCTGACTAGATTAGGAGATCAACTTTTTCTGTAAAGATTCTCTAGTATTTCACATCTGTTTATATAACAAATCACTTTTCTTCCATTTTTATGCAGAATAAAAATGTCTTATTCTTTATTGTTTCTTGGACAATCTAAGACGGCACTATGTCCTCTCATTGGCTTCTTGCATAAAGAGCAAACAGGGCGTGCTCTTGCAGGCCGTTCTCTTTGTTCACCCCATGTCTGATTTGGCACTGCAATAAAAAATGTATTGAGATAAGGACAGATGATAGAATAAAATGTTTCTTTTTCTGACAGAGCGAACCTTCATTTAAGTATAATTCTTTGCTTATGCAAAGGACCCTGAAATGACTTACTTCTGCACAGGTTGTCTAAACATCAGCAAACAAAAACAAGTCCTCCTCAGGACTACACTAAAGCAGACAATCAAACAACAATGCATGAAAAGACTACTGGGTTCAAACCATTTGCTAAAAAATAAGGGGATTGATCACCAAGCCTCCCCTCAAGGGAATTGATCAGCCTCACTAGGTTCACCCGTCATCAATCTACAACTTTAGATTTTAAACAATGCTACTTCAAGTTCCAAAACACATACCAGATGGTGCTGTGGGGGGAACAGCTGTTGTAACCATGTTCATCCTCTTTTCTATCTTCCTGATGGCCTCTTCCCTGGGTTGTTTATCCAGCATGCTGTTCATTGGCTGAGCAACCATTTTCTTCATGTCATTGCATGCATCTTGAAGTTGCTGTTTGCTTAGGGTCATGTAAAACTTGAAGAGTTCTCCAACATAGTCTAAATGTTCATTGAACAAAAACAAGGTAATAATTTATGAAGAAGTATGAAACAAAAAAAAGTAGAATGATACTTAGAAAGCTATTTTAACTGTTGGATGAATGGTGGTTAAATACCAAAGTTTGGCTCAATCTTGCGGTTCCGCACAGTTGCTTCACCATTCTTGAATTTGGGGAATGTCATTTTCAGCAAGACACTTCCATCTTGATTAACTTTGTCATCACGGTGTAAATTGAAGTTAAAATGTAATGCAGCTAGTATGTGCCTACAGCATGAGAACAATATGCATATCATCAAAAGTTGCTAATATTTTTATTTAAAAAGCAATGATAGTATTTTAAAAGTTTCATTTTCCTGGCCAAGCAAACAAAAAATAATACACTATTGTTCAACTGGCAAATAAACCATTAATAATCTGTAGAGTCTTTAATGCTAGGGGAGGTATATATAAGATGCTATTACACAGTCAAAAAGTAACATTTTAGCCTACCTGCAGAACATTCCAAGATAGGAATAAGCAATAATCTTGGGTGCAAAGAAGTTAAGGACAGAATGAAACCCTTCCAGGCAGTCTGTCTGGGCATACAGGAATGCTTTCATGATTCCCTTCTTCAGGCTGTCAGAGGTCAGGGCTTTCTTTACTTTCTCATATACTAAGTGAGCTAAAAATAGAAATATTGTAATTAAAATAAAATAAACTCGTTTCAGACATTTACTTAAGAGTAAAACAACAACATGGATCTCCAACGGGGCAAGTGTAAACAGGGCCTTTGACCTATGTGAGGCACTTTCCTGATGTGAAAGTGAATAGATATAATTTATCATAGATGTTCTATTGAATCTACAGTAAGTGTACATGACCTGTAAGAAAAGCTTTGAATTTTTCACAAATTTACTGTAAATGTCAGGATCTGCCAAAAGAAACAATTTCTTGAATTTTCAGTATGATGCAAGCAAATATTAATCATGTTTAACAAAAACTCGACATATGCTACACACAATTGACATTGGAGGCAAAATTATGTTCAGTTTTTCGTCTTGGACAGTTAAAATGGAATATAGAGCTTAAAAGACATGTATAATACAAATTACACATACCAGGATTGATCCATGTCCTATGATCACAAAAAGACTGCCTAGGACGAAAGCGAAAAAAAAAGAAAAAAATCCAACAGCATCTTACCACTTCTAGCTGCGTACTTGATGAAGGACTACAAAAGCTCATGTTGATGTTGCAGACTCGTTGAGTGTTCTCAAACGAGACTTTGCAGATCTTACAAGCTGTTATAATTATAGACAAAAACAAGAAAGAAAATTAAGTGTGTAACTCTGTGCATATATCGGAAAGGAGTCTGAATCCTTGCCATTTGTAAAACCACCAAAAGCACGTGGTAATAGGTAAATTTTCACACATTTGCGTCGGTTGCTTACCATACGCTTCTCCCTCTTGGAAGGTGGTTCCTCTGATTCTTCTTTCGCGTGTATTGTAGAAAATACACAAGTTCCTATATCGTCGGACCTCAGTGAATGTTTCAAATCCGAATCAGGCGAAAGTTGAAGTTGTCCTCTCTAAAATGAAGCGAACACAAGGAGGACGTCTTCCCCGGAGTCCAATCTTTCCTCTTCGAAAGCACAACGCCAACCCATCGCTTTCGCCTTCTTTGGGCTGTGGGGTTAGTCGACCCAAAAAACGGTATTTTATGCATACTAATTCCCTTCTTAGGGTTAGACACATTGCTACATCTCGCCGCAACGCACCTTTCTGGCATTTTGACCTTTTGCACGGGATAAAGTGAACTTTCACGAAGAGAAACCTGCCAGAACTCTTCAATGTTTACCTGCGATAAAGTCACATGTTCCTTAAAGTACGTCATATGACGTCATACTCCGAGAGAAGACTAAGACGAATGGTGTGTAAAATGGCGGCCAATTTGAACGTTTTCAAAAATTTGTAAAAAAATCGGCTTTTGTTCAAATCGCAAAATTTTTTCGCAGAAGTTATTTTAATAAGGTATAGTTTCAGATAAGAAAATAAAAAATTTTTGGTGATGGGCACTTTAACCTCGTCAACAAATAAGAAAGCTTATTGAACTTTTAAAAACTGTAACTGAGGGATACTAGTGCATATACGCGATTTTGGCTTTAGAGCTCAACCAATCAGGAAGTCAAAGAAGGCGTTTTTGTTACTAATCATTGGAAAATTACTGCGCCTTTCACAAACATGCGAACTCTAAAGTTCAAAAGCCGCCTTCACAATTGCGTCTTTCGCTGCCGTCAATCATAATTACGATCACAAGCAACGAACCTTGAAACACAGAAACACATAAAACGGATCGAAATCCATCAACCACAAATCACAAACCATGACCTTTTGAACCCGTTAAAGTAAAGTTTTGTTTCCTAAGAGGTTCGTTAAGACAGATTGACGGCAGTAACAAAACGCAATCGTCAGTTGGCTCTAGAACTTCAGAATTCGCACGTTTGTGAAAAGCGCAGTAAGAGCGATAAGAAAGAAATCTCGAGGAGACTTGAGTTTATATATTTCCCTTCTTGTCACTGAATCATTGTTTTCTTTTACTGCACTGTGTTTCCCTCATTTCTCTTCGATTATGAGAGCTGTCTCGCATTTTTTGTAGGGAATTTATTAGATAAACTTCGAAAATTGTACATGAATGGAACTGTCATCTAGAAATTTTTAGCGGCCCTCAGGTATTGGAAAATTCTAGGCAATAATTGCTTCTCCGAACAATGAAAAGTCGTCGTCGTTAATAATCACGTCGTCCGAGGCGTCAGACTACTCTGAAGGTCGGTACACACTAGGCGACAAGTTGCAGCAACATGTCGCGGCGACATATTGCAGCGACAAATCGCTTCGTGTGTACTGGAGAATTTTTGTGAAAATCTTTGTCGCTGCAACAGAATTTGTCGCCGCAACAAGTCGCACAGATTCAGTCTGATTTTATTTTTTGCGACTTGTTGCAGCGACAAAATTCTGTTGCGGAGACAAAGATTTTCACAAAAATTCTCCAGTACACACGAAGCGATTTGTCGCTGCGACGTGTCGCCTCACCTTGTTGCTGCAACTAGTCGCCCGACCTGTACACATGGAGTGATCGGTCGCCGCAACGTGTTGCTGCAACTTTTCGCCTAGTGTGTACCGACCTTACTACGAGTAGTCTCTCTTTTGTCTTCACCGTCGAGACACGCGAATTTGCACGTTTTCTCGGCACGCACTTCTTTTTTCTCTGGGGAGTCCCACCTTTTGTTATATTTCCCTTTTCCTGGGATGACGTGACCTTTGAACACGACGACGACTTTTTACTGGATGCAGTCTTTAAAAATTACACGTTGTTTACAGACAAGGGCGTAAACATAATTTCGACAAAGAGTTTGATAATTCCCGTATAAGAGTTTCATAAAAGCTTCTTCTGAAGTTTCATACTCTTTTGTTGTCTTGTCTAACAAACCCTGCTTCTTGGCATCTCCCCCCACCAACCCTAACTAAATCAGTAGTATTTTTGTCTCTTCTCCTCTTTGATTTGTGACCGTTAAGTTGTGATCGCAGTCTTCGGCACATATAGAAAACCTTTTTTGTTCGAGCCGAAAAGATTTTAAAGAAACATAGTAGCTATTCTTTGGGTTGTTTGGCCTTTTTTTTTCCAACACAGTCTTTTAAGTATTCTCCGTCAATTTATCGGCATCCTTTCGAGCGTTTGTATGCACTTCTCTGCAAAGACAAACTCAGCCTATAAAGTCTCAGTTCATAAGTACAAACAAAAGAGAAAAGAGGCCTCTTCTGGCAGACGTTCTTTAGTTAGGGTTTTGTCACGCGTTCCATATTGGGGCAGGAACGCGTGACGAGCCCCTAGGGAACCTGGCACGCCATATATTTTTGGTTTTGACTTCTTTTCTGGGTATTTTTTTACTTTCCAAGCCTAAGTTAATAACATTGCGTTGCCCTATCGTTATTAATAAGAAGTAAAGTGAAAGTTAAGTTTTAAGTTACTTCCTTTGCCGGTCAAAGGGAAGTCTCAAAATGCAGCCTGAAGCAAGGCGAGAAAGCGTGACTCTCGCACGTGCCAAACTGGCCAACCTCCTCGTTGGCTGAAAAACGTCATGTGGTCAAGTGGATTTATTGTCTCTAGTACATCTTACATTTTTTAATGTTCCTCCGAATGCAAACCACTACAGCAGATACAGGTCCAGAAAAAAGGTGAGAAAAAATTTAGCGCTTAAAATTTGTTATTCAGCTTCCGATTATCAGAAGCCTACAGTAGTTCGATGCAAAAGCTCCCGCGGGTCGTCCTACATAATTTCGCGAGTACTTTATTTTTCTATTTGATGAGATAGTATTTCGGGAGGCTACATTATTGCAATTTTGATAGGGGAAATTGAAAGGAAAGGGAACTGAATTCGCGAAAGCGCTATAAGGGGGCTGTGAGCAAGAGACGTGCATGATTTTATTTTCTAAAAAAAATCCGCTGAAATTCAGCCTTTTAATAAACGAATAGATGATGTGCCAGCTGTCATTCGCCAGGAAGTTGGGTAAACCAGACGGTAGAGTTGGTTCCAGCGAGCAAGAAAGTACTCTAAACCATCTAATATAAAAGAAAAAGACTTTCAAGATTCACTGTAGACTGCTAGCAGTTCGTGTTTTCTCTTAGATAAGTCGAGTTCGCAGACGGAGTGAGCTCGTTTTACGCCCTCGTTTCTCGCGGTTTGCGCTCTTACTTCTGCCAGTGACTTCGAAGAAAATAAGAGACTGCTCGTAATAGAGAGGAGAAGTGTGATGTCACGTTATCATGGTAGCACTATTTCTGGATGACAACAAAACCAACGACGACGGCGACGGCAAGGAGAACTGCAAAAAATAAAATGTTTATATTAACAAACAACAACTTTGCACGTGCTTCACGCTTTTTTGTACATTTCTTTGCCGTCGTTACACCGCTACGACATGAAACGTCCTAATTTCACGAGCCCGCTTTATGGAGTAGGTGAACACAACACAAAAATTGTCGCTTTCTTTTTTCACTGAACTTAGATAACGATACATACGGTCCCAAAGAAAATTTCGCCAAGATTTGCCAAATTAAATGAAGTTGAATAAGATCGGTGAAGTTTGAAGTAGTGCGAATAGACTTTAAGTGACTTTATCGGTTTGTTGTCATCCAATGGCATGCCATGGCAACGTGACGTAACGACTTCTCCTTTGGATTTGTTGTTGTCAAGGGAACGGACGCACCAAGAAACAGCCCCCCCCCCCCCCCTCCCCATCTCACCCAGAGACCTTGCACACAGGCTTTATTTACTCAAGGGTAAAACCTCGCTTCAATCCTGCATTCAATTTTTATTAGCACAAAACGGTAAGGCAGTTCTCTGTCAAAGGCGACCGTGGACATATGACGCATACGTGTAATAGCACTAGGACTATATATAAATTTTCACGTTTCTTTTTGTCCGCCCGATCACGGACTGTAAACAGTGATTTCTTGACCAGACCTGACACAATCGAGTGCTACTTCCGCACCGTTAACTTTCCGAGGGCAAGACAATTTTCAATCAGCATTGCGGCAAAGTACGTGGCAGTTACCCTGCGAGCCGAAGTCTCTATTTCACGGCTTTTAGCGTTTACTGGGAAGTCGTTCGCGTCGCTTGTTAGTGGCATAGTTGCATACGCGACTGACAAGTGACGAAAACGACCTCGTAAACGCTAAGGCCTTCCCCTCTTTTTAACTCGTGGGTACGCGCGAGCATACCACGAGTTATTGCAGGGACAGAGATATGCAAATGAGTCACTCGCTCACTCGTAGTAGAGGCACTTCGTAATTAATCGGGTCCGAACTCGAGAGCGCGAAGCTCTGTCGTTTCCAAAGAAGCACGCGCTCGCCGAAGTTCGGTCGTGCGCTACAGCACGGTTAGGATCACGGAGGTCTTACCAAATTTAAGACACGCAGGAATCTTTCAAATTAGTACGGTTCAAAAGCCTTTGGCCCGTCCAGGCGTTAAACTTGACGAGAAGATGAGCATTTGCTCTTCGACTCCTTCAACTTCGACGCTGGCTTGATCTCCTACCTTGTAGTAGTGTAGTAGGTTATGTGTATGAATGAATTTATGGCGGTCAGTATAAAACACGGACTGTGGACTACGGACTGCGGACTGGGTATAAAATACGGATTATGAAATACGGACTGGTGAAATGTATGGTAAATAAAGGCACTTCTTCTTCTCCTTCTTAAGGACTCCCCAAGATCACGGGGGGAAATGGATGTGAGTTTGAGCATTACCTTTAAAATAACGGCGGAAATCGAGATAAGAAAACATAAGCTAATGTTTTGCGTCCTACTTCGCGGAGGAGTTGTGTCGGCTTTGTATCGCATATGTTCTTTCATTGCCATGAAATGCGTTTACATTGTTTTTTACTGTCAGTAGCCTGGTTTCAATTAGCCTTAATTTCATCCGATTGCTTCGAGCCGGTTTTTTCAATCGGTTAAGTATGGCTCGATCGTTTGCCCCCGTCGTTTTTCCGGCGAAAGTTCCATGGAAAAGGCATTAAACTTGAGACTTTTCACCATATCATGTGACCATCCTCAATGGCGTAGTGGCTATGTGAGGTCGGGTTAACCCGAAGGTACCGGTTTCTAATTCTGCAAAGGACCTTCTTTTCCCCTTCTTCCTGTTTTTTTTTTCTTTTTTGTTTTGTCTTGTTTGCTTATTTGTTTTGTTGTTTTTTTCTGTTTTTTTTTTGTTTTTAAATATATACTTAAATAACTGTTACTAAAGTGCAATAAACAGCAAGAAAAGTATTATGTTTCCAGAACAGGGATAGTATATTTATAATCTGAATTTCTATCATTTCCTAAAATTCACTGTGGGAAAACCAGAGGTGATAACTCATTGATTATTTTCTAAACAACGTACCCACGAGTTGACGATAGTCTTTCTTTGATTTCTTTTCGTTTAGCGTCGAATGCGTTTCCTGATGTTGGATACGTCGGTCGGATTGAAAAAGAAAATCTAAAAAAAAAAATCACAAGAAGTCTCGGAATAGGAGGCCCTGGTACCCCAGGATAACAGGGGTCTTTTTTGCGTGAGAATGCGCGACCGCTGAGCAAGAGATTTGCATGGAGGCTCACCACAGGGTTTGCCTTCATCAAAATGGCGCGTCTCAAAGCTATCATAGCGATTATTTTGCTCATTGGTCTTGGCGAATGTGCTCGTGATTTAACAAAATGTGTAGTTTGCAAAAAAAAAAACTCTAACATGGTCTTAACAAAAGCGAAGTAGACCGGCTTTAACATACACGAGCCACTATCAAATTTCATCTCCCCACTTGACCTGGACATCAGCGCGCGTATACGTAGTGCCTGGAGGATTGCGCTGACCTCATCAAAGTCTAAACGAAGTGCAGAAACGATTGTTGATGCAAGTAAACACTTTCATTTTTTTTTTGTTTTGAAATCAGAAAGGTAGAGAAATATTAAAAAAAAAAAACATAGCAAATTTCAGCGAGTGGTTCGAAGTGCGCGAAAGGCGATGTTCAGTTCAGCAGTGAATTAATATATGTTCTACAATTTTCCCAGCACTTTAAAGCTACAAAATTAAGAGCACACGAGACGTAGATTAGTCACCTGGTGAGATGTAGGTGGTAGTCAATCTGTATGTCTCGAACAATAAAAAAAATGAATATTAATGAGACACAGTCCAAACTGCATTCAATAGGACTGAAATTAAAGTCCAATCTTGTGACCGATTTTGATGAAACAAACGGTTAGGTTTCCCAAGAAGTACAGTAAACATGTGATGCCGACCAAAAGTTAAAAATCATTAGAACATTTAAGTTCTGGCTAAAAGCAAATTCCTGTAAAAGATGCGTTACAATGTTAGTCCACGCAAAAACAAGAAGTTCTACAATTTTCCTATAAACAAACTTTGTATCGCTAAAATACTTAAGGCAAAAACGTTCTATTCCAACTGAAAACGGCGTGGTAGTCGCCCGCTGATCGTTATTAATCCACCCCCGAAATATGGCTAAATCAGCTATTAACAAATAATTGACAGAAATCCTCTACGGCATCGAGAAACTGATTTACATCCGATTTATAGACAAACACTAAATAAAGAACAATTTGCTCAGTAGCTACGCATCAGCAATGCCCTCTATGCCAAACTTTGTGGTTCTTAAAGGGGAATCAAGACACGAGTCGAGCGCCAAACAACAACAAGCAGCCATGTTCGTGTCAGACATCCTTGAGAAACTTGCTCTTTCACCTCGTTCAGCGCATCAGTCTCCACTTTAAATCAACAGATCTTTACTTATTTTGTACAACGAAGGTCTTTCCTAAGTTCCTGCTACCATTTCAATCTCAAGCAAGCTTTCAAAGTGAACAATTTGGTTCCTAAAACCATGCAGCACGTTCGCTGTCACTGGTCGCGTGCTCTTTGACAAGTCAGCGGTCGCGCATGCTCATGCAAAAAAGACCCCTGTTCCCCAGGATGACGTTAAAAGTTAACATTCACATATTTGGATTAACAAAATGCACAATATACTGCAAAAAATGTTCCTGTTTGTTTTCCTGTTTTTCTCTATGCTGTTACTATGCTCATTTTTCAGATTAAAATAATTATTTTAAGTAAAAACTGGTTTAACTACGTCGTTACCCTTTTTTTTTTTGAAAATGCCAAAAATTTGGGTCGGTCGGACGACGCTAAACGGAGAAAAAAAAGAGGATGGCCTAAAAACCTAGAAATGGGACATGCAGGCAGCTATGATCCACGCGCGATCCACGCGCTTCTCGCGCGAAAAATTTTGAACTCTACTTTGCGGGGTCTTGAGTATCGCTTCGCGAGGAACAACATCGTAACCACCAACACCTGCTTATTGAAGGAATTTTACTCAGGATATGACCTGTGAGAGCAAAAACCGTACGTGTCGCGCATATGATAAGACACATTTTCTCCCATCTAGCTCATCATTGTAAGGCCATCAGCCAGTAATGTCGTACATGTCCCTGTACATGTCCCTGGTTTCAGGAAGTAAACTGAACGTGACTGAAAATCACATGAAGTATGAGTGCCGATACCGAAAACATCAAGTCTGTCTGTGTATTTACATAATAGTCCAAATGTGGATCTATTTTGACGCTGTTAACATATTCTAAACACGCACTCGTCTCTTGTGGGAGACGTTTATCACGGAAGTAAAAAAATGCGTCGTAAAAACAGTATCAGTATTCCTGTGCATCAGTTCAGTTGGGAGAGTGCGTCCAGACCAACAAGGCATTTCGTTTTATAAAACTGACGAATATCTATCTTCTCGTCAGCGACAGGCGGCAAAAGGATCAGAAGCAAGAGCGAATAAGTTGACAACTACTCAGCTGCATGTAGGGCCCGTGTAGAAAAGAATCATTTGAAAACAATTCGTGCATTTTCATTTCGTTTTGTTTAGTTTCCTGATCGGCTTTTAAATGCGTGGGTGTGTGGATACGTAGGGGAAGTTTTTTTGGCCTAGGCTCTCATTCTACTACTATCACCGTCTTTAATGGACTCCTTACACTATTTTTGGTTATCTTCTGATCCCATAACTGCTAAAATGTAAGCATTTGCAATAACCGATAGAATCTGCGTTTCCTCAAAACATGATGAACTGATCTTCTTTCTACACCCAGAAACGTGCTTACCGCGCAAACTCTTGTGCACCGCCAGATCGAGGCTCGCTTTGTTCGGGACAAGTTCCAGGGGAAAAACACTTGAAACGGGGTATCAAAAGCCTCTGAAAATGGTTTATTTTGCTCGCATTCCCCACAGCTGGGGCTACTTCGTAACTCACCGTCTGAGGGGTCGTATAAGATCGTCATCCGTCGACAACGAGGAAGCAGTGGTTTCCGTCTACTTTAATATTTTGAGTCAAAGTGGCGATAAACAGCCTCGATTGAGAAATATGTATTTAGTCCGAAGTCCATTAAAAATAGATTTGGGCCAGTTATCGTGTTAAAAGGTGAGGATGCATATTTTAAAAAGTAAAAGGTTTCAAAAAATAAGGTTAATTCATACGCTGTATTCTGTAGATTTGTATAGGTAATAGCATGATTTGTAGTGATATTTGGCATAAATACCAAATTGTTATACGTAATTTCACGAGCCGTTAGGCGAGTGAAATTTGAGAAAATTTTGAATATCCCGAGTGGTATTTATGCCAAATATCACTACAAATCATGCTATTATTTGTTTATACCACTACCCGCAAAAGGTTTGTAATTTTCACATGTAGGTATTTCAAATTAAGCTGAAATACCACTGCTCTAAGCCAATCAAATTGCAGAAATTTCTCATGTAGTGGTATAAATTGAATTATTGCCTCCATGAGGAAATTCAATAAAGTATGTATGTATGTAATGGTTTTAATTCTAATTAATCTTAAGCTTATTACTTATAGTTAAAGCCATAATTAATTACTACCAAATACCACGACTGTTGTTGTTTCCTGTTTTATACCACTACATGAGGTTTACAAATGCAAATTAAGTCTTTTGTTACTTTATTTTGCTGACATGTTAGGCTGCAGTCAACCACTATCACACCCATTTCTTTTTGACAATAAACTACACATTCAGGGGGAAGGAGGGTCGACGCAACTTTGGCTAACCCAGCACTGCTGTAATCTAGTTTAATATTTGTAAGTATTGCCATGTTAGTGTGTAAATTCGCTATTTTTTTCTTTTTATTCATTTATATATTCCGGGTAAATTTTTTCTTTTTTGTGTGTGTGTTTTACTTGCAATTTACAAAAAAAACTTTGGCTAACCCTTCCTTTAGTTAATAATAGCAACCCAATTTAAATCCTGCATCCTTTTCTATAACCAGGGCAATGGGTTTAAATTTACTCTGCCAAAAATTAGTATATCTCAGCGTCCAATATCAGTGCCGGTGTTCAAACTCATCCTCCTGTCCTTTACATTGTACAGGCCTCGTTGTCTCCACCTTAGTGCTGGAATGGTTGTAAACTTTGTTAAATGTAGTAAGTAAGTTTGTGTGTAGCTGTGACAGAGTTTTGGGACGAGTATAAAAGGAAGAAAAACTTTTTATGTTCCCTCTCATTACTCTCACGATGAATACTTATGACAATTATTGAATGAGGCTTTGTACAAAATTTTTTTTGTGAAACGGGACCATCCCCCCCCCTTTTGCTCTGGAAGCTACGTACCAGCTGTCATTAAATTCTCTTCTTGATTCAGGTCAAACCTGTATTAAACAGCTAATAAAATTGACCATTCTCTAACAATGACCATGTGGCACCCCTAAAACCGGTACAACTTAAATTGTATTAATAATAATATTATTAAGGTCAAACAGGAACTTTCTCTTTCTGTCTTTCAAGAGGTGTTGGACATTACAGCTGCAAACCATGGGGTCAGCTGTTAATCAAAAGGATCTCAAAATAGAAAGTCAAAAAATGGATGGATCTGACTTGCCGTTAGCAACTACCAAAACTTCTTCTAAAAGGTATGTATCTTAAAATTATTAATTTTAAATGTCCACTCCAAGGCTGTGCTTTCCTGGCTTCAATAACTTACTTAATTTTCTTTACGTATATACTTAATCTTAATAACTTACTTAGATTTTGTTAAAATGTATAATCTATTTAAAAATAGGTCTGCAAGCTGTATTTGTGGCAACTACTTATCAGTACTCACTATATACTGGTTACATGTTGCTTCCTGTCATATATGACACACCCTGGTGAAAGCATGCAGTTACCCCATTTTATTAAACATATTAATGGCTTCAACACTGCAGGTCGCACATCATGCTGTTTTATGCTGTACACCTGTATAACAACTTACAAGCCCCTATTCCTGGCCACAGTTCAATTTGATACCAAGTGGTGTGTGATTGGTTGAAAGATATATGCACTTGGTTCTGATTGGGTGAATGGTACATGTAAACCCTATAGTTTGTACAGTCAACTACCTAAATTCCACCAATTTTTCTCATTATGGAAGGGCGTCTATTGAAACACATCAGCTGCATAAATGGCGGTATACATGACTAATTGTGTGCAGCTCTCAAAGCATTCTGACACATGCAGTGGACTTTTGATTATTTGAGTGAAGTTCTGCAAAGAGTTAGCTCATTGTTTGCATGAAACAAAAACAATTGCCAAATTTGCATGCACTCTGGCTTCCTTATGGCGATTAACTTTGGTTTACATTGATCAAATATGTGAGAAATGTGCATCATATAATATTTTATTATAGTATTTAAAAAAGATGCTGCACAGAGGTTTCCTTGGTGATTAGCAGAGTGAATAATTATAATGCCACAGCTCAACTGAGGTTGAACTTGCTGTTTCAACTTGTTCCGGTGCAATAATATTATGCTATCTTGTTCTAATACCTCGATCTCGCCCCAGGTCTGGCAGATTCTGTGCTCATACACCCAAAACATTCCCCTCTGCTGCCAGCTACTCAACAATTTCTTTATCCCCTGGTCCCTGGGTTGCTCTTACATAATAACAATCACATTAACAATATTATTATCAGGGCTGTGCTCCAGCAAAGCCTGGTGGCCCTTGGTGACCAAGTTTTGCTGTTGGGCGACTAGTCATTCTTATGTCTTTCGTACAAATCATATGCTGGACACCCTAGATTATTTTACAGTTTCAGAGCACTGGGCTCCATTCAATTTTCCTTAGAGCACAGCCTTTATTATTATTATTATTATTATTATTATTATTATTATTATTATTATTATTATTATTATTTTTATTATTATTACCACTATTAAAACTTTGAACGAAAAAACCTTTTACCCCAACTGTAGCATGCAAATGTGGCATGAAAATGATCTGAAATAAAGAATTCTGTTTTAAATCACAGTAAACAGCATCAATAAGTATAACCAGGAATGAAGTGTGTGTGTTAACTCAAATAACAATTTGAATAGAAAATTTACCAGTTACTTTTGTTGAAAAGAACATACAGATACAGTGAACCAAATGAAGAAGAAGAAGATAAACCATGTCTTGCTCCTTTGAGCAATAAATGTGAACCAAAAGTTGATTACTATTTCAGTTGACAGGCAAATACCCCTTACCAAAAAGAAAACTTTGGGAATGATATGGCAAAGCCGTGGGAATGTTATGGGAAGGCTAAGTGATAATTGCGATCGAGGTACAAGAACGTAACCCCTAATTTGTGTTGAGTGTTCTGTGCGTTATTGGGTTTCCTGCGCAATTAATGAGGGAGGTTATTTTGAGATTACATTTGCGTCGACACACATTTGCCTCACTTTGAAGTGCTTGTTTACATTTTGTCTCCCTTTGACGCGCTAACTCACGTGGTGTTTCGTGTGTCCTCGGCGTTCATCTTTCAAAGGTTTGCTGAGGTCTGATATTCTGTTTTTGTAAAGCGTTCATTTTTTTAAAAAGTTTGCTGAATCTTGGTAAAGCGTACATCGATCTGTGCTTGCTGAATCTTCCAAAGCGTTCATCTTTCAGATGTTTGCTGTTAAATTTTACTTTGGATTAAGCCTTCATATTTTTCAGCATGGTTCGTCACTGTCTTTGGAAAATGTGTGCGACTCCTGGTGCATGCATCAAACCGGGTTTAGTTTGGCTGCCTTTGTGTCACAAGTAAATCTACTGAGTTTGTAGCTCGGCGGCCGTTGTCAGGCCACAAAGTAAATTTACTGAGTTGTGTAGCTCGGCAGCCGTTGTGCCACAAAGTAAATCTACCGAGATGTGAAGCTCGGTGGCGCCATTTGATCATGACTTGTGATATTTTTGGCACCGAACAAACGAACACTTTAACTCTATGTTATATTTATTAGGAAAAACTTATAAACCAGCCCACAATAGCACCACTCTTGAGTCACTGAAATCAACACGCTTGACCAAATTACTGAAGAAGTTATTGACGTGAGCCGCACGCACATTCCACCGAAGGCTTTGACAGGGTTAGTGCGAAATTTGAATTCAGATGTGAAAGCTTTTAAAAAGTAAATTCAGTTTAATTCGTTTTGTCAACAGGTTGATGATTGGATGCTCTTAAAAATAACAGAGAAAATTATCCGAAGAAATGTTTTTGAAGAAAGAAAAAGAATCCCGGGTTAAGCGCTAATCGGCCTTTGAACAACTGTGCCCTGTAATCGCGCCAGTAAAACAAAAGTTTGAATGGTAGACTATTTACACGCCTGACACACTCTGGCCAGTGTCTCCTCCAATTACAAGCACTTGACACCGAACCATACGATATCTTTTGAAAATCTTCGTATAATGATACACAGTTTAAATAGGAGTTTCGGTGTACGCAACCCTTACGTTTAAAATATTCCATAATCATATTTATCTGTCCCACGAACCATCCAATCTTCCCCCCTCAACTGTTACCTGTACGCCTAACAAACATATCGAACGCACTCTCCTAAGCTCCGATTACTCCTAGTATGGAACTAATTTATAGGATGGGACCTTATTTTGGCAAAATGTAACCCAGGGAAAATATATGGGAGGGAAGAAAAGCCGATGCTATTCATTGTATGGGAGAGCTATGTCCATAGATATTCCATAGCACTGACATAACTGCGCCATAACTTGGATGGAAATGATATGGGACACCAACTTTTCAATGTGCCATAGATAATCCATACCAATAACATTCACTTTTTAAGTTCCATAGAATTTCCATTTGATGACTTCATTTAGGAATGTCTCCCTGATAGAGTTTCCAATCGATGGTTTTACAGAAACTCTGTGAAGCCAAAGTTAAACTCAGAGGTGTGGTATTAATATTCTTTGCTAAGTCCATGCGGGAGAAACTAGCAAAAAGTACTTTTTTATTTTATTTTATTTTTTTATATACCCCATCTAATAATATTTTGATGTAACTATTTTGAAATAAGAACATGTATTTTAAAATGAGTCCTGACTTTCGAACCAAACATCTTTCTTTCACTTTCTAGAAGAGAACACACATTAACGAGTAAAAATTTGAATTTGATCACGAGAAAAAAGAGAACAAAATTCTTTGGTCTGATTGGCTCATACTAGAAGTAAACCATTCTAAACGACGAAAAATTTAGGATCGAAACAAACCAAACGAAAAATAGGACAGTTCGTGATGAGGTCTGCACGCCCAATTCCTTGTTAAAGGACCGGTTTCTGATTGGCTGAAAGTGCTTAGGTGGCTCCGGTTGAAGTCTTCACACTGTAATTGCACAAACTTAATCACTCTTAATGATTTACTTCTAATAATATTATTCCTGAGAATTTCCGAGAATGATTTTTTTTGTTATTGATCTATAAAAGTAAAAATTTGATTTGTTGATAACGTATTTTGTTGATATTTTGTGAAACAAACAACTTTGCTTTTGTGTTTAGGTCATGCTTGTTCGGTTTCCGCTTCCTTTATTCAACTTGGGTGTCCTTTTGCAACTGGTTTCACCACAGTTTGGAGAAACTGTTTGGGGCTATGGGAGAGAATATAAGCAACCATCCTTTTGCCACCATAGCTATGGCCATTTTCCTCGTTGGGCTTTTTTCGATTGGATTTTTGTGGTTAAATCCTGAAAACAGATCTGCCAAGATTTTTGTTCCCCAGAATAGCAAATCTCTGCAAGATCTTGATAAAGCAAGCAAATTTTTCAAGTTGAAGCTGAGACAAGAGAAGGTAATCATTGCTCCTAAGCAAGGTGAAAATATAATTGATCCCAAGTACCTCAAAGAAGTCTTGCAAGTTCATCTTGCAGTTGAAAATTTGACAGGGTATGCTGATGTATGTTCAGTAAGGCCAGGAGTAAAAGAAAGGTCAAGAGAATTTTGCATGGCTGTCAATCCTTTGGAACTGTTTAATTACAATGCAGAGAACTTGATTAACAGAAAAGCAAAACTGAGTAGTGCTTTAAACTGTCCAGGTGTTTTAATGAGAAATGGCCGCCCTTCATGCCTTAACTTTCCAAAAATGTTTAGTGGCATAGCAAAAAATGAATCTTCAAACGAAATTTTAAGTGCCCAAGCATTGCAGATAACATACTATGTTGATGAGCCTAGCAGTGATAAAATCACAAATGAAATAGAAGCCTGGGAAGAAGCATTTATCCAGAAACTATCCTCTTTGCAAGATGAGTTGTCAAATATTGAAATCTACTTTTCTGCCGAAAAAAGCTTGGATGATGCAGTTGCTGCAAGTAGCTCGTCTGATATCCGTTGGTTTTCCCTCACATTTACTCTTATGTTACAGTTTGCTAGCATAATGGCAGGAAAGATTTTCACGAATCCGCTGACGGGACACTCCTTACTTGCATTAGGTGGCACCTTTGCTGTGGCTCTTGGAATCTTAGCTGGGTTTTCTTTGTCTATGCTAGCACAAACACCTTTTGTTAGCATTGTTGGTGTTCTGCCATTTCTTGTTGTTGGTATTGGCCTTGATGATATGTTTATTATTGTGGATCACTTAGATCGCCACGAACGTCAGTTGAAAGTTCCTACTGTAGTCCGGCGAGTTATGTCTGGGACAGGGGTAACAATTACCATGACAACCCTAACAGACCTGGTGGCCTTTGCTGTGAGCACAAATTCTCAATTCCCTTCAATTAAGTACTTTTGTACTTACGCTGCTTTAACGATAACCTTTGCATTTCTCATGATTGTGACTGTGTTTGTGGCTCTGATGTCATTTGATGTGCGGCGAATAAAAGCAAATAGACGAAACTGTCTTCCAATGTGCTATGCCCCAGAGCCAAAAGAAGGGCAGCCTCCTTGGGATGAACCTCAGCCTCAGGTATCAAACAGATTGATGAAAAGATGGGCAGAGTTCCTCATGTACCCAACAGTCAAGACTGCAGTTGTGCTTCTCTCTCTTTGCTTACTAGGAGGAGGTATATATGCCACCATTCACGTAGATCAAGAATTTGACAGAAGTTTGTTGGCCAAAGAAGGGACTTATTTTGATGAGTTCGTGAAAATGGAGCGAAAATATTTCGAACTACCCATGGAAACCAGTATTGTATTAAGTGGAAATGTGGAGTATGGAACAGTCTCTGTGCAAAATAAGATTACCAAGCTTTCTGAGATTGTTGCATTGAATAAATACTTTGAAAAAGATACTGTTACATGGATGGGGGCTTTCTTGAAGTACTGTGAGAATCATAATAAACCTTGCGATGGTGATGACTTCATGGCCAGTTTAAAGAGTTTCCTTAGCACCTCTGAATTCTCTTATTATAATGGAGACATCAAATTTGGCCAAAATGAGACAGTGATTGAAGCCTCACGTATAACTGCTTTCATGAGACGCTCCTATAGCTCAGTATTCAAAAAGGATGCCATGCTGTCTATGCGAAAGGATTTAAATGCAAAGTCAAAGCTGCCTGTTTATGTGGCTGCAGCTCCCTTTGTTTACCTTGAGCAGTATGCAGCTATTCTCTCTGAGACAATTCGTAACCTAACAATTGCAGCGCTGGCAGTGCTCATTGTGACAGTCCCCTTCTTGATCAATTTAAGTGTGTCTTTTTTGGTGTTTGTTGGTTTTGTGTCTCTGATCTTTGAGTTGTTTGGAATGATGTGGCTGCTGAATGTCTCTCTTAACTCCATCTCCATGATAAACCTGGTTATGGCTATTGGTTTTTCTGTGGACTACAGTGCCCATGTAGCTCATGCCTTTGTTAAGGCAACTGATACTTCAGCTGATAAAAGGGTGGTCGAAGCAGTTACCTATGTTGGAGCAAGTGTCATGTTAGGAGGTAAGGACACACTGTAGAGAGTAAGTAGCTAGAAAATGATCGTCCAAGTAAGTGAAGGCCTTAATAGCACTGTTGACAGTGACTGAAGTTTCGACAACCTGTGCGATAGTCATCTTTAGAGTCAAAGTGACTTGTATCACGTCTGTCGATGGTGTTGAACTCTAGTTATTGACCAGATTGGTCAATTAAGTCGATGTTATTGGTGGTCTGTCAGTTACGCCGTGATGTTATTGGCTATGAAGACTCTAGATGTGAAATCTAAATGTTTTATAACGAACACTACTGAATTGTAGTCGACAATTACCGGCACCGCACAAACGGATAACCAACAATTTAAAACCAACAACAAAAGACAGTTACACTGTGACAAAAGACAGACTGAAACGCACCAAACACATTAAGAGTCTTCATAGCCAATAACATCACGGCTTAACTGACAGACCACCAAAAACACCGACTTAACTGACCAATCAGGTCAATAACCAGAGTTTAATACTGTCAACTGATGTGATACAACTCACTTAGACTCTGAAGATGACAGCACAGGTTGTCCAAGAGTCAGTCACTGTCAACAGTTCTATTCAGGACTACACTCGCCCAGACGATCATGCTCCACCTGCTTATATGAAACGGCTGCTGGGTTAAAACCTTTCTCTACAGAGGGTATTGCTTAAAGGCGCATGTCTAACTAGAAGGCTTAGTATAAATTTAACCCATATCCGAGCTTTGTTCACACATCACTACTAAGACCCGTTTTTGTCCTTATGCAAACATTTTCAGCAATACATTACTATTATAGTGAAGTTAAAGCTAAAAAAATGTAGGCTAGAATTGAATGTGAAATGTTCTGGCATACATGTAAATTAGACTGACGGAAGCAAGACAAAATTTAATGAGAAATCGAGCGTGACTCTCCGCGTGTGGCTGCTAGTACCATTAATTTTGACTTGTTTCTAATTCCAGTCTTCCAGTACACGAACAAGTTCTTTTTGGTGGATAGAAAGTCCTATCCTCCTAGCTCTGCTACTGGAATGAACTTCTACTACAGTCTGAGACAAAAATAGTTGGAACTCTTCCACCGGACGCTGTTTCTTTTTTTTTACTTCTGGCCCACCACTACATCCACCCAAGGTCGTTTGTGGCAGTTAACTCACCAAATCTTGCACACCAACATTGGGAGGGTACGAAGACAGTTGACTGAGACTGTAGCATGACTGATACTGAGATGACATTTTATTTACCTGTCATGTAAACGAATAGGGTGCAACAAGAGAAACTTTGCCAGTACAGAATTGTTTCTTTAATCTTTGCAAAATTTTACAGATAAGCAAATGCAATGTGAATCTACCTTGTAATTTTTTCCACTAAGGAGGACAATGTTAAATGTTGATTTTTTTTCATTTAGGTGCCAGTACCCTCATTGGAATCTTCATGACAGCCTTCTCAAAATCAAATATTTTTCAGATTTTCTTCAAGATGTTCTTTAGCATGGTACTCCTTGGTCTTCTCCATGGCCTTTGCTTTCTGCCAGTCCATCTCTCTGTGCTGTACAATCTTGCTGCAACAGTGTACAAAAGACGTGGCTCCAACTTAAAACATAGTGAAGTGGTTCCTGGCGCAGAGGGTACAGTTTATTGCAACCCAACAGGGGATCAACTTCCTCTGGAATCTTCTGCAGTCCATCAAGAGACGCAGAAAGATTGTAGAGAAGCTTCAAACCTTATATCCCCTGAGCAGCAGTTGAATGACAGTACCACAAAAGGTTGGAAAAATTAATTATTGTTGATGATAAATACCAATTTAATATTTGAGAAGATATTGATATCAATGCTCAAAGCATCCAATATCCGAAAACCTGTAAGTCAGTCTCTAAAAACTCAATGAACCCTTGCTTTTTCCAAAACCTACTTCTTAGTATCTGCATACTTGATCAATTAAACTCAATAATGTTTGATTTATCATAAGAAAGGTTTTATTTAGGTCTTGCATCTCGTCAATAGCATAACATTACAATTTTAGTCAAGAAACGAAATTACCTTATTTTTCTCCGACCGTTCGAAAGCAGCTGAGCTCTTGGATCTCCCTGTGCTAAACGCCCTTAATAAAGGATTGTTGAAGCGGACTGTTGGCTACTTTGAGTCTATCATTTCAAGTAAGACTGCGAAGTTCGCGAGTAATTATTTAAACGCTGATATGATTATGAAACATCTCAGCACCGTTGGCCCTCCAAAAATTCAGCCTTGATTGTCATGGTGCTGGCAAGAGGAGTCACATTCCAAATACATGTGATCGAAGCACTGTCAACAGCGATTGATAACATGACTTGAATGATGAATTGAAAAACATGGCGGTGGTCCACCTTCATTAAGAAAGGAAAATACGTTTGTTATACTCAGTAATCGAATCGATCAAAAACAAACAGCAGCAGTAGCTGAAAATAAATAAACTTTTCACTTTAAAGAAATACGTACCTAGAAATAATTCACCTGACTTGCCGGTAGCCAAGAATATTATCAGTCAAATTTTAATAGTTCAACAGTTTCAACAAGAGAAAATTTAACGCGTATGATTGTTATCGTAAAAAAAAAAAAAACGAAAAACACATTTTAGTCATCTGACTTATTGAACAGCACAAAGACAACGACAGCAGCGGAAAAAAGTCGCCAAATCTCTACTCATCTGACCATGCACATACATGAACCTGAGGTGAGGACGAATTTTCGCAGCGTCCAAACTTTTAGACCTTCAGTCATATAGGTCACTTCAGATGCGTCACGGGAAAATCGGCAAACAATCTTAACTGGAAAAACCAGTCTCGCTGGTTTAGTCACGTAAACCTGTTTTTATAGTTTCCCATAACGTTCTTTTAGTTTTATCGAAACTGGTTTCAGCAAATCCCAAGGGATTATAAAATCATTACCATCACTGGATAGCTCTTCTTTCAGGGAATCCAATTAATGCGGTCCTATGGGAAATACACACGCCTCCTGGAAATAGAGAGGGGATGCCCTAAAAATTCTCTGTACAATTGGGCAAATAAGGGAATTTAACATTTAGGATCCTCTTTGGAGACATAGGTGCCTTATCACTCTTACTGCAATGTAATGGTGTGCAGATTTTATATGAAGAATAAGCTGAATACCACCAAATGCTCTTAGCTACAATGTAATTTTTTCTTTGGAAAATGAGAACCTAAATAGCCTTAATTTGTGCTAATTACCCTTTATGTACGAGCCTGTTATAGCTAACGTGGGAAAAGGTGGGTTCTTAGTCGCTAGTTTTTACTGTATTTAAACCAATAATGAACTCACTATTGAAATAATCAAGTTCAAATTTTACTCTTTTAGGAACGCTTTACCGGGTTTCACTATAACAATACTGGGATCATTATACATTTGTGAGACACTGACCACCTACCCCTCCTCTAAGCCAACATTTTGCCCTAAGTGAGAAGTAAATGTTAATGTTGGCTTAGGAGAGGGGTAGATGGGCAGTTTTCCTAGAAACGTATAATGATCCCAATATTGCACCAGTGTCACCATTGTCCAAGGTTTCGATCAGTCAGCACATTATTGTATATAGAGGATATTACATGGCCGCGCGGAGATACGAAATTTCTCTTCGAGCGTTGAAAAATATTGCACGAGTGAGCGCAGCGAACGAGTGAAATATTTTTTCAACACGAGAAGAGAAATTTCGTATCTCCAAGCGGCCATGTAATGTTTTATTTATTATATAAACACCAATGAAATAGCAAACCATTTCACTTTAATAGTTTTTTGGTGTGAAAGGCGCGATTTATTATGTAGCCACAGCAAAGGTGATATTTTCACATGTGAAGATATCAAGTTTTCGCGCGAAAGCTCACCAGGTATTTCATTGGTGTTTATATAATAAGGGGTATATATTTCACTCTTCTTCAAGAAATGATCATAGTTCACCATAAAACAAAAACCTGAGGAACATTTTCTGAATCTGACAAAGCAAAGAGCTTCGGTAGCATTATTGTTTATTGATTGGTTGGTTGGTTGACTAGAAAATATGCTTCTTCCTTCTTTCTCAAGAAAAGGTCCAAACTTTTACAATGACTAGTGCGCAGCAGCCTCATCTTATAATTATCCTAGACACCAGTACCAATCTAAATCATGTTTTGCTCTGCGGATTTGTAGGGCTGTGGCTTTATGACTACCAGTGTAATTGGTGCTTGCGCCTGGTCAGCAACACTTTACCCTTAGATTGAACAGCAGAGACAAAGTTGCAAGAACTTATTTCTGGTTGTCTAACTTGGTCTCAATTCTTCTTTTAAAACAGACAACAGAGGAACAGATGACCGAGAAAAGGAGAGTTTGGATTGTGAATCAAAATTGTGAGAGTGGATGCTTAGTTGGGTTGCACAGGTTCAGTACTACCAATCTATTGTTGGAAAAGACTGAATACGATGCAGTGTGTATTTAGAATTATTCAGAGGTGGCTTACTTCTTTCAAGGTCTGCCTACTTCACCATGTTATACATTAAGCCAGATTAAACATTGTTGTTTTTAAGTTGATTGAAAAAGTATTCACTTAAGCTTTCAGATTCAAAATCTCCAGGGTTCGTGACCAAACCAGGACGTTTTTTTTCGGATTCATGCACCTTCCTGTAAACGACAAAACGAATCCCTTACCAAAATGTTCTGCATCCGTCAAGAATCCGGAAAAATCTCCTCTAGTGTAAACCTGGTCTCTGAAAACCGGGAACACCTGAAATGTTTTAGGAATGTGGATTGAGCGACCAATTACCATAAATGAGACGGCACACAAACACGCCTCAAAACCACAAAGTAATAGGCCATTTTACAATTCTCAAAATTCATAGTTGGCTCCTAGGCTGAGGGGAATAAAACAAAAGAAATGATTATTCAGCACTGAATCTTAAAAGATTTTTTTTGTACCTCAACGATAGAGCCAACTTTTAATTTTGTTAATTCGAAACTGGCCTATTACTGTTGCTGCTTGCCTTTTAGTTTACTGTAGTTTAGTTTAGTCAATTTTTTTCTGGTGTTCACGTTGTCAATTCGCCCGAATAGCAAGTGTCTTAATTTTTTATTTTTCATCTCAACCTGAATGAATGATTGAAGAATGAAGCATTATTTAATCTCGGGTTTGGTGAGGTTGGTCAGACCTCTAGCAATAATTAAATATGCTAAAAAGCCGGAAAAAAATATTGAACTGAAAGAGAAAACCACAAACTTATTTACAATGTAAAGCCTAAATTACGTGATATAGCTATTTACAGTAAAGAAGCCTAATTACATGATATATATAATGAGAATTAGCTAATGCCAACCTTAGCTAGCGAACTGCAATATGCTTAGGGATCTTAAATACCTCTTATTAGCCGAGTTTTCGGTCCGTACTGTAAATTACGGACAGAGGTTTTTTCCATCGATTTATGGCCCGCGCGCTAAATCGATGGAAAAAAACGAGGATCCGTAATTTACAGTACGGACCAAGAAAACGAGGCTAATAAGATGTTTATTATATGGCTTCTTCCTGTTTGGGGGACCGGAAACAAGTGCAGGACGCACGCTTTGACAGTCATTTGACAGGCGTCAAAAAAGAAAATTTTTATTGGCGCACGAAAACAAAGGCTTTCCGAGAAAGCAAAAACAAATCCGCCATGTTGAAAAAGTTTATTCGGTCAAAACTAAGAGCACTGTAAGTTTTAGCTCTTTAATGTAACGCTGGAGTATTTTGGAAACCGGACACTGTGTCTGTCTAGAAGTCGTTTCCATCTTTCTGCCGTTTGTCCTTACCTTGTGAAAAAACACTGCAAAAGGCAAAGAAGTTTTTCAAGGTATTAAAGTTTGTTGTCATTGTCGAAGGATTCGCTCATTAATTGTTTTTGGGAAAACCTCTCTTTCTGCCAGTTCATTCTCGTCTTCAATTGTGATCTGCGTTAAAATTTTTGAACACCTACTGGAATTCTCTTCCTCGGTAAGGTTACGATTCAGTTTCTACAACAGCTTCGTTCTCATTAAAGCAAAGCTAGGTTAAAATTTGGAAAGGCAAAGTCAACATCCCAGTCCGCAGGGTTTACATACATATTTCAAAGTTATTCGGTGGAAACTGAATGAATGAATGAATGATTTATTTAATGCCGAAGACGTGAAATGTGTTTGCACAGTCCTCCGAGCCAGAGGCTCATGTTAAAAACGCTCTACAAACTAAAAAATTCAAAACAGGATAAAATGTGAATTATGCATATACAAATATTAAGAAAAACCTAAAAACATTATAATTTTGGGAAAATTTTTTAAGAAACTATTTTCTGAAAAAAAAAATAAAATAAAATAAAAACCTAAGAACATGCATTAAAAATAGATTTAAAAGGACTAATCGTTATAAACTGATTAAAATATTAAAAAATATATAATTATATATAATTATATACTGAATTATATATAATATAAAAATTATATATATATAAACTAGCCCAAGAGAATGTTAAAAATGTAAAAATAGATAAAGTTATATACAGTTCATACACTGGCACCCTGTGAAATTGACATTATTCAGGCGAGCACGAAATTGTGCTAAAGTGCTCGAGGATTTGGTGACAGTTGGTAATTGATTCCATATGTGGGCAATCATGTATAAATAGGAGTTGTGCATGACAAGGGAAGATCCAGCTGAGTAATTGACATCATTCACAAAGATATTTAAAAAAAGCGGACCTAGAAGGCTCCCTTGCGACACTCCACAGCGAAGAGGCAACCGTCTGACACCTTCCCGTTACATTTTACTCGTTGAAAGCGGCCTGATAGATATGACTGAATCAGTTTTATAGCTGAATCGTGAACGCCGTAAGCTTTCAGTTTTGCTAGTAATAAATTATGGCAAATCGAGTCAAATGCTTTGGATAGGTCAATAGCAACCACCGCCACATCCCTTTTATTGTCAAGAGCCTGGCACCAATCATCAGTTAGCTTTAATAACGCGGAACAGCAAGAATGCCCACGCAGGAACCCTGACATATTGTCGAAAAAAGACTAAGAGCGCTGTAAGTATTAACTAGTTAATACGACGCTGGAGTATTTTGAAAACTGGACATTATTGTGTCTGGCTCGAACTCGCTTCTATCTTTCTTTCGTTGGTTTTTGAAAAAACACTGCAAATGGCAAAGAAGCTTGTCAAGATGATCGGGTGCAGGTATGTTTGTTATAATATTTGTTGAAGGAATTACGGACATTTTCTCTTGGGCAAAACATCTCGAATCTCTGCCAGTCGATTTTCGTCTTCTTAACTGTGTACTGCGATAAAACTTTCAAACACTGACTAGAATCCTCGATAAGATTACGAGTTAGTTTCTTCATCACCTTTGTTCACAAATAAACACAGTTTAAAATGTTGAAGGCCAAAGTCAACATCCAAGTCTTCAAGGTTGACAGGCGTCTTATAACTTTATTTAAACCTTTTTTCCGAGGTAAAGAGATTTAGAGCTCCGAAATGAGCATTTTCTTTAAAAACATTGGTCCGTATAGCAAGTTACGGACCGCAAATTGACCATGCAATCGCATGGCGAAAACAGACTCAGCCATATAATAAGGTGGATTATTGTTTGTTGCTTTGAACACATGAATTAATATGTTCTGGATACGTCGGTCCACAAGGCTGTAACCAATTCGATCAAAAAGAGCGTCAAAGATTGTATTTGTGTGTAAAGCATCAAGTAAGAAAAAATTGCTAGCCTTGAGATTTTACTAATTTTACTTACGATCGAGCATAGAGAATACCATGTCTCTACAAGTTCAGTGTATTTGGCTTCACGTAAAATTTATCTGCTTTCCTCTTTATAAGAGTACCGTCGAACGATCAAGCTCAAATTTTTGTCAGTAGAGAATGTAATCCCAATGAATCTCGTTCCCAGGTTCTCTCAGGGACGGGTAGGAGAGAACCCTGGGAACGAGGTTGTGAAAAACGGTCTTTGTATCGCCTAATGTCACGAAATCTGGAATCCCGGAAAGTTTCGCTCAGGGCGGATAAAGGTTGGGCGGTGAAACGAGCGCGTCCGAGCAAAAAGGTGTGATGCAGTGGACTGGGACTCTGCTTAGAAATGTCGCTTGTTTTCGACTTCGGTCAGGGCTTGCGATGTGGTTTGTACATTAGACACTGCCGCTGTCACTGAATTATGGCGGCTTGATTTGTTTTCTTGCACTTCTTCCTCTTTCCTTTGTGCTGGTACGCTGTCTCTGAGAGGCAAACGTTGCTATTTTTTGCGGGAGGGTTAGTTGGAGTACTACATCTCTTTCAAAGGGTTTCTTTTACTACTTCCACGGACTCTACCACTGAATTATATTTTCGTGCTGCTACTCGCCAATATCGATGTTATTCCAAAACAAAAACAACTAAGTACTGTTTAAAACACGAAGGAGAATCTCATCTATGTCATCCATGGCAAAACTAAAAGACAGCAGATCGTGTTTCATAACTAGATGACGTGTATAAATGCGTGCAGCTCGTGCAAGGTGAAATTATGCTAATTTCAATCACCATCATCCTTCTTTTTAATTTTGAAAAAAACATCTCATACGTCTTTCTTTTTCTTCGAAACTTAAAGATTAGTTTCCCCTCAGTTTTTACTGTTCACCTTTTTTTGCTTTAGAGGGAAAAACGGAGAAAAAACCTCACAAATAACCTCAATAAATTTTGTTTACATGCGGTTGTCGGATTTGCAACACATTGAGCGAATCGTCATGGCGCGTTGCACCCTAGAAACAAAGTTTGAAGAAGTACAACGCCACTATATCAATATATATCAATCTAATTTTTTGTTATGTTATACAAAATTTATCCCCCTTCAACATATGTAAAAATTGAGGTTAAGAAGTGTTAAGCTTTTCCAAACGAAACGGCGAAAGACGATTAGGTGATATTTAGTGGAAGGAGGAGGTATTCAACACTTTCAAATTAAACTCAAATTTTGGCATTATACGACCAACAAGTTTGACTTATAGACGTACAAACACAAACGTATGAAACTGTTTATTGATATTGTTATGAAACGAATTTATCTATTTAACATTGTAGCCTGAAATTACAGAAAGAAAATAGGATTTCCGGTTTGCAAAAAGGAAAATTTCGCCGGCCTTCAAGCGCACCGGAAGCGCGGAAAGAGCGCTCGTGCCAGTCCTACTCCGCATCACACATTAAATGAAGAGCGGAGCGCTCGTTTCACCGCCCAACCTTTATCCGCCCTGGTTTCTCTTGTGGAATCCGAAATCCGGGAAAATTTTTGCTCGTAGAATCCGGAATCCTGGGCTTTGGAATCCAGAATACAGCTCGAGTAATCCGGGTCCCATTAACCCTTTCAATGCCAAATGTGGCCGAAGGCAAATTTCAACCAAATTTCATTTTCTAAAATTTTGACAAACAAATAGCACCATGAGAAAGTACAGGCAGAGAGGTTTCATTTGAGTGGTCACATTATAGGATTTCGTTCACAGACTCAAAAGTTAGAGTCACCTTACAAAACTCCATCAAACACTCTGGCAGTGAAAGGGTTAAGAGTGAAACCCAGAAGCCAAGTTCCACTGACAAAGACCTGTAATCCAGTACCTGGAATAGAGAATCCAAGACTGTGTTGGGTTCCCTTGCATGGGGCGATTTGTAACCATAAAGAGACCTCCGCCTTGTTGTTTGTAGTTCTTAAACTTCAATAGTTTATGAAAGCTGGGGATTAAAAAAGAGACAAGTTCATGTATGTATGAAATGTTTATTTTACAGAAGAACTTCTTTTAGCCAGTTTAAGATCGTTCAAGATATTTGTGTAAATCAACCAATAACCAGTTATTATACTTTGATGCAGTTATATTAAAAAAGATAAATCACTTAAGGTTGCAGTTTTTTGAACTTATTGAAGTTGTACTGCTTAATTTTGCAACAAATGGACGAGCATTAGGCTCATTGTTGTACTATTTATGAGTACTTATGTCCAGTTATGTTGTGATTTGGTTCTTACTCAGAATCTTCAGGGCAGGTCTACAGGTAGCTTGTACAACCAGGTTTTCCAACCGAAGGTGAAGGCGATATCTGGTAAAGGTAGAAAATTAATTTTTTCTGATTTGGTTCTCAAAACTGCCTAGAAAGTGCGGGCGTCACGTGAGTGTTGTCATCTGCGTACGTCATGGCGTGTGCATTTCATTCTTTAAAAAGTCTTTTATATCAAACAAATCTTTTCGCTGAATAAGTAGTTGTCCTTCACAATAGAGACCTTTAGACCTTTAGAGACCTTGAGTACGAAACAATCAACTCTTTGCCCGTAAACAATTGCTGGAGCTGGATTTGACTGAAGCGAGCAAAACAAATCCTTATGTGCAGTTTTCTGTATTTTCTGATGATTCAGTTTGCTGAGTTTAATTTGCTTGAATGAAGACCCTCGCATGGACCAGTTATTACTAAAAAAAAAGTAGCTAATCTAGCTAAGTAGTCGGAATCATGGCTTGGCTGCGAAGCTTGCAACCGATCTTTTGCTTTTAAGATCTTTGAGTAGGTTGTTTCCGTACAGAAAATTCTCTTCTTCTTTGTCAGCAGGTATAAGAGCCTTAAGCCTTATGTTTTTTTAATGAAAATTTGTTGTTTTGCAACCTTATTGAAGCTTTTTTTAGTTCACTTAAGCTGAATTTTATGCATGATGGAATTGTTCTTTGCTTGTCGCATCTCTTTGCCAGCTTAAAGTGGCGTCTATGGTCTTTAAAGTGACCTCAATCGGCAATTAAATCTTATACATAATTGGAAAGACGTTTTTGCAATAATGTAACTTTAACTTTGTTTGAAGGAAATCTTACTTACGCGTAGGTTTTTAACAGGTGTTATGCATGTTCAACTTGACAACACAAAGCAAAATTAATCTGCACGAAACGATCAAGTTTAAAAAACTATGGTTGCTTTGAAAACGATCTTGGGGAAGATTTACTAGATAAAGATTAACTCTTTTTCTCCCCACAAATCAACGCCAAAACTGCTGCATTGAGGATTTTGTTTATATTTTAGTGATCTGCGAAGCTAGAAGTGTCCGATCGAGCTTGGGTTTTAAAATATCAGCTCGAGTGCGACAAAGTTCAGTGACTTCAAACACATTGTGGGCAAACTTGAATTTCTTTGGACAGATTATTATACAAAGATATTTTGTTTTTGTGTCCACGGTGGAGCTCCGGACCTTATATAGCCAGGAACTTCCTTATATGAACACATTTTGTGAATGCATCTTGAAAAAAATCGGACTTACGCACGCACATTTCCAGTACAACTCAAGGAAATTAGTAAATGTCGTTAAAGTCCATTTTACTATGATGTATTCTTCGAGAAAATTAAATAATAAGGTTATAACCAAAGCTTGCAACTTTTGAAGACAAATTGCCTGTTCTTTCCGCCGCACAAACCACTTCTGCGCCAAGTCGCGCAACTCGAAAAACTCTGTTTTGAGGGTCTGAATGAGGGGTTCCACTTGTCGGTTGTCGGTTAAAATTCAGTTACTTTGTCGGTAGTCGGTTAAAATTTTCGATCTTTGTCGGTAGTCGGTTAAACTTTTTGATTTTTGTCGGTTGTTGGAAAATCTCAGTTAATAAGTAAAAAGGCTTGTGGCTGCACATCTATACCTTTAATGTTTTGGCTCTAACAAGCATGTCCTTTGCCATATTTTCCTTTCTCAAAGAAATAACACTTTAACCCTCGGACGAACAAGGGGTGGGGGGGGGGAGGTGTGGATGCCACTCCTTTAGTTTCTATGGTTACGAGGTATGTTGGTATGACGTAATAAGTAGCAGATGGTCAAGCCATTTTGAGAGAAAATGTATGTTTTTTCCAACTTTTTCAACAATAAAAGTAAATCTTGTGGATAAAATCATGCAAAGTGCTTATTTAAGTGTTATTATTCATGTCAAGCAATTACCATTTCTCCCTGTTTTGACCAAATTTCTAATTCTTGGTAAAATCCAAGATGGCGGCCAAGATGGCCACCATTGTTGGTGACGTCACAGGTCTCCGGCAGCGCCACAATTCATAAAATATACCTCATCTTGTTAAGAAGATCAAAGGCTTTTCAGTGAAGGCAAAATCGCTTCGAAATACTGCAACATATCAAAAACTCTGGCGAGGGGCCCGGGGGTCCGGCCCCCCCCCTTATTTTTCGACCAAAATGAGGCCCCAAGGGCCGAAAAAATTTTTTTTGCAGACCGGCCCCCCCTTATCTGAAGGGGATCTGGATCCGCCACTGAGGGGTTCCATCTACCCTCCTCTTGTACCATGGTGGAGGGTATGATTTTGCGTGTACGTCCGAGGGTTAAGTGGTTCTTTAAAACTTTGGCAAGGTAGTGGTTGGTTTTGTATGAGATTACACTTTTTCATTAAAGCTTCTTTTATAATAGACACTAAGGGTTTGTATTGTGTCACGAAAAGAAATATTTCTTTTTCTTCCTTGTTGTTTTGTTTCAGGAGCGCTGCTTTCCTTCTATGAGTCTTACTTCTAATAGCAATTTTTCTTTCAAAATTGTGTGGCCAGCCTCTGTTCATCAACCGCTTTTTGAGATCTGAAATACTTCTTTAGAGGATTCTCAAGGCTTCTTGTTTAGACAAATCCATTTTAACAATTGGTGGGTGACAAAAGGTGAAAATGTATATACTGGAAGGTTTCCTTTTAAAATGCGTCTTTACGTCAATGATATAGCTTTTTCTCATTTTTCGTTGAATGTTGTGCCTTGGTATCCAACCGGGTCTTAAAGGATTGTCTCAGTGTCAGATATTTCGGTTGTAAATTTCTTAGCCAGTAGAGCAGTAGCGTGAAGTAAGTTTACTTGTTCCGTGCATTTGAAGAAATCTACCATGTCTGGTTTACTTATGTCCCATAGGGAAAAAATATCATCTATGTAGCGTTTTCAATCAGTTGGTTTAAAGACCGTTTTGCTTAAACTTTGTTTTTCAATATATGCGGCCATGAAAATGTTGGAAAGGAAACTGCTGTTTGTGCTCATCGCGGTACCGTTTTTTTTTTTTACTGATAGTGCTTTCCATTAAACTGGAAAGAACTGAAGGAACTTTCGGACCGAAACAAGAAACGTTCAGTTTTTTCACCTTTGTCGTTTCAATCAGATTTATAAAGTCGGTAGCATCTTTAAGGTGTGGCTTCTGTGATTATGATATTCAGGTTGTAGTAATGTACCCGTATTAACAAAAGAGGAAGTTCTTTCTGTTAGACCATCTGATGAGTCATAAATTTAAAGAGGTTACTTCCTAACGGCTAGAAAATGATGCTAAATGCTCTTTTTTCTGAAAACGAATATTGATAATGTCAGCCCATGTCGGTAGTCGGTTAATATTTTTCCTGTCGGTAGTCGGTTATTTTTTACTCGTTTTGTCGGTAGTCAGTAATATTTTTCCCCTTTTGTCGCTAGTCGGTTAACCCCATTCACATCCTCTGTTTTGAATTTCCCGCTTTTTTTCACCTGACCAATATTGCCGTCACAAGCTGTTTTTCTGACAATTTTTCCGACCGCTCTACGAAGATGAGGGCCAAAAAACAGCAATTTTTAATTGCGAATATCTCGGAGATACTTGCTTCAATTGAGCTGAAACTTCATAGTATGTTTATTTGGTTCATTTAAACACACTCCACTAGAATTGAACTAAAACAAAAAATGTCGAATTTTTGGTTCATTTGACCTTTAAACACGTCAAACAGGTTTAACAACCCAAGAGAAAGCAGATCCTCTTATCTCACAGATTTCACCGCACTTTTAATATGAACTTGGGACAGAAGGTTATGAAGTCATCGGCGCTAATGTATTCTCTCTCAAATAAACGAGGTTCCACGTCAAAAAAGAGGCCTTACCGGCGTGCCATACACCGCTCTTGCGCATTTAAAATGTTTCAAGATTAAAAGTTAAGAGTGAAACGTACAGTCAACGTGTGATCATCAGCGTAGAAGAACTACATAACTATTCCCTCAAATTCTCCTTTCACAACCAAACACTTTTAAAAGGGTCTCAGTGCAAATGAATTGGGCGGTTTGTACAGATGGTCCTGAGCGTATTCCGAAGGTATGGGTGAATTGCCCTAGTAAGGATCATGTTACAGTTTGTAGACAGAATGAAGAT
>NC_133212.1:15178099-15203099 GCF_958299795.1 Porites lutea
AAACGCTTTCTTTTGTTCCAAAAAATCTGCATAGATGCTGGCCACGTGAGAGGAAACGCGAAAAAGAACAGTTCGTCGTCTCGTGCTTACGTCATTCACGGCGAAGTCGTGCGAAGGTAACAACGAAATGTACCAAAAAGCCTGTTGTTTTGCCTATTAAAACTACATGCTTTTCCCATTGCTGTCGACGTCCTTGTAAGAATTATAAGCTAACGCTCCCTAGTCCTGCAACTAAGTGTGGGAAAACATGCGATTGATACCCTGAGAGACAAAAACGAGACAAGGCATCAACTTTTCCAAGAAACCATTAAAGACATTCGTCAGGAAAGAACTATAATACCTGGGTATTTAAAGTAAACTCTCGGAGCTGTTTTCTGAGGTAGCCCCAACCCATCTCCACAGTGGCTTGTCCGGCAGGCAACGAACTGAAAGCAGCGAAGGCAAATTTAGTTTCTTATTCAATGTTTCGTGTTGATACTTTTCTAGAAATGATAAACTTTTTAAAGTTGATGACTAAAATTTGATTATGAGGGCACATTCTCCTTAATGAGGTTGTTGACAAACTTGGTACAGTGGAACCACGCTCTACGGACACCCTATATAACAGGTAGTTTCATTTGTCCCGACTAAAAAAAGCTCAAATATCTTCTCTAAAATTAAAGTGCTTACTACGGACACCAAGTCAATACGGACACTATAACATGTCCCGTCGGTGTCCGTATCAACCGTGTTCCACTATATTTTAATGCACACTCTCAACAGGATATTTTGGTTGCTGTGTCTCCTAATCCAATATTTCGCTTAGGAGTGGAAAAATAGCCAAAAGGGTTGAGTGTGGTTTAACCCCGACTTGATGACAGTGGAAGCCCGTTAATGCGGTCACCAATGGACCAAAAAAATTGGCCATAATAACGGGGTGACCGTATTAACGAGGATTTCTTTACAAGAAAATGTATGGTCGTTTTTGTTAGGTAGCCTAAAAAAGTGGCCGTAATAACGGGATGATCGTATTACCGAGGTGGCCGTAAGGCGGGGTTCCACTGTACCGAGAAGCAGTCGGTCACCCACAAGAATAGAAATTTCATCAATAAAAAGGAATTTCATCGTGAAAAAGACTGTACTTAAGATCTCCTTTTGGCTTAAGTTATCCCAAACGTCTTGCTGATTCAAATCGTGCGCTACACAAAAGTGAAACGTGGCTTACTGTTGATCTTTGTCCTGCTCGTTTGAAGAAGAATGTGACGCACCAGCAGCCAACTGAGAAAGAATCGTGTAATCATCATGTAAGTACTGATTTTGACGTCAAAATTCTAACTTTGAACTCGAAACTGAACAAGATGCAATAACAAAGCTTTATTAATCAAGCAAGAAACTACATAAATTGAACAATTTGGCTCCTTTTTATTCTTTTTCTAGTATTCTGAAGTAATTGTCACGCGGGGTGTCTACTAGACAGGGGGCGTTCATTAGAAAAGGGCGTCTAATACAAACTTGAAAGCGCAGGGAGGCAGTTATTTGCGGGGTGGCATCTATAACTCATTCAATGATTTTACCTTTAGCTTGAGATCTTGGTTTTTCTGTTGTAATTCTCTAAGATCGGAGTGAAGTTTGGCAATTTCACGACTCTGTCAAGGAAAAGACAAAATACCTTTTGCTTAAAGCTGCCGGATGACTATAAAGTGCCTACAATTGCTAATGTCTGTTTGTAAATTTAAAAGTTTGAGAATATACACATAAACGGCAAGAACAGAGCTTCTTCTGTCTTTTCAAAGACAAAAAAGCGATTTGCTGCTGCAACGTGCAGCCGTGACCTATTGCAGCAACTTGCCGCCTGACCTGTACTCAGGGATTTATTCGTCCCCGCTGTCGCAGCTTGATGTCGCCTTGTGTGTTCCAACCTTAACAGGAGTACACCCAATTTACTGGGCATGATTTAGGCACCCATCTCGCGTGAAATCGCACTTCCGATGCCTTTCTATCCCGCCGGTCATTATATGTATGGAATCGAAGACATCACCAACCTGTGCCATTTGTAATTCACTCTCAGACGGCAGGAACAAATCAGATTGGTCTGCCTGTGAAACGTCCCGTCCTTCTTTGCTTTCCATGTCAAATCTCATTATTCTGATAAAAATAAAGAAAGAGAGGCGGTAAACAAATGATGCAACACAATAACATCTATGTATAAAAGGATCCATTAACCATAGGAGTGCACGCTAGAAAATATAGAGAACACTGTGTTAAGATGACTCGCATGCTAAAGTATATTTGACAGGAAACAAGGCTTTTAACGGAAGTCGAATGTAATTTCGGATGAGTAAAAATTGTTAGTGACCTGCCACCAACCTACCCTTCCCTTAACCCAATATTTTGTACTCAGTGGGAAGTCAGTGTTAAATTTGGTTAAGAGAGGAAGGGGTGGGGGTGGGGGAAACTTTTCAGAATATCAGTGGCCTAAGTTCCCACTTGTCTTCTGTTCCTCAATGGTAGAGCATCTAGACTAGTAACCAAAAGGTCATAGATTCTCGGATTTGATGATTTCACTCCAGGCTAATTAAAAACATGCATTAATAAAACCAGTCACGCTGGAGTTTTCGGACTTTGGCGCCCGTTTCAAGCTTTGGGTGACGTTTCACGACACCCAAGAACAATATTTCCTTGGGACACACTTTGCAAACCAGCCGGCCTCTGTTTTTCAAAAGGTGGATAACGTTATCTAGCGGATAAATCTCTATTCGGTGGTTAAAGCATGAATTTCCCTGATACTTAACCACGGGATAGCTGTTTCTCTCGCCGATAGCTCAAACGAACGTTTGAAAAAAACGGGGCGATAACTTCACAAACCTGTAGGCCGACGAGAGTTTCTCATTTTTCTGTACCATTTCCTTGACTACGGCTTTTAGTTCTCGTATTCTTTTTTCCAAAGCTTCTTCCTTTTTCTCGTGCGAGTCTCTTATTTGTCTTACCATGACATCTATGTACGATTGTAATGACTCCACAGAAAGCTGTTTTTCACTGGCTTGTCCACAGAATACCTTGAGGTAAATTTTCGATAAAAGTTAACTGCGAAATAAGGTTGATATAACATAGAACAATTCCGCGAGCGGGGAAGGTAGAGTGACTCCTGCGTCCTATTGGTTACCCGGGAGGAGAAGATAGGTTCCGCTTGAAAAAGTTCTCTTTTTGACCATACAATAATTCCTTTATCGACCAAGCTTGTTCGTTCAAAATTGCCGAAAATTGGCCTCGACTTCGTCAAGGTTCATAGAAGCGCAAAAAAACCATTTGGCCAATATTGAGCCATCTTGACCTCACGCATACATACATACTACGAATAAACAAGGCTGGTAAGGTTCAATTCAACGTTTGGGTTTAGAAAATGACGTTGCATTCTACTAGCATCTCCCCTACCAACAGGAACAATGTTTTTTAACAAGAAACAGCCTGTGTTAAGAGATGAATCTTACCGCTATGTCATGAATGTATTGCTGTAATCTGTTGGTGTATTCTGCACTGAGCTCCTTTAAACGTAGATCCAAGTTATTGTTCTCTTCATACAAACGATGCCTCTCGCCGTTAGCAGAAATCAGATCCTTTAACATGAGGAGACAAACACACTAATTTATATCTGAGCAGTCCTTGGTTTTCCTTTGCTGGGGCCCGTTTCTCGAAAGACACGGACACCTTTCGGGCCCGAAGGCAAATTTTAAAATCAAAACCTGTTGAATAGTAAGAGCACAGTTTCTAGCCCACAAATCAGTTAATTTTTCTTCGTTAACTGATAGTGTCTTTATGATCTTGAACGCAAACATGACAAACACAAAACAGCTTTCCGGGCCCGAAAGGTTACCGGGACTTTCGAGAAACAGACCCCTGGTCTGTGTCGACACACATTGTTAATGGCTGTAGAAAGCAAAGGTTCCCTTCTTTGACTCAGAGACCCTCATTACTCTTTGATACAACACAATGTGTAGGTAACAGAAACATGGCCAAAGGTATAGAAGTCATTGAAAATAGTACTGAGAATAGGCCTCTTAACTCTCACATGATGTCCACAAGGAAATTTGTCCTTTCCTTCTCATAAATTTGTAGGTGTGGAGGTGAATAAGGGCTAGACGGGACGGGTTTTCCGGCCTGGCTTTTTTTCCAAGATCGCTGCGCGTCAACTATACTCAACAAATCTCAACTTTGTGATCACATGACAACCCATCCAGCCCAGTTAGCTGGAATCCCGGTATTAAGATGGCGTAATACTGTAATAAAAGCCACCTCGACAAAGCCAGCCAGTGCAGAAAACCCTTCCGGCCCACCTCATATGATCAAGCCCTAAGAAACAGATCTCTCAAGTATTATCAGAAGACCTACACTGTGAAAAACAAAACGCACTTGCCAAGCGAGACTCAGATGTACCAAACGAGTGTTTTCTGTAAAAAATCTGTTGAGAGAAGCAAATATTCGCCGAAAAATTTCCGATTACTTGAGGACGGCTAAAGAGTTCTAGATGACCTACAAATTTCGAAGCTTATCTAATAAATCTCTACGATTTTCTGAAGTTTTATTTTCATATTTCACTTTCCAAGTTAGGTTTTTTTCGTAGAAAAAAGGAAAGAAAAAGAATGATAACAGATAATTTAGGTATAAAGCTTTGATCAATGTGTAACCTACCGCAGACTGATGGGCAAGCTTTCGTTGGTATTCCCGCGAGGCTTCCTTTGCTTCTTGTAGTTCCTTTTTAAGTTTGGATCTGTAAATAATATTGATGCTATGAAAACCATTATTAATTCTAACTATCAAGCCTAGTTTTATATAGTCGTCTGAAGCGCCATGATTTTTTTCTTAGTATGAATAAGAAGATCGAAACAAATGGACGATTGTAGGGAAACTAACTCTTGATCACTGCTGACGAAGCAAGAATGAATCACAGAGTGACTTTCTTCTCTGGGTTCCAAGGCTAGGCTACTCTCATGTTGGGTGACCAAACAAAACCGATATTGATCAACTTCCTTAAGACGTTGGGTTGCAAATTATTTAGCTATAAAATCAGCCGCGGAAGAGACGGAGTGTAGCAAGTTGCCCGAATTGATTGTTTGATTAAATGATTTTTTCCAAACGATCTTGTCAAAACCGAACTTTGCAATACTGCAACAGTCGTCCTATCAGCAGGTTATACCTTTGAGCATGAAAAACCAAAAAGGGGCGCTTTGCGAATGCCACATCTCGACTTTAGAGCGACTGGGCTGGCTTTGATTCAGACGCCGAACTTTCATGTGCCGAACCCAATGCACAAATTATTACAGCGTATTTTGCAAGCAGTTTGACTTAAATGAACATTTTTCTCCTTTTGAGTTTGGTTCGGCTGGATTAAGATCGACGTCTAAGGGACTGTTTACATGAAGGGAGGAAGATCCTTGTACAGGGAAGATCCTAGAGGGCGGATCATCCTAGCGCCATATGTTTTCTGTATTCAGTTTACATGCAAAGGGTTGTACTTGTCCATAGCGCTAGGATCTTCCTAGTACTAGGATCTTCCTAGCTGAGAGGTAGGAAGATCCTAGTACTAGGAAGATCCTAGGACCATGTAATCTGCTTTCGCTAGGAAGATCCTAGCACTAGGAAGATCCTAGGACCATGTAATCTGCTTTCGCTAAGAAGATCCTAGTACTAAGGACAAACGCGACAAAAATGTCGGCGGGTCGTTCAGTGGCTAATTACGGCAATAAAGGCCGACCATTTCGTTTGGAATAATCCACGAGCAGATTATTGTGTTAATTCAGCTGAAAGGTAGTGATTTACGCCAGTAAAGAGAGCGGAAGGACCCAAATTGCATTTTGATTTTGTCGTCCGCCATTTTTAATTCCTTCTCTAACCTTCTCTACTTGGACAACTCATGGGCCGAAATATCTGCATGCAAACCCAACGTAAAGTTATTCCATCTCCTAGGATCTTCCTGGTACTAGGATCTTCCCCCCTTCATGTAAACAGCCCCTAAGTCAGTCCAGTCGGTCTAAATAATTTAGGTCAACCTTAATTCGAATTAGGCTCGTCTCATATAAACTTCGGCGTCTGTTTCGAGCCTTACATTCTCTCTTCGAGCTTGACTAATTCTCTTTGATGCTGTCCTCTTAGCACTTCAACTCTGCCTTCACGTTGTTGAGTGTTTTGAAGTAACTAAATAAGAACAAGAGCTCAAGTTAAAATCAAAATTCACAATGCCAAACAAAATCGGCTACTTTCTGAGCTGTCAATTTAAATTTCAGGTTTTTTTTCTGCATTAATGTGAAGATAACATTCAGTAAACAATCTTAAAAAACATATCACAATAAATTCACTGAGATTTTGTGATGGCACAAGCATCCCAAATTCATTATGTGAGCGCTTGGTGAAACATCGAGTAACATTACGTAACGGAACGACTTATAGGGTTCACATGGAAATGTAAACCCCGGAAAAAATCGCCTTATCTTGTTTTTTTTTTTTTTTGTGGTGAGAGCAATAAACTAAACTATGCAGTGCTTTGTATTCTTGTGTCGTTTTAAGTAAAGCGACCCGGGCTTGTTCTCCGACCCTGTCTTAACCTCCGTGAAAAGGCTTATGGTAATAGCGGTTTTTACATCCAAATCATGTAGGTTACAACTGTCTGTTGTAAGTATATTACTGTACAGAGATATTGCTGGCATAGCATACCGAGAGGCCTGACGAAGTCCTGAGAGTATCTACGTGGGAGGCTACTGTCCGCATGATCAAATGAGAAAAACTAAAGTTCATATAAAATTGTTTGTACACTATACCTGTTTTTCCAGTTCAAGTTTTTCTGACTGCAAGTTTAGCACACTTCTGGACAAGTCATCCTACATTACACAAACAATAATGTAATTGCATTCACTTTCCCCACGGTATTCCCCACATGCACCGGTGAGACTGACTAGTGTCTGGGCCCAGTTGTTCGAAGGCCGATTAGCGCTAACCCAGGCTTAAATTTTAACCCCGGTTTCTTTTTCGTTTGTTCAAAAGAATTTTCTGGGATTATTTTCTCTATTCTTTTTAGGCCATCCAATCATCAAACTGTAGAGAAAGACAATAAAACTGATCTTTCTTTGTAAGCTTTGATATCTGAATTAAAATTTCGCACTAACCCTAGGTTAACTTAACACTGCTTTGAACAACCCGGCCCAACCTTCAACTAACAGCCAACGAAGCCCTCGCGATCAACGGACTTCGGTATTAGTTCTCAAAAACCGTTTTTGGTGTAGAGAATACCGTAAATCACCTAATGATAAACGCCACGGGGGGTCTATTTAATTTTAGGGGTCCAAGCGGGGGCGTTTGATAGTTAGGAGGTGTTTAAAAGAGAAGGGTGTTTATTCTTATAACTGCAACAACCTTAACAAAACTAATATGCTTTTGGCACATATATTAAATATCGAGAGAGTTCAAAAAATAATTAATAGCGGAATATCCACTCCATCAATTGATACGTCTAGACCATCTAGAGATCCATATCGCTCTTTCAAATCCCAACAACGATGTCAGAATCCTCGCTCAGGATTATTGTGTTGCCTTCGTTAGTCTCTCCTTACTTTGAACTTGACATTGATTAAAAACGCAAAGCCTTGTTAATCAAGCAAGAAACTGAATAAATTGAATGGTTTTGCTCCCCTTTGCTAATTCCTAGTATTTTGGAGTAACTGTCATAGGGTGCGTCTGTTAGACAAGGGGCGTTTATTAGAGAGGGGCGACTAATACAATTTTAACAGCGTGTGGAGGGGACGTCTATTCGTTAAGAGGCGTTATCTGGAAGTGAGCGTTTATTAGGTCATTTACGGTATTTATCTCCAAAACAAATTTGACTGCTAGGTATACTTTTGCGTGGATTTTAACCCCAAGTGACACATAATGGCGGTTTTCATGCTAGAAACGTTCATAAACGCATTTGAAGTATGAGACGTCGACTTGTGTAAAAACGGGATGCTTAATTACAGCCAGTATTAATACCTTTTCGCGTAAAGAACCTCTGGAAAATTTGCTTGCTATTCTTCTCAGTTGATCATAGTACTCCTGAGGAAAGATGTTGTATAAGCAGTTTAGTGGAAATGTGATAAAAATGGGAAAAAACAATTGTTCGGACACAAACGTCCTCAAAACAATAAACTGCCAGACATTTGAATCATTGAGATAAACTAATCAAAATGATGAAAAACGGCAGATCTGATAGAAAATGTTTCTTGCCCTTTACGACATAATATAGTTTTAGTCTTTGTCTTTAAAAGCACATCCTTGGAGACGCAGGGGTGGTCAATTGGGTATAAAACAAATTGAAAACTTTCGCCGCCGTTTCTTCCGACCCGACTGACCGTCCCTGAGTCTCCGAGGATGCTAGAGGTGCTGTTAAATGGGAGGATGTTTCGCGCATCACAGGATGCAACATTGTTGCAAAATAGTGCTACGATTGTCGCCCTAAAAATCGTCGTGGCAGATTGTCTCGTGTGTGACCACCTTGGTAGTGTAATACGGATGAAATGAAACCCCTCAGAGAAGACTTTGCTCTCTAGGGACTGAACCATGAATAGACAGACAAAAACAGTGAAGGGAAAATAACTGGGTTAGTGAAGGATCAAATACGTGTTAGCTGGATGACGTTATAATTCACTCGTTTCATACCTTTGACCTCAATCAAATTGACTGAACGTCATTAAAAGTACAGTTAAAACCATTCCCGTGAAAAAAAATCAAAACTTGGGGTTATTTCTCAGCTGCACGGGTAAAGATGTAACTTTAAAATAATGAATAAATAAATAAATAAATAAATAAATAAATAAGAGAAAGGGAGAAAGAAAGAAATTCCAAACGAAATCTGATTGTCTGATTCGTTCAGTTTTTGTTGTGCTGTTACATGCAGAAGGAGACCTCATTTAAATATGAGTGAGCTTAATAAACAAAAACGTTTATGAGTGGCGCAGGTCAGCGGAACGTGAGGTATTTTACCAAATTTACACCTAATTTCAATAACGTTGTCGTAGAAAAAAGGAAAAAAAGGAAAAAGCCAAATAGGAATTAATTAGGCTAATTAAGCCACATTCTCAGGGTGGATTCATGTTCAGCTGCTGCATTTCTCCGCTGGAATTTTTTTGATTGGTTTTCAGCTTTAAAACAATGGCAAATTCTAACAGGGAAATACGACGTCCATGTGCGGATGCTGCAAATGAATTTGTTTAGCTTATTAGCCTAATTAATTCGTATTAGGTGGCTTTTTCCTTTTTTCATTTTTCTAAGACAACGTTATTGCAATTAGGTATATATTGCTAAGTGTCTTTTCTCTTATAGAGACGATTTGCTCGAAAACTTGAGAAAATCCATTGCACAAGTCCACTTTCGTTATAACTCCCAATTGGACGACTACATAGGACGTGCCATGTGTCAAAACAATTGACCGATATAGCAAAAGCAACGTAACATCAAATGAGAACGGGTTTTGCTATTAATCAAGTCTCGGTAAAGTCGGTTGTAAGATTCGGTGCGCCGTCGACGCTTTCATCGCGTCGTCTTTGCTAAATCGTGTGTTAAATTTCATTTAAATGCATTAGAAACAGTGCTAAAACTTGAGAATATACGTTTAGCCAGGGCTTTACACATAAGCACTCATCAGAATTTGGAGCCTTATTGTAAATCATAAAAGTGCATCATTTGATATATTTACCTGCATTTTTTCAAGTTCCACAGCTTCTTTGTCATGTTGCAGCTTTTCCTTGGTGTTAAGTAAGGTGACGAGTTCCAGCCCGAGTTCTTCATTTTTAGCCACCTTTAAAAGACAGAAACATTATGTTTCACGTTGTAGACTGTCGTGGACATGTCTGTCACGCTGGTCATGAAAATCTGAGAATTCAGTATAAAGTTAAAACAAAGTACTGCGCAAAAAGTTGTTGTGGTGCCCACCTCTTTCTGGTAATCAGCCGTCAGCTGAACATGGCTGGTTTTTAAAGCAATGTATTCATTTGCTAGTTCTTTATGTTCTGTTTCCATGCTGTCCAGTTGCTCTCTGGCTGTTGCTAGGTCCGCCTGGGTATTATCCAAAAACATCTGCAACTCCATGACGTTATTTTCAAGAGCAAGTACCTACAAAAATAAAGATTTTAGCCTTGTAAAATGTGGTAGTAACTTTGTTGGTAGGTTTAGTACTTTAGACACCGCATGTGCTGGCCACACACAGATTTAGACCTGTTGTAGAGCAAGCACTCTTTTAATATTGTGAAAAATAACCGGCATCAGGCAAGAGTACTTCAGGACTAAATGAGGTTTCATTGGAATTGTAGACTGTTCACTGACATTTTCTTAAATTTCCGTAAGATCGTTAGGATCAAGCACCTTCCCTTACAGGCGGCCGTCTTGGTTTCAACCTTACCGAGTCTAGTCTAGGAATAAGTATCAAACCTTCTTAGGGGTTGGGGAACGGTTGTCTGTACTTCCTTCCCTTTCTGGCGAAATTCCACGCATTGTAGACTACTGACCTTTTTAAAGTTCCTCGCAATAGAGCGATTTTCGTATGACCTTGAAATGAAAACGTGCGAACAATACAGAAACAACAAACGAACGGAAATAGAGCGATTTGATTGGTTTATCGAACGGATATAAACGCGCGAGGTTTTTGGTTGGTTAAGCGAACGCTCGGCTGAAAAAGCTTCCTGCCTGAGACCTTTCTAGAAATCAATCGGTGCTTCGCTGTTACGTCATACTGCAACACAATTTGCCACTCGAACAATGCCATCTCCATATTAGCGTTTTCTCTAGCGGGAAAATAAAGAGTCAATGTTTTGACCTTTTCATCCATTCGCTGATAAAACAAATAAGGAACACTTACCGAAACCATTTTTCAACGTCACACCAAAATCGCTCTAGTGTAAATGCATCGGTTTAAATTATTTGTCTCACAAGTACCGGGTACTGCTTCAACACAATCTTTCCCAGTAACTTCCCATTTTGGGCCGAGTTGTGACGATTAATACTACTGACATTTCTGTTCAACAAACGGTTTTGGTCGTTTCCTCTTTCAAATAAATACTCTCGACTAGACAACTACCTTAAGTTCCAGTTTTTAGGATAATTCAGTGCAATTAATACTATTCACATTTTTGTACGCTAGAAAACCTTTCCTGGCAACTTTCCTTTCTGCAGGTTCCAGAATGCAGGTTTAAGTTATTTTCTCTACCGAAAACTCGGGAAAGCACCTTAACTCTAATTTTTTTTTTTCAGTTGCGTCCTATTTTGAGCCAAACCAAAAAAACAAACCAAAAAAAAGACGCCAGCTACGCAGACTATATTCACAGAGAAGTTTGAATATTTTAGTGTACTGAACATATCCCCGCAATGTTTTTTTCTTCAAGTGACAGACTCAGTTTACCTAAAGCTAAACCAGAAACGAGACAGTTGCCTCAACAAACGTATTTCCCTTTCTGTCAACTATATTAAATTTCCTTCTACATTCTCGTTGTGGCTAACAAAAGCATTCGTGCATATAAGCCATCATTTGAAACGCAGACAGAGATAATTGTACAACTGATACCTTGTTACCAAGATCAAAATTTGTTGCTTCTGCGTCCTCCTGGATTCGGTTGTTTTCTAACTGAACATCCACCAAGGTCTTCGAGATCTGATGACAATAAAAAATTACAAAACCACCAGAGTGGCAAAAGGTTTTTAAATAGAAAAATAAAATCAATCAAAATCAATCTTCAAGCAGTTTCTCCTTATGAATACGCCTTACACAAATTTACATTAGACAACAAATTTTACCATCAACACCCTTGTGTTTAAACAGAATCCATCGTAGTGCATTCTTTGTGCATACACGTACACATAATTTCAAAAAAAGGCTTGGTGGTGAAACCTGCTTGCCTTACATAAATGTAAGACCTAGATGTCCATGTTTATTAGAGTAATCATAGAAAAATTAGGAAGCTATTGCTTTAGAAAATGAATGAAAAAAACATCTGCTTGGTGAAAAAAAGCTAACGAATCAAATATAAACTTAATTAAAGTATAGTACAATCAAAAACCCCTTAGAGTGATTATACTAAATCGTGAAATAGATTGTGGACCACTTCACACTCCTACACACTAATTCCATTGTATTCTTTTGTTTACTTGTAGCTATTTGGCTTAAATTGTTCATCTCTGTTTCCCGGGTTAAGTAATGTAATTCTATGACATCCTCCTACTGCAGGGACATTCATTTAGACTTTTTTCCTAACAACTTTTATTGGTGCTGAAAACACCACGTGCAAAAAAATCTGACTCCTGGTATTCAAGTGGATGAGAGGGCCTTCTCATCTCTATAACAACAGCAAGTACAACGCAACAACATGTACAAGAGAGAGGTCAAGAATGCATTTACATACATCTGTACACTATGAGCAATTCAAATGCTCATATTGTACTTTCCAATATCAGGAATTTAATGGCTCTACTTTAGACATCTGGCAACATTCAGAGACAAAAAACATTTCACAGTTAGAAAAGTACTTGGGATTGTAATGTCTAATTTTTTTTTTTTCAACTCAAATCTTTTCCCTACACTTTCATTCAAAATATCCTTGGGGCTTACAATGTAAGTTGGCATATTTCTTAAACTAACAATGTGTTTTGTTGCAGCTTGTTTGTTGTTGGTTCTCTCCCTTGCTTCAAGAGGTTTTTCTCCAGGTATTTTTCTGCTCTCCTCATAAACCAACACTTTAAAAATTCCAATTCGAACAGGAATAGTGGATGAGCTACCAGTAAATATTTATTTATTTCTTTATTTTATTTATTAATGTTTTGTTACAACAAGACTAACCCGTAGCTTTTCTTCTTCACTGGTGATCAGTTTTGAGGACAGCTGAGTCTTGGAATTCATAAGTTCACTGTATCTTGTCTGCATCTCTTCTAACCTTGTATATAGCTGTTCATTCTTCTCCTGCAGCTGAAACTAAAACGTAAGACGTGGTAATAATATACATAAGCTGTACATTAAATTACCCACTTTTTCCGCGCCACAGTTAATCGACCAAAACTATTTTTTTTTCTGATCAAAAACAATTTTGGGGTAAAAAAAATTATTAAAATGCAAACCTGTAAATTAAATTACCCTCTTCTTCTGAGCCACAGTTAATCCACCAAAACTATTTTTTTTTTCTGATCAAGAACAATTTTGAGGTGACAAAAATTATCAAAATGCAAACCTGGGTTCCTGCATTTTTATAAAGCTGCAAAAACAATGTATGGTGTGGACGAAATATATTGTTGTATCTTGTGGTCAGTAAAAAAATTAACCCCTCTGCTTGCTCTACATAATGAATACTCTCCATGTAAGAATGACTGTGCTGAAAATTAACAATATCGTAGCCTGCGAGCAAGCTCTCCTATTTAGGAGAGCGATGCAAGCCACAAGAGAACGCGACAATATTCTCCAAATGGAGAGCTTGCTCACAGGCTAACAATATTGTTTTAGTTTCTAGTATTAGGAGACGATTACATTTTCCTGTGTCAGTTGTGCCATTTGGTTCTTCAGCTCTTGTGCCCTGGTTTGATGCTCTCCTGATGCCATATTCTTTGATCCTCCTGTTAGTCTTGCATCATCTTTAAGTTTCATGATCAGCGATCTAAACTGGCACAAAAGCTCCTGTACATGGATCCATGCCAATAAATCAGTACATAATAAGTTAAATTTGTACCGGTATTCTGACCAGAATTACACTGGAATAAATTAGTACATTGCATTACTGCTGGCATTCCTCTAGAATTGACCACTCCAGAAACACCATAACATACCATAATGTTCTTTGTTTGTCACTCTTGGGAGTTAAAATGGCCCCAAGAAAAACTGAAAACAATGCATAGGCAAAATTTGGGGTGACAAACAAAGAGCATTATGGTATGTTATGGTATTTTCTGGAGTGGTCAATTCCAAACTGCTCCAGCTAAAATTCAAAACAATACATAAATTTCAAGGTACACATAGAAACTATTAAGAGCACCTTCAATATTTAACAGATTAATCTCCATTCTTTACTAGCTCAAATTAAAAAAGAAAAGAAAGTTATACAACATTTCCAAGGGTCAACGAAACGTTTACACTATGATTTTCTCCATGGAGATGCTCTGTTTTGACTGGCAAGTATCAGGTTTTAGTCACAAGGGTATCATGGATTTTTGTTTTTCCAATTTCCAAGTTCAACATGTACATTAAACTCTCTTTGGCTTGTACTTATATGATCACAGAAAATATCAGCGGTCTGTTATCTCTAATATATAGTTCCCTGCACTCACTCAGAAGCATCAAGCCTTACGGGAATATACTGGGAGGGGTAATATTTGGGTGTTAACCCCTGTAACTAAAAAAACAAATAAACATATCACTTATACTGAGTACCTTAGCCATGAAGTCATTTACAATTGGATAGTTTTGAACTTGTGCAAGTTGCCCTGCTGTTCTGAGGACACTGGCAAGCCCCAATGTATCAGAAGGGTGTAGGGTAACAAGCGCTTTAGTTTTACAGTTTCCACCAAGAGCATCCTTCAATAATAATGTGACCTTGGATTCCCTGACACATAAAATGATACTAATTTTAAAATACTGCTTAGAAAATACATTGTTTTATTGTTGGAATCAATCCTTTCACTCACAGGCTAAGTCATAGTGAGAATTGATGATAAGTTTACTCTTTTTCATCGAGGATAAAATCTCATACTGTTACCATTCAAATGAAAACCTCTTTGACAGAAACTTTACAAAGAACATTATGTACAGTGTACTATACATTGTATGAAACTTGGGATTTTACAAAAGGAAATTTGGACTTTTTGACATTTTTACTTTGGCATCTCCTGGGAAGGAAAGTTTTATGAGAAAATAATTAAAGAGATGCCAGTATTTATTATTATTATTATTATTATTATTATTATTATTATTATTATTATTATTATTTATTAATATTGCAATAGTAGAATGCTTGCCTTAAGGCCACACCACCTGTTTTAATGACTAACTCGATTTCATAAGACTACATGTACAGCTACTACTACCTAGGGTGAAGCATCAGGATACTTGCACAATGTACATATACAATGTAGATTATTCTGCAATTTCAAAAAAAGCAAAAAATGTTTTTAAAACTTACCCATAATTTATTACCCTGGTGGACTTTGGTGAGGCTGCTAGTTTTGCTACAAGATTTCCAAATGCAACAATAGATCTGTTTAGTGTAGGACCTTCTCTCATTCGAAGTTGGGTTGGGTCTTCAGACAGCTTCTCTGCACCAGGCAGCTCAACCACTAGAAACCGAGAAGTGAAAGGATCCTGACTATCTTTTGGAATCTGTATAGTAAAATAATCAAAAAATACAGTATCATTTTTTTTATTTATTTTCATTAAAACAGTTTAATACCGTGCCACACATAGTGTCACTGGACACCATTGTGTGGTTCCAGAATAAAGCGAATAATAGGCCATTTGCACAATGACGTCATTTTACTACTACGACCAGATTCCTTTATGGTTTTCCTTTCTTGTGCAAATTAAAGCTTTTGTTATTTAAACCGCTCTGGGATTACCAAATTTAAATATGAAAGAAAAAGCGAAAAGGATTCTGGTCGTAGTAGTAAAATGATGCCATAGTGCAAATGGCCTATTACATACCCAGCCCACTGAGGTTCAGTTAAAACTATGTAGCTGAATGATCATGGTCATTAATTATAGAAGATAGACTGGGAGTGGAGGGCTCAAATGGAAACCCATCGTAGGGGAGTACGAAAAAGGATAAATGTGCTGGAACAACACAAAACAATTTCCTAGCCGTGATTCTGACTTCAGTCCAGCGCAGTGTAAAATGAGTGCTGCTTAGAAGGAATGAACTTGGTGCTAGTGCGGCAAAGCTAATGTTATTCAGATGGCTCCTTGAGAGGTCATAATCACAGGAAAAAATAACAGATTCCCATTTTTGGATATTTTAGGGTATTTAAAGAATACCCACAAAAATCCCAAATTTGGAAGAGTAAGACAAGTCCCAATCAGGGAACTTGGTTGGGAATTCCCTGGTTGGGACTTGTCTCACTTTGCCAAATTTGGGATTTTTATGGGTATTCTTTAAATACCCTAAAATACCCAAAAATGGGAATCTGTTATTTTTTCCTGTGAATTGTCTTCTATTAAAATAAGCAGCAACAATCGTTGTTGGAAACTATCAATTTTTAAACACCCCAGAGCTCTGTCCTTCCAAGCATATACAAGTCAAGTACTTGACAGCATAACATCTCATGCTGTTACAAAATCTGTAGTCCAGAAACCAGTATCCTGTTCAAACTAATTAACACAGGGCTAGGATGTTGGATTGCATTGAGGATGGTTTAGAAAGTGTTTTGGAAATATTTTTCTCTGATCCATTTAAAATTTCATGTACTACAAATGTGCTTTTTTACACCTGTTTCTATACTTTATTTACATGTACAGCTAACGATTTGCAGTCTTTGATCTGCAAAGTTCCACACATCCACTGAAGCACATCTTTTTATTATCATATTATTATTTACAATTACACAGATCAAGATTGCTATCCCAAATTTTCTTTGAAACTTTGCTGCTATCCTTACCATAGAAAGGTCAAGAGCAAAGAACACAGCTGCCCTAGTTTCATAATCAATCGGCCCTTTCGTTCTGTTTGCCCATCCTTGACGAAACAAGCTGGTGCATTCTGCAGCATCAGCGGTTCTCTTATAAGTAGCATTTTGCAAATAAACTCCATTTCGTCCATCCTCATGCACATCAATGTGTCTTTCTGGAAAAATTATTAAAAATAATGTTGATTTATAAGCCACCTGAAGTTCCACAGAAAGTACATTGATAGAACACAAGGTAAAGTTACAGGTATTCTACACACTAATTCTTCAGCTTTACATGTAATTTGTATAAAATCTGGTTCAGTGGAAAAAACTGCTACTCAATCAATTTTGTGGATCGTGAAGATCAATACTTACATTTGTAAACTTGATAATGCTAAGTGAGATCTACACAATCAGAAGCCCTTGCTGCCAATTACAGCAGTTACCTTGCCTACTACTGAATAACATTTTCACTGGGCTGTTGTGGGTGTGAGTGCCATCCCATGGGATCCTGAGAAACTTAAGCCTGTACTAGACCACATTCAACACCGCATTTTACAGCATTTATGAGTGAAGGTTCCTGGTAACCAAGTGCTAAGCTAAGCTGTAAGAAATTGCACTCAGCTCACGGGGGCCAGTCTTGGTGACCTTTCGGGACCAACATCAAATATTCACATCAAAACCTACATCTTATTATGATATGTAAGGATATCTGCAAAATTACTTGCACCTCTTTCTTGGTAGCCTGAGTAAACAGTAGACACTTCACAATGCCACCACTAGTTCTCCAAGTTCGCAAAGAAACCAGTGGAGGCGCATTCAAATGTCAGCTGTTTTTACAAGCTACTTCTTGAACACAAGCATAACAGCTTTCCAGCCTGTTATGGGTCTGAAATGTTTCTGGGTCTTTTGAGAAAAGCTCACCAGGCTCTTTTAAAATCTACCTTGATCATACAAAAAAGCACTTTATTTCAGTGTCAGGGTATTTAGCAATAAAGTACTAATTGGGGAAACTATTCTTATGTCTCCAACTGAGATGGGACCGCCATTTTAAGTGGTCATCCGTGGCGCCACGCAAAGTCTAGTGCAAAGAGAGTACCTTCATTTCCAGGTTATTTTAAGACCCCGAGTGTTGGTCCAGCCCCAGGAACCCATGACCTCCTGCTCTGCAGTCAAGCGCTCTACCGACTGAGCTACCGGTAACCCTGCTGTCATGAAATACCCTGAGTGTTGGTCCGGATTATCCACTAAAGGGATTACCCATCAGGGTGGATTTGGTCTTAACTTAGAGTATATGTGGGTAACTGTGTTGGTGGGGGGAAGGGGTGGGAAATGGAAGTCATAATTTCCTTCTCCAACGCCACTCTGGTGGTCAAGAGGTTCACAAGTGAAGAGTTGGACCACTGTATCATTTAACCAGTCTGTGTAAAACGCAGACTGCGGACTGCAGACTGCAGACTGAGTGTAAAATGCAGACTGCAGACTAAGAGTAAAACGCTGGCTGGGGTAAAATGCAGAATAAAGACTGTAGACTTTTTTAAACATTTGTGCTCCTTCTTCTTCAAATCGGTGAAATAGCTAGCCGGTATCAGTTACACACTTCGCTTCCTAGTCGAAGTGAATTGCACATTCGCCAGATGTTTCAATGAACATCCAAACAGCTTATGTCTGCGTACCTTGATTTGCAATACTTTCATAGAAGGTCATCCAAATTTCCTGCAGAACATCTTTTCTCTGCTGTTGGAATGACTTACTCCCGTTTTTATCGCCATAATTCCTGTACAGTATTTTGGGTCAGCAGCTTTCATTTAAGCGTAAACATCGTGGTGTTGTACCAGTTCAGGGTCCCTGGTCACGTATATTGAAAACTTCGCATCAAAAGTTGAAGCGTGAAGTCTCTCGGATGGAAAAAAGGTTCAAGATTGCGATTATGTTTTCGGGTCATTGACGACGTTCCAGAGAAGAAAGGAATGGATTTGTGAAAGCAGATGTCATCAAGTAAGTGTTCGTTTACGTGTATTTGCAGGATTTTTTTGCCCTTAAACCCTTCCACCACTACAGTTTATGGTCGGTCTGCATTTTACCCCAGCCTGCGTTTTACTCTTAGTCTGCAGTCTGCATTTTACACTCAGTCTGCATTTTACCCCTGGTCCGCAGTTTGCAGTCTGCAGTCTGCGTTTTACACTGACCGATCATTTAACCCAGTCAACTTCTTCTGGGCTGCAAATCTTTCACGCTGCAAGAGCCGCCACATCAGACATCACTAGGATATCAGTACTTACCCTCATGAGGAAGCACAAGGAGATCTCTTACTTTCTCATTGTAAACTTCGTACAACTGCACGTAAACAACTCCGTCGTTAAGGTCATTTCTTTGCACCCTTAAATCTCTTCTTGCCGATCTCTCATTTTTTATTCGGGTGAACACGGCGTTTATAATCAAAGGAACTAATCCTGCCTTTGAAGTTTTCTCTCCGGCAACAGAGTAAGACTTTCCCGAGCCTGTTTCGCCAAAAACTAGTACACAGACATTGTAACCAGAAACCAAGAGGTCCACAAGGGAGGAAAATGCATCTCTAAATATATCGTAAGTCAGTGACTCAGATTTGTGCACCGCACTGAAAATGTGACCAGTTCCATCGCCTGCTTGTACACGAGTCCCAGAAAGATTGAGAGAAAAGTTCTCTCCCCGTTTTGGAGGCCGAACGCGAGCTAAAACTTCCACGTTCATCTGTCACAAATATCAAATACTGCCCGCCATTGAAATTAGCAGCCTGGCCTGGTTGCCAATGCTTGGCTACCAAGGGTGTTTTTTAAAACGTCTTCCATCGAGCATGGAACAGACACTTTCGATGTAAACAGTGTCCCTTTCTTCTGTTTCCTCAAGTAATGTGGAATGTTATCTTCGAAATAACTTAATTGAAGCCTTTTCACAACAATGTTCCCCACAGCTGGATATTTTCGGAGCACAAACTGTCCTTTCTTTGTTCATGGTTTATGCCACCGGCCATATTGCCATTTCCGACACAGCAAACCTGGTAGGTACAGCATGTTTTTTAAAAGGAAGAGTTTACATGCGATAGAAGTCGAGATTTTCCGTTGATTTATAGTTCTTATCTTGCAATAATGTCAGTTCTTCCAAAGAAAAGGGGGAATAGGAAGCAGAATTTTGAAATCATCTAATTAATGATATTAATCTTGATTTTGAAAAACCAGCTTGTACCTATTGGTATGTATCAGTGACATGCTAACTTAACTGGTTAACCCAAATGAAAGCAACAAACTTTAAACGTCGACTCTCTGTCTTATGGCATTTTTCAGTTTTAGGCTCAAAGGGTTGGGGTGGGGGGAAGGGGGGAAACTTTTAATCTCTGCCCCTCTCTTTAATACCCCTCTTCTGACTCCACCCCCAGAGAAGCACCTAGAGCTTTGGAGCTCTAGGCCCGGTTGTTCGAAACTCCATTAGCACTAATCCATGATTAGACATGCTAATCAGTGATTCAAATTTAATCCATGCTTAGATTGCGTTACACAACAAAGCCTGATTAGTGCTGATCAACTGACTCTAATCAGTGGCTTAAATTTAATACACCTCCGGAGGAAGGTTAATGCCTTACTTGATCGATTAAATTTGAAACAAAATGGCTGACATATTTTTTCATCTCTCAAAGATGCCCATGAATTTATCGATACAACGATAGTATGCTCACTTGTAGCGATCAAGCGCTTCGGGCTCACTACAGATTTGGCAAAGAGTCTATTCAGTAGCATTCTTTTTCGCGCCAGTAATGCTGTCGGAAAATTTAGACCTTATGAGGTCCAAATTTTCCTCGACGTTTTCCGTCAATATGGTTATTTTTGAGTCTGACCAATTTATTATTTTTTTGTAGCCACCTTGATCTGCTTTCCTTTTTCTGCAGATGCCATATTGGAAACCTTAGGGAAAGATTCATTATAGGTTGCTAGTCGTGGATTAGGGAGACAGTATAAATGGTTTTACACTGAGTACGAACTGTTAATCAGCAATTGACTAATTGCAGGTGTAATTGGGCTTTGCACAATGCTCTCAATTCCACTGATTAGCTAATCAGGTGTTAGCAATAAATTTTAACCCATGATTAAGCTTAATTGTGGATTAGTTTAATAACGGGGATTGTGAACAACTGGGTCCTGGGGTAAGACAATTTTGGTTTGTAGTTTTTGGGGGTTGCTGGGATTTCTCATTGTAGTTATCCCTGGAGGGCCAGGGATTGTGGATTACAGTGGAACCTCAATGGAACCTTAATATTACAAAACTCTAACGAAGTCCTTGGTATAACAAATGACTCTCTTTGCCCCAGTAATAGTAAAATGTATGAAAAAAAGGAAGAAAACCTTGATTTAATGAAACCTTGATATAGCAAACAAATTAAATTTTTGCCAGTCTCTTGGCCCTTGTTGTCTTTATGTTCCACGTGTAAATGTGTGCACTCGGTATCTGTAATGACACTTTTGCTATGTTAGAGCTTGGTCACATATTGGATTTTGTTTTGCAGGCATTATTACTTTTGATCAGAATCAAATAACCCTGAAGCTTATAACTCTGTTCCAGTGGTGGTTTTTTTTTATTGAAAACCAATTTTGGTTTGTGGTTGCCCCCACCCCCACCCCTATAAGGTTTTCTCATTTTTTTTTTTCTAGATGATAAAACATCAGCACCTGAAGTTTTCTGTAGCTGTTCATTTATCCTTTAAGTGCATTTTTAGACAAATTTAGTGATGGTCAGTTACTTTGGTTACAAGATATTACGTCATAAGTAGCAGGTGGTCAAGCCATTTTTGAGTGAAATTTTCAACTTTTTTCAGGAATAAAAGTAAAGTTTGTGCATGAAATGATGAAAAGGAATTATTTATGTGTTATTTTGTGATGTCACAGACCTCCAACAGCGCCACCACCCACAAAATATACCTCATACTGTAGAGAAGATCGAAGGCTTTCCACTGAAGGCAAAATCATTTCAAAATACTGCAACATATCAAAAACTCAAGGGGGGGTTCCATTAACCCACCCCCTGTACCACCGTGGGGGTAGGACTTTGAGTGTACATCCGAGGGTTAAGAGCACTAGACAAAGGCCAGTCAGAAAAACATAAAATGTATCACAATGTGCACTGAGATGGGAAAGCACTAATCGAAAGTCTTCGCAAAAAAAATTCATACACGCCATCGCATAGTGTAGTGCCCACAAATGAATGCACACTCATTGGCTACTCCCTGTGAATGTAACTATTTTTGTCAGTTGATTATCTTAATGGCTCAGGGAATGCTATTAAGTTACATGTAGGGATGTAATTGAAGAATTGTCAAGGACTAGGAGGAATCCATTATTAGCTACTTCTTAGACAGGGATACATGTACCTTCAATTCTTGATTCTGATTCCATATTACCTCATAATTGGGCAAAAAAATTTTCTTGCTTCTGATTAGACAGCTAAAGAACCCAGCATGGTTCTTAATAGATAATAAGGAGAATTTAGATGCTTCAGGGTTATATGCTTCTGCTTTGATTGGGTTGATTTTTTTTTTTGGGGGGGGGGGGGTGGGATGGTGTGGAGGAAGTAGCCTCCCACGCAGAGGTTTTTAGGGGAGCTCATATTTCATCCCCCCCCACAAACGCCTGCTCAACTGAGAACAACATTCCTTTCCCAAAAGGTTGACCTTGACCACAGGGAAACCCGATAATTACTCGATCTGCATGAAACACTGGGAAAGCTTTATGACCTCTAATAGTAAATATTAGACTCAGAGTGGCAAAAGTAAGATTCAGATTTTAGAAAACTCTGTGCACAGCATAACCCTAGCAAAGGCAAGAAAAGAAGGAAAAAGGTAACTCAAAGGTCACGTTTTTACACTACCATGAGCTTATGAGTCGTGTTTGTTGGTTGGTCACTTACTACACAAATAAAACAATGGGAAAGGAATGTTGTTCTCGGTTGAGCAGGTGTTTGTGGGGAGGGACAAACTGCGAGCTCCCATACAAACGCTTGCGTGGGAGGCTAGGGAAGAAGGGATGTTTTGGCATTTTTATTTTGACCCCATTATGGATGAGATGTACTGGGGAAATTTTCTCTTCTGAAAATGAAATGCCCACATGTGTGGAGCCCTTGAGAATTAGAGGTTGAAAATTTGTATTGCTTCAGTGCTTTATAAAGGGGTCTGCTTGTGGTGGAAAGCAAAAGAGATTTTGTGTTTTATTGCGACAGGATTAAAGGCATCAAAAAGTAAAATCTCCCCTCACAAGCTGAAAACAGATGAGCATCGTTCTGCAGGACATGTGGAACCGTTATCTAAAGGCCCCTCTTCTGACATCAAGGCAGGAGGTTCTGTTCATCAGGATGGCAAACCTGAGACATCAACAATGACGACGACAGCATCAGCAACAACAACAACAGCCATTAAAAGCATTTTGAAAAAGTCAGGTGAAGAAATCACCAAACAGTCAAACCATAGAGATTCACCAAGACCCAAACAAGGTAAAAATACAAGCATGGCTGACTCAGTGAGAACTGAACAAAGTAATACAGAGTCATTTGATGATATGGAACAGCCTGTAGCATCTCTCACCGATGAAGAGAAGCAGATTATTGGACTCATGACGCACCCACCCAGTATAAGCAGTGACTCTGGATCAGGTAGAAGTCCAGAAACGAAAAATTCCCTAGTTGCAGATTCTACATGTAGTAGCCCTTCAAGTTCAAACAATTGTATTTCTGTTCTTACAAACAAAGAGAACAAAGATGTTGTTGCCTGCAGTGAAAAGGCTATGAATGTGAACTTACATGTAACTGATACTTCTAACGATGTACAAATAAAAGTCGAGATTTCCAAGGATACAGCAAATAAAGCGTTGGTTAAGAAAGAGGAAATGGAAGTTGAAATGCATGTGGATTCAAGCAGTACTCTTATGGCAGAAAAACATGATGTTGCTATCTCTGGGGAAAATGCAAATGCTAATACTGAGGAAAAAACTGATAAAATACCAAAAAGAAGGAAATCTGTTCCTCTTAAAACATCCACAACAACAACAACAACGACAACAAAGCCTTCAGCTGTACAATGTCAAGACAAGACACCCCTATCAGATGTAGTCAGTAAGAAAAAGAAATCATTGCAGTTAACTTGTGTTACAGATGGTAGTGTATCTGCTGGTCCATCAAAGGATTCTAAAAAAGTTAAGGAATCAGCAATTTTGAAAGGGAGTGAAGTGTGTAGCAAACAACAACCTAGTACTGCACTGGATGAATTTTTAAAGTCTGCATCGAAATCATTTCAGGAAATTGAATGTTCTACCAAAATGTCTCTGATTGGTAAAGACACGCCAGTGCTAGAAGTGCCCTATGTTATACCAAAAAAGAAAAAGCCAGTTGATGGCAGTGCTAAAACTTTAAAAAGAAAGATTTCTATGAAGGACGATTCTGTGGAAACTTCACCTGCTGCGAAGAAAAAGGTGATATCTGAGGCTGAAATAAATTTCTTTGGATCTAAAAAGGCGCAAAAAGGTAGCAAAGCAGAAAGACCAAAGAAAAGTAAAGAAATGTTATCTCCAGTTAAAACTGCTAGAACCGCAAAGGTGGAGACCGGAAGTTTGGATAAGCGGAAAGACTTAAAACGAAAGTTTTCTAAAGGTGTTACAATATTGATAAGCGATGACAGTGATGCTTTGAGTACAGCAAATGCTGATTCAAGTTCTGAAGAAGAAAGTCATCTTAAACAGATTTGGGATGAGTATGATCCAGAACCCGACTTTGAATTGGTTGAAGAGTCACCAGTAAAAAGCCAAACGCAAACTGTAACTGAGGTCCAGAGGAAGAAAACTTATGCAGCAGTTGCAGCAGCGACAGCATCTGAGGAGAAGCCTTCCATGGTAGATACGTTGGGGTTTGGGAAAAAGCAGCGTGTGGCGCATACAGCTAATCATGTAAGTAGCAGGGCTTCTGTTATGGTGAACAGTAATGCAATTTTGCTTAATTGACCTTGATCATTAGACGTTTCTGGGAAACTGCCCACCTACCCCTCCCCTAAGCCAACATTAACACTTACAGTCGAACGTGTATTAAGCGGCACTGTATTGAGCGGTCACCCTCTATAAAGCGGTCAGTTTTCAAAGTCCCGAAAATTACTTCCCTTGAAGTACTGTAATTTCGACCTCTATTAAGCGGTCACCTCTATTAAGCGCTCGCGGTCACCATTTGCGAAGTCCCAACGGGACTTTTTCTATTGTCTTGACTGTATTAAACGGTCAGACGGTGTCAATAAGGCCATTTCCGAGTTCTCCTGGGCCTCTGTTTCAAAACGAGGGTAGGTGTTCAGCCTTTTATATGGAAATCATTTTTCATTTTT
>NC_133212.1:15205599-15235599 GCF_958299795.1 Porites lutea
TTAGAATTCAACTCCATAAAATATTGCCAACATTTGACGAATTGAACGAGATGGAATAAGCGCGATAAAGTATGAAGCAGCGCGACTTCACTTACTAAGCCTGGACGTTTTCGTTGCCGTCGCCGTCGTTGTTGCTCAAGCTCCTTATTGTACAACACAGCAGTAACCGGTCATTTCGCCCCAGTTACTTAGTCCCCAATTTTCGAGTCATTTAGCGCGCTTCAAATATAGTATTCCTCGTTCTAGAAAAGGAGGCTAAGTAATATGCAATATGTGTAAAAATCAATTATTCTATGATTATCATGCTAAGAACAGAGGTGAGGCAATCATTTAAAAGAACTGAACCTTAAAATTTTGACGCACGTTTCTCTATACATTGTTATGTTAGGTTTCACCTGAATTAATTTTGTTGAATTTTTGCCCTGCAGTTACCAAGGAGATTGTCATCTAATGCTAATCCAATCCGAAGGTACCCCAAGACAATATCAGCAATGCAGAAGAAAGATCAGCCGGCAAGTTCTTCTTCAACGAGCGTGGTGGGTGCTCGCACAAAACTTAGTGTGTTTTTAGGTAACAGTTAAGGGATAGAGAGGCTCTGTGTTGTACTCTCAGTTGTAGTCAGAAATTGAGCTATTTCGTCTTCGGATAGCCGTGAAAGGTATTGTTTTAGTTCTCTAATGCCCATGAAGCCTCGTTTCCACGCAAATATACCATCGATCGACCTCGTTTTCAAGCAAATATGACATCGACTCCATGATGTATTGCTTGCATCCAAATATGGTAAGCGCTGGTCGGTTGTGAAGAATTATTAGAAGTTTAAAATACTTTGAATGAAAAATAAACTGTATTCTACAGCCTTGTCAAAATGAATACCACTTTTTCTTCCTGCATTGTCATTTAACAGTGGTATTTGTTTTAGGGATCAGCAGCAGAAGCCTCAGTCAACACCATCAGCTTCAAGCCTGCAAAGAAACGTGTTGCGCATGTGTCAAAGAACACCACCCCAGCTGGATCTTTGCCGAGACCTAGAATTCCTATAGAATATGGTGCTAAGGTACCTCAAAACCAACGACAGAGGTACCTTGACAGGATTGTTGATGAGTGTCTAAGAATCTATCCCACCGAAAAAGAAGCATTTGAAAAGGTAACTTTGCTTTGATGGTAGTTGCAGGTGACAAAAAGGACCCGCAATCCTAATCTCCAAGTTGTTATTACGCATGCGTCGCATGTATGTAGCCAGCATTCGTTGGGATTGCCACTAAGAAATAATGGAATGCACAGAACGCACTTTGATCACGCGCGTTTGGACCTTCTATCACTCATAATCTGGTCACGCGTGTTTTCGGTAGTGAAAGGGTTTTAAAAGACGGTCGAAGTGAGAGACCGTAAAATGTCAATTCCATTTATTTACTACTTTGGTTATTTTCTTTCCAGGCTGTGGAAGAGGAGCAAGCCTTGTACGAACGGAGCACCAGGCGGCAGGTTTACTTGAATCTCTGTGTGAATGCAATAAAGAAACTTCGAGAGATGAAGCCACAGGAGCTGCCAGTCACCTCACCTGTCGAAACCGAGACTATTACGCGAGTAGCTGTCACCAAGACTCTGCCATCAGGAGCAGTAGTGATCAGCACAAAGAGTCCAGCAAAACAAGATCAACCAGTTACCACAGCGTCAAACGATCTAACAGGTGTCAGCTTTGACTTTATTTATTTATTTGCTTGCTTTTTAAGAGTGATTTTCTTGTTTATTTATAGAATGATGATGTGAACTGCTCCCAATGTATGGGTCTTCATAGCTCAATTGGTTGAAGCACTGCAGCGCTAACGCAGAGGCCATGGGTTTGAATCCCGTTGAAGTTCCGAAATCTTTTCCGGATTAATTTGCAATTGCTTAATTTGCAATTACCACTGCGACATCATATCTTCATTTACATTTGTTTATTTTTTCTATGGGTGTCTGTCAGTTGTAGTAATTGGTAGAAATGCGCTTTGCTAAAGAAGTTGTCCTCATAGCCTTGTTTACTGTTGGTTTTGCCCAACACACATTCCCCTGGTTGTACTGGGGCTCATGAGTCATGACCCCAGGTCGAAATCGGTGACATGTACTTAAGTTATATTACTTTTTATGCCCTTTTTAGTGTATTTGTTTAATGAATTTTAGTGTATTCTTTCATTCAACCTCTGAAATCAAAGAACCCTTGATTCAAGAGCCCGCGTAGCACTTGGAATAAAAAAGGCTTTTATAAGGGTAACACAAATTATTATGATATTAAAACCAGTAGTTTGGATTGTGGACAAGAAGGAGGTTAAGAATTTTACCTGGCCGGAGGCAAACCATTTGCCTATTTACGAGCGTGACTGAGAAGCTGCACTCAGGACTATCAAGAAGAAATCCAGCTAGCGTTTAGGGAGGGGATTGAAGTCGGGGCATGCGGATTTCAATTCCAACACTCTAACCAATCGGCCAAGTTGTCTCCGTATGAGGCAACGCGTCACTTCAAGGAAAGTTTTTTTTTTCTTTTTTTTTAAACAACGTTTTTATGGACGTGGCCGTTGTCGGATCGTAAGATCCCGTTTTACGTTTACGTTCAACCTTTCATATTACCTTCACGGATTTAATTTTCGCACATAATTTTACTTGCGTGCGCATGTTAACATTATAGTCATTAGTTTAGACGGTTCAGCTATCAAACAGGTAGAATTAGCCAGATTCTTAGGAGTTCATATAGACGGAAATGTTAACTGGAAAAGTCAAATAAGTCATGTTTGCAGCAAAATTGCACAAATTCCGGTATACTTTGTCGCGTTGCTATGCAAGGTCCGTGCTACGCATTGATCTATCGATATAAGTTATGGAAACATTGCATGGGGAAACACAAACACAACAAGACTAGAACCAATAAGAAGGCTACAAAAGAAAATTGTATGGATCATCTCTTCTTCAAAATTTAAATAACACACTGGTCCTATATATAGATTAAGCCAGGGCTAAGAGCGAAGCTCTCGTTACTGTACTTAAAATTTACTCACGCAAAAAATAGTCGTGTAAATATGCTAGTCAAAACGGCGACGGCATTGAGAACGGCTAAAAAACAACAACAACAACAACGACGACGACGATAGGTCTAATTAGCAAAAAATCAGTATTGCACGTGCAGCGTACTTTTTTTTGGACTTTTCTTTGCCGTTGTTGTTGCACGACCACAGTGTGAAACTTTCTAGGTACATGTTTTACGAAGGAAATGTCGTATGTTCTCACCAAAAAATTGGCTGCTTGGCTTCCTTTTCGCTTTCTTTTTCAATGCCGCGCATGTTCAGTTTACTGACCACTAACATTTCTCATTTTCTCACCACCGCTATAAAATTTTTATGTTTTGTTTCTAACGAAATTTGTCTTCTTTGTTTGTTTGTTTTTATCTCTCGCTCTAGCTCTTTCTCTGTTATCCGCGTCAGCCTGGTCGAAAATGAGACTGGCGCGGCTTTGTTTTGTTTTTTGTTTTGTATTTTTTTCCCTCTAAAAGTCCGTAACATGGACGTCTATCATCAAGAAACAGTACACTGTCAGGTTGCATGCAGGTTCGACTCAAATTAAAAAGTCATTTCACAGTGGTTATGCTGTGGTGCGGACGGAGCGCGTACGGTCACGTGACTACCAAAATTTAGGGTCTATCCTCCCAAAGGGGTTTGCTGAGAGGTGCTGCCCAGGTATAATTATTCTATGATTCAGTCTGTGAAAGGGCAAATAAATAACTGCCAAAATGACGATGACAGTGTTTTAGTTAGTGTCATTTGAGTTTCGATGATTTTTTTTTGAGTTTGGAATCTACAAGAGCTCAGCAGAGTGACTTTCAGTATTTCAAGGAGATCTGAATTTTTCATGAGTCATGACCCTTGCATTTCACTGCATTTGGGTAAAGCGGTCTTCCTGCCAAAAATATGTAGCCAATCCATTTTTAATAGGGATTTCCTAGACTTGCCCACAAGTGGAGCTCAAACTTTTTCTCGAGCGCAAAGCGCGAGCTAGAAATTTTTTATGTTTTCGGTGGAAAAGCGAGCGGGAAAGTGGGGAAAGCTGGGGGACCTACTTACCGGAACCGGAAACGAGAAGCGAATGTCTTTGGAGAAATCAGAGAATCTCGCTCCAGTCCTCCTCCCGCTTCAGAATCCCAAGATGGCGGCTCAACCTGTTTCGAGAGTTCAGTTTCGCACTTCTTCGAAAAATGTCTTCTTCTGCAAGCGACTGGCATTGTGGCATTCAAAATTGTTTTAACATACTTGTCATGGAATATTGAAGTTAAGCAGAGTAATTGAGAATACACCACAATGCCTCTACGGCCTCTGGCTGCCTCGGAAGCACTTTCATTTTTTCTTGATCTCAAGGAGCAAGCTCTAGCTAGACGAGTGCGGCTATTTCTTCAGCAGCCATGCCTTTATGGATGATTGATTTTGACTCGGTGTTTTACTGCTTTGTTTTAGCAGTTCTGTTCTTATCTTTTGTGCTGTCTTCGCACGCTGTGTATAAGTTTAAGGAAGAAAGAAAGAGTGTATCATCAAGCAATAGAACGTGCTTGAAAATTACAGTTTCGATACATGGTTTGATTTGCGTAGTTTTATAAATTGCTATTTTTGGCGCGGCGATGAGGAGTGTCCAACAATGTGCAAGTCTTTACGATCTTTGATAACTACATTGTACTATAAATATCTTTAAGTACCCACCGTTGCTAGATCTAGAAAGGCTGGATAAGTGGCTATCACTGCAGTCTATCATACCACAGGTTACCCAGGTTTTGTAGGAACTTGTAAAGCCTGGTTTTCTCTAGTGCATAAGCAAAAGCATAAGGACATAAACAAGATGACGGAAGAAGCATCATTCTTCATTCATTCTTCTTGTGCTTATGAGCATAAGCACAAGAAGAATGAACTTGTCCATTTTTCTTGTGCTTATGCTTACTGTATGTTGCCGGTATTTTCACTTGCTTACACAAGTGCTTGTGCTTATGCTTATGCACTATTGAATACCAGGCTTTAAAGTGCAGTGTTTGCATGGGGTAAATTTACAATCCTAAAATTGTTAGGAAACACCAAATAAAAGCAGGAAATATCAAATCAAAGTTAACAAGACTTGTTATTACTGTTGTCTGGGTTGTTTGGAACTTTCATTAACCATTCAACAGTTCAACAGTAATTCAATTCCCATTGTATTAACATCCTCAGGACCATAGTAGCAGGAGTTCATTTCTGTCCAATGCCTGTATCATCATCTTGTTTATTGTATTCTTTGCTGGGGATTTAGCAGTTCAGACAAAAGGTGTACACAAAGCGAGAGTTGACTCTAAGAGAGGTGGGGGGGGGGGGGGGTTAATTCAATAATTTTTGGGTGGGGATGTACCACTTGATCCAGGGACCTTGGAAACCTTAATCAGATGTACATGTAACTCAGCTGAATTTTGCGACCCTGTAATAAAACTCCCCAAATCCCTCCCTATCCTAGAGTCATTTTTTTCTAGAAACTACAATAATATTGATGCTTTCTTTTCTGTTAAACTGCTTTGCACATAAATATGAATTTGCTGATTTCATTTTTTTTTTTACTTGTGAGTGATAGTCCCCAGGTTTCCTAGTCTAGACTAAAATCTTGAACCACTTGATCACTTTCTTTAATATATATTAATTCATAGGCCCAAACTCTGTGATTGTTATACCCTATCCCAGGCTAAACTGCTTGTTTTCATATCATATATACATGTTCCTCTGTAGCCCATATATGGTAGTATCCCTCCCCCTTCCAGGTGTCAACTGTACTCATGAGGAGGAGGCAGCATGGCCAAGTGCTTAGAGCGTCCCACTTGCAATTTGGAGGCCCTGAGTTCAAGTCCTGCTCTGACCGCTAGCTCGATTAGATCACGGTGGTCCCAAGTTCAAATCCTCGGCCACGCTTGTAAATAGCCAGCTGGTTTGTCCCTGGCCAGTTAGGGCTCTTAACCCTGTTAAGTACAACTTGAATTCTTTGTTTCAGGCATTTGCTCGGCCCCACTAGCATTAGTGCTATACATACTGCCAAGGGTAAAGAACAGTATTATAGTATATTACTCATGCAGGGGACTGAAGTTGAAGCTGAAGGATTGTGTTGTTATTAAATTTTTTGGTTTATTTTACATTTACAGAAGAGTTGATGTATGACTTTCTATCCAAGTACCTGATGAGTGAGGAAGATTTAGTTGAAAATGGCTATCCTCGGCCTTGCCAGTCAACCCCAGGAAAAGCAGTTTTCAAAGCTAATAAGGAGTCACCTTCTAAAGACTGTAAGACAGAGGGTTTTTATGCTCTGAACGGTCAACATGTTAATTAGGATGCTTTAATTTGACCATGTCAAAAAGTTAAAGCATATTTGACAATATCAGTGTCTAGTGGACAAGTGCTGACTGTTGTTCTAACATCTCTAACAACTTTGATTCTCTAGCATCAAGGAGAATATGTTGTCGCTGTGGCAAGCCCTATGTGGTCCTTGAAGATGGAGTGTACTTAAGAAAAGAAGACTGTATTTATCATGGTGGAAAACTATATCGGAGAAGAGGTAACTAAAGGCCACTCAAATTGCTTTTATGATAAAACCTTTTAGATTTGCCTTGTATGATACATGAAAAAGAAATCATGGGCTGTTCAACACTACTAGACTATGTACCAACAGAGTTGGATTCATGAGTGAAGGGGACGTTGTTTATACTTAAGATTAGAAAGAAGTGTTTCTGGTGCCAGGCATTAACTAGAATAGGCCACTTGCACTAAGAGGTCACATGACCAATGCTTCCTTTAAACAATGAGTTGGAATCTTGCTGATGCCAAAAATTGACAGAGCGCGTAAAAAATTATCTTACACTCGAAATTTGAGAGGAAACGCATTTAAGGGAGATATTTTATGGCACTTTGATTTTTTAACAAAGTAGTATCATTTGTATTGGCCGCCATGTTGGAGGGCATCCTCTTGCCCTCCTACATGGCGGCCAAAACTACTTTTTGCTTAGATCTTGTTAAACGTTTGATAGTTACGCTCAGATGTGCTATAAACATTCCCACATCAACTTTTCAACATTTTCCTTGAAGTTTAAGTGCAAAATTTGTGTTCAGAAAAAGGTAATTCATAATTTTAAAAATCACATTTTGGTCATGTGACCAGCTATGAACTCACTCATTTTAAGAAAATGGTGCAGGTTTGAAAAACCAAATCACTATTATTTTGTTAAAAATAGGACCCACTAATCGTTTTTTGAAGAAAAAACCACATAACTTTCATTTTCATAAAACAATGCCACATTACCTCTTAGTGCAAATGGCCTATTGCTTGTAATAAAACATACTTACCATACTTGTACTGTATTTCTTAAACAACGTAACTGAAGGGATTCCAGCAACTTGTAGATATTACACTAGTAAGGTTCTGTTATTTTCCTCAGGGGAACAGAGTTATTCATGCTGTCAGGGAGATGCAGGCAGTCCTGGCTGCTGTGTTGGAAAGGTAAGACTTGACGTTGTTTTCCTGATATTTCTCAAAGAAGAGCTTTAAAGGCGGGCATAAATAGCGCCATACTCACATTGATAATAGAACATTTTCACTTGTGTGGTGTGATTTTGAACGCAAATATGGCTGTGCCATTGCTCTATTGCAGTGAAACACTTATGAAGGCAAAACCACAATGACAAACCAGAGAGGGACAGCTGGATCTTTAGTAGCGGGGTTCGTACAGGTCATGGAAAACCTGGAGAGTCATGGAATTTAAGAATTTCATTTTCCAGGCCTGGAATTTAATTGTCGGTCCTTGAAAGTCATGGAAAATTTAAGTTTTATTTGATAGATAAGTTACCGCAGATGACAAGGCAAGGACAATGTCAGATAGCGAAGAGTAATTAAACAGTGCAAACGGCATGTATTTGTGGTGGACGCCAGAGTTTGTGTCTGTTGAACTGTTTTGGTCAAAAAATACTTTAAAATAAGGAAAGTTTTGGAATTTTTGAAACTGACAGCTAAACCTAAGGTCTTGGAAAACTTGAAAAGGTCATTGAAAAAGTCATGGAAAGTCATGGAATTTGAAGAGCTTAAAAGAGTAGTAACTCTGTAGTAGACCTGGATCAGTAAAATCTTGAGTACCAAATTTTAACATTAAAACAGTGAATTGATCCTTACAACAGGAGGAGTGATGGAAAAATATAGAAAGAAAACACAATTAAAGTAGTGAATTATATTTGTCTGATATTTCAGTTTGCAATGCAAACTTTCAACGAGGGCTATAAAAGAAACATGAATACAGAATGATACAAGATGAACGTTACATATGCGAGATTTGAATACATAGCACAGATGCACAGGGAGCCCAAAGTAGGAAATTTGTCATATAAGCTTCAAACCATCTCACTTAAATAAAGGATAACTGTTACTTCAGTATTTACTGTTTTGAGTAGATATGCTCTTGTACAAACTGTATGCTACCATTTGTTCACAGTACACTGTATAAAACACAAAATCGTCAGAGGCTGTATTTTGCTGTTCTGCCACTTGTAACTCAGTTGTTTCTTGTTTAAACTTTTAAGGTTCATGTTAGTGATGGTACAGGAAACACTGATGGCTTTATGACAACAATAAGAAGTCCACTGTCTGATCATAGAAAGGTCTATGCCATGGATTGTGAAATGGTACAAGTATTGTTCACTATCTACTCTCTTGAGCTGCCCTCAGTTTTTGTGATTTTTATGCAACTGTTTTAAAGTCATTGGTCATGATTCACTCAACCATAAAAAGATTAGATATAATTTACACTGATCTACTAGGCTGAGCTGACTTTATATGGATAGTGAACTGGAGGGGGTACGTGATATTTTAAAGATGAGGCCAAATTATCACAGTCAAACTTGTTTTTGTAAGTAAACCTGTATTAAGCAGTCACCCTCTATGAAGTGATCACTTTCCAAAGTCCCGGAAATCATTTGCCGTAATCATCAATCATTTTACTTTATTAACTGACCAATGGTATGGTTAAGTGGTCGCCTCCATTAAGCAGCAAGGTCACCTTTTTCAAAGTCCCAACAAGTTATTTTTTTATTGTCTTTACCCTCTATTAGAAGATAAACAATTGCTTTGACAAGATAAACCCTGCTAGTGCAACAGATACTTTAAACACTGTGTTTAGGTGTTTAGTGGTCCTTTACTTCCTTTCTTTTGACCCAAGAAGAGGTACAGACCTTCTGAGGTCAACTTGTCATGTGATAGATATTTCTCTCCTACGCTGTCTTCATTTCCTTGAATAACTCGCAGGTCCAAGGGTCAAACCTGTATTATGCAGTCAATAAACCATCCCTCAAGGGACTGTACATCCAGAATAACTCTTCTGCACTAAAATTAACCCTACTCAAAAATCATTTTGGCCTAAAAGTAACTCGAACGTTATTTATATCTACTTTACATAAATGCAAAGTATGTAAATGGACAAGTAAAATATTTATACTTATTTTTTATACTAAAAGACCTCCTCGGCTCTTTGTTTTAGTGGGGAATATAACAAAAGAAACTAATTTTCTCGACTTTGCACCTCAAATGAATGTGAACTCTTTTGTTTAATTACACTCAGTATTGGCATTAAGGTTTTCTTTTTAGTCAGTATACAGTCAAACCCAGTTAAGGTCCATAGAAAGTGTCTCTATCAACACTGTGAAAGCTTTGAACTCAGGAGTCATTTCAAAAGTTTCTGAATCGTGGCCAACAGTAACCAACGCCGTACAAACTACTTATTGACGAGATCAAGCAAAACTAACTACGAGAGAACGACTGGAGAACTGACAATTTGACTAACAATAGACGACTGTTTAACTGTGACAATAGACGGATCGAAACGCACCAATTACTGATTACGAGTCTTCATGGCCAATAACATCGCTGCTTAACTGACAGACGACCAATAACATCGCGACGTAATTGACCAATCAGATCAATAACCAGAGTATGATACCATCAACTGACGTGATACAACTCACTTTGACTCTGAAGATGACTACCGCACAGGTTGTCGAAACGTCAGTCATTGTCAACAACAACAGTCCTATTCAGGACTACGTCCACCCGGACGATCAAACTCAATCTACTGTTGTATTAACACTGTTTCCTTTTTAAACCAAACATGTTTCTAAAGTCAGAAATACACCTCGCCTATTGTTTGAACAAAATACTAAGGAAACAAAAGAGCACATTGCAACGTGAAATTAAACATCCCTAACCTTCCCAAAGCCAATTTGATTTAAGAATGAAAATTCTAATTAATGTAATTATTTTCAACTCCCCGGTAATGAGGTGTGTCCGTATTAAGCAACTGTCCATAAAGAAGAGTTAGACTGTTTATTTAAAATGGTCTTTTGTTTGATTTTAGAATAAAAATGCTTATAGATGGAATAATTTTCAACTCCTTAATTACAAAAGGCCCTACAGAAATATTTCACACCATACTACAGACGTCTTGAAATCACAAATTTCCAGTCAAGCCAGGTCAAGCCTACAACCCAAGATGCCATTAATGGATTTATTACTCGAAGGTTGATCCGTTAGTAGATTTCACGTTCGTTCCTGCATTCGTGCGTGAGTAATGAGCAGGGAATTCACACGCGAGGTAATTATGAAATTTCTACTGGCTCAGTATTCTTGAATTTGGTGCAAAGCCTTCAAAGCAGTATTGTCCATTCAAAGATTTTTCTGTCTGACTGAATACAGAGAAGTTATTGTAAAATACTCACTCCTCATTACGCATGCAGGAATGCAGATTTGAACTTTATACTGGTTGCGGCAACGACTAGCGCTGGATTCATTTTTCAACTAAGTGATTCATTAATGGAATCTTGGGGGATACGCTTGACCTGGCTTGACCGTAACTGGCCTTGCAGCTTTCTTGTCACTTCTTGGTAACCTCCAAGGTCCCTAGATTCCACTTATGGCGATCAAAATTATAAGCCATCTACTGTCCATTGTTTAAACTGCTTTGAAGCTTTACAACATCAATTGTTCTAACAAACTGTTAAATTATTGTTGATAGTGTTACACCACTGCTGGACTTGAGCTAACTCGGATTACAGTGGTAAACTGGAATTTAGAAGGAGTCTATGATACATTTGTTAGGCCTGAAAGACCCATTGTTGACTACAATACAAGGTAGTTGAATTAATTATTCCTTACGCTCAGCCTCTTCTTTTTACATCGACAATCAATGGCTGATTCATTTCCTTTAAATTTTCACAGCGGTTCCTCTCTTTTGACGCTTGCATTTGTCAGCTTTACAGTCTCATGGCTGAATATATGACAGAAAGCCATTACTGGTAGTTTGCTCAATTGAATTTTAAATTCTGAGGAACTTTTGAGGAATTGTAGCCTGCGAAAACATCCGTTTCTCCTCGCTCTTCGCCGCTGGGGACGTTTCGCGCGGAGGAACGTCTGCGACTCAGCGACAGAAATTCCATACTGATGACGTAAAACCTGTCCGGAATCCGGTCAGAAGCGTTGATTGGTCGACGCAGCAGTTACATTGTTTTAGCTATTGTTTATGAATGACAGACAAAAGACAAAAGGCCACAAAGGTCAAATGTAAACGCGAAGAATCTGTAACAAAACCGTCAATATTTGTGGAATATAGCCTTCTCTAGAAGAAGCATTTTTTGCTGGAGCTCGTGGGCAGATCAACACAACACTTTACCAAAATCGACCAGAAGACACGCAGAATTAGACAAATATATATTTGGAACCCCATGACTACAGGATTTATTATGTAAACATTGATTTGCGTCATCAGTATGGAATTTCTTCCGCTGAGTCGCAGACGTTCCTCCTCGCGAAACGTCCCCAGCGACGAAGAGCGAGGAGAAACGGATGTTTTTGCAGGCTAGAGGAATTGTAAATTGTTTTCCAAAGTGTTGTTAAATTGTCCAAATACTGCCTAAGGTTGGCTTTGTTCTCCCCTACCCTTTACTCTGTCAACAAATTCGTGGCTGGAATATTGATTTTCTGTAAAATGCTCTTTGTTAGGTTTAGTGGAGTAACAGAAGAGTCATTACGTGGTGTGAGTACTACTATTCGGGAAGTACAAGCTGTGTTGTTGAGCATGATTCATAAGGACACCATATTGGTAGGACATAGCTTAGAGAGTGACCTCAAGGCAACCAAGGTAATTTGGAATTCTAAGCGATTTGACTTAGAAGTAATAAATTCAGTCAAAATATTTCCGCTGAATCGCTAAGCCTTCACCCGTCTGGTCGATTTTTGGTCGATTTTTTCCTGAGGAGGGAGGGGGGGGGGGTGGGGCTGTTGGCACTCCAGTCTCCCAGTAGCCTAGTTGCATAGTGCTTACTCTTGTTATTTTAGGCAACGAGGTTAAAACAGTCATGCTCCTCGTTGTCAAAAAAAATCGTAATTAATTTTTAGATGGGAGCAATTGATTATACAGATCACTCCATTTATAAGTGCTTCCTCTCTACTTGTTAAGGATAGCGTTTTAATCTTCCTACCATTAGTATGTTTGTCCAGTCCTTGGTAGTTGCGCGCTTTTTTTCTCTTCTTTAATTAATAAATTTATCTTTAAAAAAATGTTTGTTCAGTCTCTTTACGTATTTTCTGCAGGAGACTTGGTTCTGTCAATATAGATGTAAGGGCGTGTTATCTGTGAAAGCAAATGTTTTCAAAAATAATGGCCTCCCGCGCCTCGTCATTACATGTACAGGCTCTCGCTATTAAGAAAACTAACTTAGCTCACGGTCCCTCTTAGGTGGTGAACCTCTGTTTGACGGTTAGTTTGGAATCCCCTACGGGTGACTATTGAAACAGATTTAACTTGAGCTTTCAGTTCTCACAAAACATTAAGGACATTCTCGGAACAATGGCGTGGAAGTGGATGGTTACAAATTTTGTTTTCTTGTAACAATTTGACGTTTTCTCGATTGTTGCAAGAAATCAAATCTGTGACTGTCTCTGACTCTGTTCCACTTCTTCTAAGAGGAAACGTATCATGGACTTTCAGGTTAAACTCGTTGCCCTTTTATTATTATTATTATTATTATTATTATTATTATTATTATTATTATTATTATTATTATTATTATTACTATTATTATTACTATTATTATTATTATTATTATTATTATTATTATTATTATGTCGCAGTAGGAAACTTTGGAATGCTGTCCACATTATGAGTAGTATAGGGCGCATAGCGTAACCTACACCACTTGAGAAGCTATACTTAGAAGTAAAAAAAGGTCGATACGAAACCTAATACGATCCTAAAATACATAATGATATTAATCTCTCTACGTAAAAAGCCAATTTAGAATATTATTAAATTCTGATACTCTGTAAAACATACGCTAAGACATGATGATATGATTATCTCTAATAGTTTTATTGCTTAGACTGTTGACCGCCCTCTGTTGTCTTTTTTATTGTATCGTTATTATTACTTTTCTTTTTTTCAATTAACTTGGGAGTACATGCTTGTCGCTACTACTTGATGAAAACAAGTCAAGCATCCTAAATAGCAATTTTCTGTTACCGAGTTCATTTTACTATTTTTCACCTAAACAATTAGTGCGGTTATTATTTGGGCGTCGCCCAAATAGAGTAATCAAGTTCGCTTGTTTTGATTCAAAATTGCAATGGGCACGCAATACGTGCGAACGTAAACAACTGTTTAAAACAAGCCAAGCGACGCGGATGTCTGCCGCGCGATGTGTCACGACACAGCATTTATGCGCGTTACAATACGTCCCACAGCTAACGCACGGCAAACAAATCGGCAATAGAAAACAAACGCATTGAAAAGGCAAGGTACACCGAGTGAAAGAAGCTATTAAATAATTTACACTTTCCCTTTTGAAAATTATTGTCCTCGCAGCACACGGCGTGAATGTTTTCACCCCGGACCATAGGTACCGGTCATTGCCCTTTTTTATTGTACCGACTATTCAGTGCCGGTAATGTCTTATACCGAGAGTGTGATAATATTTTTGCCCTCAGTTTTTGAGAGCCAATAAAGATGTCACGCAAACGTCTGTGATCGTTCATGAGACAAATAAGGGTAACATTGAATGAAGTATAATTTCATTGCAGATCTCGGGAAAAGAGGTGATTTCTTAAATCTTACTGCGCGAATGATTTCGTAAACAAGTTGCATTCTCTCACGTTCGAACCCAAAAAGAGGCAGAGTTCAACATCTGCACGTGCAAACCGCGTTCGTGAAGGGTATTTTTAGACCCTTGGGTTAATTAGATTAAGGGCCTGTTTACATGGAGTGGGGGACCCTGGTCTAGTGGGGTAGGTTTCTTTTGTTTCGTGTCCCCCAGAGCGTGAAAACAAAAGAAACCAACCCCACTGGACCGGGGTCCCCCACTCCATATAAACAGGGTCTAAGTCGTTTTCTCTCATACACGAACCACGAAAGTGGCAAATTCCAAAGCTTTCACGTGCAAACTGCGTGACAGTAAAACTCACAGTGAGGGCCTGATCACATGAGCCGGGCTGGCTAGCTCTTGCCGAGGTGACTTTTATCCCGGTACTACATGAAAAGGGCCAGCCCGGAACCGCCATTTTTATATAGCGGTTGCAAGCAATGCGCATGAGCAGTGTGTTACCCGCTGTCCTGTTTCTCGCTTGGTTTATTGGCCAGGCAGTTCGGCAAACGTGATTACTTGGAAAATATCCACCCTGGATCCCGGCATCACAATACTGGGATCCCAGCTAACCGGGCTGGCTCGGTGGTCATGTAATCGCAAAGTTGATTTTTGTTGCGTTTAACTAAGGTGCCGAGATCTCTGCAAAGCGAGCCAGCCCAGGCTCATGTGATCAGGCCCTTAGTTCTATAGCCAAATTTTATACCCTCCCCCATGGGCTCACCGATTTTTCAAAGCCCCTGAACACACACGCACAAAGTTTTTATCCCCACCCCCTCAACATCTTCACACCCGCTTCTCTATATTAAATGAACTTTTCCTTATCCACGTTCTCTCCATACAAATATTATCAAAAGTGACCGAAAACCAATCCTAAACAGAAAGCCTAGCAATGTTTGAAATAAGTACAAGTATGTTTTCGACTATTGATAAGATCTTTCACAACCACTTCATTTCAACAGACCTTAACTACGCTATCCCTTCAAAACCAAATTGTACTCATCTTTTATGTCTGCCGCCTTTCGTAACCAGTCTGCTCTACTAACTATGGCCAAATCTAAACAATCTTCTTTGCAAACAACTGTATTAAATAATAACCTACGTATTGCACAAACCCGAAGATTCGGTGTAAGATTTTAGCAATAGATTACAGGGGCAGATCTAGGGGGAGGGTGCAGGGGGTGCGCACCCCCCCCCCCCCCCCGAGATGACCTGCGGTTTTCTAATACAACTGGTATTCTGCAAAAAAAAAAAAACTATGTGGTTTATTGGTGTTGAAGTAGAGCAAGAGACGAGTGCAACCCCTCCTAAAAAAAATCCTGGATCCGCCCCTGGATTAGCCTGTGTTGCAGCCGGCCCACGCAGTCGTCTAAACCATTTTAATTACAGAAGGTTTAGAGCGTCTGCGACGTAGGCAACAATGGATATGAGCACTCAAGAGGTTGGGACAATTCGAGACAGTTATATGCAAACCCGAGACGAAGTCGAGGGTTTTCATAACTGTCGAGAATTCTCCCAACCCTTCGAGTGTTTATAATCAGGCTGTGCAAATACAGGAAAAAAGTTTTCTATTGGTTTTATAAATTAACTTTCGCGAGACAAAAACGCAAAACTCTTTGTTATGGCGCTGATTAAAAGAGAAATTCTCACCAGTCGTGAAGTCGTGTACACGAAGTCTTGCTCGCGTAATCAGTTCTTGTTTTGCAGACAAGAGGCTTTCCAAAGTACGGATTTTTCTCGCTTGAAATGTCAGCTTAAGCGAATAAAAATTGACAAAGCATGTTTTGGAAAGATTTTCCAAGTTTCAACCGACGAGGGAATGGGTAAATAAAGTGAACTTGTGGAGTTTTCAACTCAAGAACGTTTTCAGATTTGTGCTTGCCTGATTAGCGCGCGAAAAGCAAAACATCTTGACGTCCCAACCATGTTTACATACTCCCATGCAAACACGCCTCTCGGCCAATCAGAGCGCGCGTACTATCTTACCTATTTTATAAAAGTGACTAATAAGACGAGCTTGTAAGAGCCACTCTAGGTTTGAATAATTAGCCTCACCCCCACCCCCCCCCCCCCTAAAAGTGTAGTAGGATTTGACACGAGTTGAATAGGCTCGATTTTCGCCGTCTCCCGGGTTTGCGGGCTCATTTTTCCGAACAGCGGCTGGTAATCGAGCCTACGAGTAGAACAGAGAACACAACACTTTAATCACTACGAGACAGACTATAAATCTATTCTGGTACAGAAGCTACGCATGTGTTATTCCCCTGAGCGGTTCACACCGGTTTTTAGTATCATTTACTTCTTATATGACGGCATAAACTGTCCCACTACAAAAAAGAGAGATGTAATCAATCCTCCTAAGGAGCTTAGAAGAATTCTGTTATTGATTTTCCATAACCTTCAAAACTGGTTTTTTTTTTTCTCAGTTAATTCACAGTAAAGTAGTGGACACTTCTATCGTATTTCCCCACCGACTGGGCCCTCCTTACAAGAGAGCACTGCGCAATCTCATGGCAGATTACCTTAAGAAAATTATTCAGGATAGTGGTGAGCTGTGAAAAATATTTCTCTTGGATTTAGCGTTAGCAAAGGAATTACTTTTAAATGACAAACGTACCGTAAATCCTCTATTAATCCCCTCGGGGAGCTTATTTATTTCGAACGCATATAAGGGGTGGGGGGGGGGGGTTAATAGAGACGAGGGGCTTATTTAATTTGGCAAAGACGATGATATTAGTTCTCCATAAAGAACTAGAATTAGACTGCGAGCAGTCTCTTATTTTTCTTTGGAGGTACCCAGTAATTTGCATAATTTTAACTTTTCGTTCAAGACGTTGAAGGTCATGCGCGCAGCCAGGATCAAAAACAAGTCCACTTGGTGAAGAAACCACCCTGGACCAGTCCACACGAAGTTTTACGGTCGTGATTGGTTAATACAGTCCAACATTTATTAGTTAAGAATGATAAGGGGGAGTGGGGAGGGCGGGGCTTGAAAGAGAGGGGGGTTTACTAACTTTCTTCCACTGAAAAGGGGGACTTACTTGAGAGGGGTGGCGTAATAGAGGATTTACGGTAAGCTTGGTGACAAAGATATATGTCTGTTAAGCATCTTATTTTAACGTGAAAACAATAGTGACTGACTTTGAAAACTGTCACGCTGAACAGTTTTAAAAGCCCGGAAGTAATCCGTTATAAAAATTACAGCCTCGTGGAATAGAAATGTCTCCTAAGCATTCTACTTGAAATTGCTAATAACAGTGATGAACTTTGCAAAGTTTATGGCTAAGAAAGGCAAGTTTCAAAACTCCGATTAGAATCGTTTTGAATCTTCTTCAATTTTGCCCACCCATGCCTTTCTTTTGTATTTGTTCTGTTCTTTAACCTCCCTTCAATGTTGTAAGCGAATATTTAAGCGTTTCAGTCAATATGGTGACCAGTTCCGAACTTCCCACTGTCTGTGTTAGGTTAACGTTCGTAACACAGTTCCTTTAACCAAAAAGTTTGTGCACAAAGCATGTACTAACTGGAGACCATGTACTGTTGTATTTTAGTCGAGGGACACGACAGCCATGAAGATGCCAGAGCCTGTTTAGAACTGATGAGATGGAAAGTGAAAGAAGATATGAAAAGAACAGCGAGGCACAAGTCACCTCGCTTGTCGCTTGGCTAGGGCATAACATATTTACCTCTATCAAATCGGCAAATGTTAGTTCATTTGTCCAGTCTGTGTGAAATTGTTTTATTGGTGAACCGTCTGGCAAGGAATAGTTTGGTTGTTTAATTTACATAAAATGTATCTATGCTGAAATAGAGAAACTATCACTCTAGTGTTGCAGGTATGCAAGAATAACTTAAAATCCATAATTGTCTTGTTGTAGACCTTATTCACGATACTCACTATCCTTTCACGCTCATTAGTGTTGATGGGATAAAAGTAATGTCACGCGGTATTTCAGGGAGCAAACAAGTGGTAAAATTTGCCAAATAGTCTTAACTATGACAAAATTCTCAAATCTGATCGGCAATATCAACTGCCCTGATTTCAGCCTTAATAGGACAGTTTAATAGGACATACGCGCCATCACACGCGCGCTTAAATGGCCTTTCTTTCACTGCTAGCAAAAAAATATATGTCTTGGAATTTCTCGTGTTTTGATTTTAAAAAAAAGAGCCTTATATATCACAAATTTTGTTAAAGTTACGATTAATTGGTATCAGAATTTCGTGTCGTCCAATTCGGTCTGTACTCATGCTCGTGATTAAACAAATCGGACGACCGCATATTGTTAATCATTCGTATGATTACAGACCGAACTGGACTCCAGTCCTGTTACCATTAGTAATACGAGTAATCGCAGTCGACTTTGCCTTTATTCTCACAAAATGAGACCGCGATTGATGACTGGTATCGTGAATAAGGGCTATTGCTGTTTAGTAAAATCTAACTAGTGGTCTGTTATAAATGCTTCGTTCTGATTGGTTGAGCTACTACTAGGCTATATGTTATATCCCACTAGTAGCGAAAAGCGCGGGCTTTTTGGCGGCAAAAAGGGATTAAAGTCTAGCTTTAACTAGCCAATTTTTTTTTCATTCTCGTTATTTTTGACCAACTATAGTTGGATTTTACCAAAACAATTATTCCTCTCGCCCTCATGGCCTCTGAGTCAATAGCCCATTCTGCCTTCGGCCTCATGGGCTATTGACTCAGAGCCCATTCGGGTTCGAGGAATAATTGTTAATAAGTATTTCTTGTTGTGTCTCTACACTAAGGGTCAATTTGCTTGCGTGGGTAACAAAATTCGTTTTTGCCTCTTGGAGGCACCAGAACGATAAATCACACCAGTCTCTTTACAGCAATGTTTTGTCTACTAGGCTTCTGTCCTAACCAAACGTCTGTTATATTGGCTTTCGTTGCCCTCCCTAAATTTTCTTGTTCCGTTGGTGTTTTTGAATGTTCTTCTTAACCTCAGCTGTGATCACACAAAAATTTGGGTTTCTACGATCGATTCTTTGATCGCAGTAAAACAAAGAGCGAACCTTGTAGCGTCTCTTTGCAAACGTTTTGGAAAAAGAAATAAAAAGTTACATCCCAAATGACTAAGTATACTTCATTATCTGTGAACATCAAAACCATACATTCGAAAGCCCCAGATACAGGGATTTGCGTTTCGCGAACTAGGTAAACTTCCATATTCAGTTTGTACTTTGTCCTTATTTATGTAAAACCATTAATATATCAAAAATAAAGTAATATTTATTTATATCTTGGTTTATGATGTAACTAAAATAACAAAGTACAATGTCAGAGGAAATTGCTGTTTTAAGTCAATTGTCAGTGAATTGTGTGCAAAATTCACCACTTACTGTTTTTACCCATTAATAACGTTCCTGTAGCGTTATGAAGAAACTATGAAACAAATTTCTGGTCCCATGTCCCAATTGGGGCTTTTAATTTCCAATGTTAACAAACGATCATTTGCAAAGTAGAAGTGACGTAATGACAATACGGGGCTAAAACTTACAAAATTTTTTTTTAAGATGAATTAAAATAAATGTTATCCTGAAAATATTACATAAGTCAAAGCAAAGATGCCCAAAATTACCTACGGGAGCGACGTTTAAAAGAATCAATGTTCATACCGTTCTTCTTATCCTCGTTTAACTGATTCCTAATGCTGTTAATTGCGCAGAAGAAAAATATAAATGGTCTCTGCGCAGTCAACGTTGTCGAAAACGTAGTGTCTAAGTGATCCTTCTGTCTTCCGTGTGACTGTGAATATTTTAAAAAACGTTAATAACCAGTATGGTCTCAAGGTAAATTGCGGGAAGGCCAAAAAATTGCATATCGAATTTTAAAACCATGGTTACCGTCACGAAACTGTGACATGTACTTTATTGGAAATCAACCTAGTTCTGTAACGGGTGCAGAAAGCGGATCATATTTTCTTTTTCCAGTTAGTATCCTGGCGGCACAATTATTTAATAGCTGAAGTCTCTGGATATTCTGTTGTGTTGTTCTCTGACCAAACAGTCGAACAGTAAAATAATTTGCGTAACACTAAAGAGTTCAAAATGACTAAAAGAACATGTTTTGTGAGTAGGTACCGCACACTAACTAACAATAGACCTTGTCACGGTTTTCGACGCCATCCTGACGAGTAGGCAAACGTGTGAGAAATTACAGTGTTTGTATGAGAATCTAATGTCGAATAATTTCCGTAAAACGACTGTTCGGAAAGAAATATCAATTGTAACCTAAAGTTACAAAGCAAAGGATTGTCCTAAAAAAAATTGGGGGCGTACCTGTGCTTAAATTTCTCCAGAGGCTTGCTTTAGATTTTCCATATATTTGTCTATAATTTTCCCGGGACTTTCTTACAGACAAATGTATAGAAAATTTTAAAAAGTGGTTCTAGGTCTTCTAGTGCATGTAACGCCCTCAGATTTTTTCAGGAGAATCCTTAGGAGTGAAGCTTTAGTTTACAAATCATATTTTTTTCAGAATAGTCTTTCTATGGAAATTATTCGACGTTAGATTCTCATACCGTAATCACTGTAATTTCTCGCGCGTTTGCCTACTCGTCAAGATGGCGTCGAAAACCGTGACAGGGTCAATTTCCTATCGTCCCGTAATTCAGTCTAGTGGGTGAGCGAGACGTGGTAGTTCACATTTGCAACCAATGACTCATTTTAAAAGCTCGCATGAAGCCCCGACACCTAAACAATCACTTAGGCTACATAGTTTTGAACCCGGAAATCCATAATTTTTTGCAAGAGTTGTGCTCTTAAAAGCCTTGCTAGGAAATATTGTCAAACATTCCGCAAAGCATCCTCGGAGACCCAGGGGCAGATAGCGGGGGCGAGGGAAAGTCTAAACGAGCGGAAAAATATGGCACGAAGAATAGTGAAGAACGGTGAGAAGAGCCCCTGGGGACAATGTCTTACCGGCCAGACCAGTTTCAAAGGGTCGCCGCCGTTCTGACTTCTGATGGTTTTCTGGCACCAATCAGAACTCAGAACAGCGGCGACCGTTTGGAACTGGTCTGGCCGGTAAGACATTGTCCCCAGGGGCTCTTCTCACCGTTCTATACTTTTCTTCGTGCCATATTTTTCCTCCCGTTTAGAGCGGTCTTTAGACTTTCCCTCGCTCCCACTATTTGCCCCTGGGTCTCCGAGGATGTCCGCAAAGAGAGCTGTTTGTTTTTCTGTGTCTTGAGGGATTGGCTATTTTAGACTAATCAACCAGATGATGACCGCTCAAGTTGACGCGATAGTCTCGAACTGAAAGTGTGAAACATAAACCAGCCACTTTCACCTAATTTATTGATTGTCGACCTTGTCAGAGAAAGGGAGAGTGGGTTAGTTTCAAAAGAATCTGTGGTGCTGCGTACTGAGTCGGTGTGCGAATGAAACTGAATTTATCACATGAAAGGATTCAAATAACCTGAAACTATAATAATTTTAAACCTAACGGCCTAAATGAAATAAGCTTTTTTATTAACGTAAAAGCGGAAAGTTGGTTTAAGTACCCCTTTACCCGCCATCTGCTCCTGCATCTGCATCAAAAATTGAGCCAGTCCTTTTAAATTTGAGAAGAAGGTTTTAAGATGGAATCCACCAGGAAATTGAGTAATTTTAATTTTCAGTGGACAAAAACCTTGTACCAGAATAATTTAAAGTATATTGCATTCAAATTTACATTTTTAAAGGGCTAAAGATGTATTTAGTCATCTGTAATAACACCAACGAAAATTTCTTATGGGAGCCCGAGAAAGTGAATGTCAACTTTCACAAAATTACATCGTTTACATGAAATTTTCAGAAATTTACCTGACTGTGTTTTCACAATTTGACATTCATTTTCTCGGACTCCCATGAGAAATTTTCTTTGGTGTTATTGCAGATGACTAAATACATCTTTAACTAAGCCAATACCATGGAAATTTTTTTTTAAAATCGACACTATCATTAAGCGACTTGCATAGTAAGTAGGTGCCAGCTAAGTTTAAATTTATTAAGGTGGCTGTTGAAACTAGGTAGATTGGTAACAATTTTATTTATCACCAAAGACGAATAATTAGTTCAAATAATTATCTTTGGCTCGGCCGCATTAACACGCACCAGTTGGCATAAAATGTCATACTAAAAGCTAATATCTTGAAAAAAAGATTATTTAATGACAACAACTTGGTGACTTCCATAGCACGTAGAAAGTTTTAGCTAAGTTTATACCTATTAAAGTGGCTGTTAAGATGTTAGTGCTGTTGCAATAGAGTACGTAGATTGGTAAAGGTTACGCTAAAAAAAAGAAAATGGTTTTCTTTATTGCCACAGACGAATGAAAATCATATAGTTAAATTCCAATCTGCCGCAATCGGTTACGTAAATGACTTAGAAAATTAAACGGGGTAAATTAATGGCGTTGCCTTTTGAAGATAAAGGTAATTGATTAAACTGTGCATCCTAAACATGTAGACACGCAACCTTTATTTATTTAGTGTTTGTTTGTTTGTTTTTTTTTCTTTGCATTTCCCATAAAATTAATATATAGATTTAGCCAGGGCTAAAAGCGAAGCTCTGGTTAATAATACGTGTAAACTAATAAAAATTAAATCTTGTTATGCTAAACGGGGGACGACAATGAAAATGGCTTCAAGACTAATAGATCTAATTAGCAAAAAAACAAATTGCACGTGCAGCACACTTTTTCTTCTAATTAGCAAAAAACAAATTTGCACGTGCAGCACGCTTTTTTGTCTTTCCCTTGCCGTTGTTTTGCACGACTACAACGCTGTTTTGTACGACTAAAACGTCAAACTTCCTAGTTAACCACTATTTTTATGGAGAAATTGTCGTATGTGCTTATCCAATATTTTGTTTCCAGTGTTCATGTTCGCTTTTATTTTTCACTGCCGCTCATTTTCACCTTGCTGGCCGATAGCATTTCTCATTTTCTCACCGCCGCTCTGAATTTCCATGTTTTTCTTCCTACGAATTTTCAATAACTCGCTCTAGCTCTTTCACTGTTATCCACGTTAGTGTACACATAAAAAATAACGCCGAAAAAGACACGACTTTTTTCTTCTAAAAGTCCGGGCGGCCATGTGATTTCCTTCCAAATAAATCCTTGAGTTGCATTTGGCTTCCCATACCTGTTGATTGAGTTATTTTACATTGGTATGCCTGTGGTTCGGACGGACGGTCGCTCGCTCGATCGCTCGCTCGCTCGGTGTACGGTCACGTGGTTACCAAATTTTCTGGGATGGGTAGATTACCACATTTCCTTAGCTATGGGGCTCCGCCCACGCGCGCGCTTCGCGCGCGGGTGGAACTCCGCTATTATTAGATATATATTTTTTAGCAACTAAGATAATTTGCAGTCTGTCTACTTTGAATTATTATTAGTATTATTATTGATATCTTTTTGCGAGTGTTTTACATTATACAGAGGAAACTAGTCTGCAGTTTGTCACTTTAAGACACGCGGGATGCTTAAATTAGTTTGTAAACGTTATACACCCTCTTAGTATTGAAGCATAAGCAGCTGTTGTGCAAAGAAAAGGAACTAAGCGTTACGCAGAAGAGTAGCAGGCGCCACGAGAGTATGAACACAACATCTAATGGATCGAACTTCTGGAGTTGTAGCAGTCTGATCAATTTATCGGCATGGAGAACTGGGGAAATCATCAGTTATAGTCTGATCCTTGTTGTTTCGCTGATTGGCAATTCTCTCATCGGACTAATCGTTTATAAAACGCCAACCATGAGGAAGCCCATAAATTATTTGATCACAAACATGGCCATGTCCGACCTGTTGTTTCCTTTATTTACGATTCCTCCGCTTCTAGCAGAGTTGCAATATGACTGGCTTATTAGTGGTCCTCTTGGTTTGGCCTTGTGCAAGCTTTTTTCTTACTTACCATTCGTTTCCTACAGTGTGTCGGGTCAGAGCCATGTTCTGATAGCAGTGGATCGCTTTGTAGCCGTGGTGTTCCCACTTCGTTCCCCATTAATTGGTCGCAAATTGTTTCCCTTCATCATTACTTCCACTTGGATCGTCGCCTTGGCTCTTCATACACCAGTTTTGGGAAGCGCCGAAGTTTTTAACTATCCAGATGGCATGTTTTGTGGATATTTCTTGAAAGAAGCCTGGCCCAGTTTAGTAGCGTTTAATTACATCACTATCGGTTTGTTGGTCATTCTCTACTCCATCATCCTCATCAAGCTCAAACTACAGGCACCTCCAGGTGAACAGTCGACCAATGTCGAGAAACAACGCAAAAGAAGAAACAAAAATGTGTTAAGAATGGTTATTGGTATCTTCCTAGCATTTTTATTTTGTTATGTGCCCCACACTACAGCTCGCTTAATTATGACGTTGAACTTTTCCGTTTGGTTTAGTTGCAGTTTTAGATTATTCACTATTTTCGCAAGCCTCATGTTTATCGCAAACTGTGCTGTAAACCCGTTTATTTGCCTTATTTTTAGCAGTAATTATCGTCAAGGTCTAAGGAAACTTCTGAAATGCTAAAGCGCAACAATCTGATGGATCTGAAGGGCTTCCTGAAAGCCAACTACCTCCACGGTAACGTTACAATGAAGTTTGATTTATAATAAGCATTAATTATTGTTGGGACGCTTTAACGTTGTTATTTAGCCCGTCAGGTAAACTGAGGAATATATTTAGTTTTTATCATAAAAACTCAGCACTGTAAGCAAGGTAACTAGTATATGGAAATTTGAATAAATTAATATTTCATTTTACTTTACTTGATATTCATTTATGCTGGGAAATAAATTAAAAAGTATTATACTTTTCAAAGCAAAACAAGAAAGATAAAAAAGTATGTACCTTCGTATGAATATTATGGAGCTCATTTTGGATAATTTATAGAATGTTTACAGATCTTAAAGGCTAAACATGTAATCAATAAACTGAAATGAAAAGCGATTCAGCAGTCGTCATTTACTTCAGTATGGGCCGTAATGTCTACATTCGTATCTTGCCCTGTTCAAAACGCTTGTGGTGCGTCTAAATTATATCGGCCTAACCAACAGCAAGAACGAAGCATAAACATTCGAATAAGTTCCGACAGAGTCAGGGCTCGAGGTTACCGGTAAAGGGTTCAATGAATAAAATAAACATTCAAATTTTCTCGTCTAACAACAACTGAGTTTTTACTTGGTCCTTTTACAGTGTTGTACCTGTAAAGACTTAAGCTAGCTTGGGAAAGGTGGGCTAAAACACGTTTTCTTTATGCTTTATGGCCACAGACGAATGAAAAAGATAGCAAATAAAATCGCATCTGCCGCTAACGGTTACGCAAATGACTTAAAAGCATAAACACTACAGACAGAGTGACGCTTCCTTTTGAAGACAGTTAGATTTTCCTATTTCCGTGTATAAACTACCCACGTATACTTAGTGGTCTTTAATGGAACCGTGAAAAGAATTCATTTAGGGCTAGAATTCTAGCATTAATAAATAAATAATTTCATGATTCTAATACACAACTACTGATCTCGGTTTATGAGGCAATATGTTCAGTGGGATTGAGATATATACACCATTATCATATTATGCAATCAAAATATTTCCTCTTTTCTGATTGGTTTAAATCATCCGGCTTATTTTTGATAACAAGCTAGCGTTGACCAATAGAAGACGTTTTTGACGACACAAGCAGGAGCCCATAACCCGGAGCGAGCAACTTCCGTGCGCGTCACGGCGCTTTCACGGACCAGTTTATTTTTAGAACGGTTTTGGCACGAATTTTAAATCTCTTTTAAATTCCACAAACCAGTCAGCAAGACCTACAGACCTAAAAATGATATTTTTTTGCCTTTTAATTACGTTTAATTTTCCTTTTTGATATTTTATACTTCGAATCCGCTCATAGACATGGTCTATTTTCGCGAGAAAAAGTGCCCTAAAATGTGTCTAAAAATAAACTGGTCCGTAAAAACGCAGTGACATAGGCCTAGCATGGGAGTTGCTCGCTCCAGCTTATGGGCTCCTGCGTAAGCTATATTATATTTGGCGTAGTAGAAAAAGACGACGATCTAGCTTGTTCCATGAGGTAACAGGCGTTCAGATAGTGGGGACAGCGCAAGAGAAGTGAACAAAACAAAATGGCCTTTTTTTCTCTCTCTGTCTCCACTCTCCATTTCGCACTACTCTTCTGTCTGAACGCCTGAAACAGGAAAATTATAGTCACGGTTTTTTAATTTCATAATAATCCATGTTTCACCTGACCGGCGTGTCAGTTGACATATAGTAGCAAATAAAGCTAATACCTTCTTTCAGTAATTTCTTAATTCTAATTTACAGCTGTTGCTCTCTGTGGTGGAGGCAATATTTCAACTCCGCGGTATTCTCAATGCCATGTTCGTTGTCCTGCGTTTTTTGTTTATAGCACTATTCCATTTTGTTTTAATTATATAACTCGCGGGTGTAGAATTATTCCTTCATTTTGCGTTCCTCGTGCATCATGTAAATTGTGCTTGTATTTATCGTCAAGGCCTTAAGAGACTTCTCAAATGCTAAAACTGCTAACGTGAAGGAGCAACAAATTTTGTCTGACCAAGAGCCATAATGGCTCTTGGTCTGACGGATCTCAACAGGGGCACCCAACGAGTATATAGTTCAAAACCACTTAAACAAAGCATTGTTGAACGTATTTTAGTATAGTATTTAAACAGTAGAAATAGGCATGTTTTTATCCCCTAAAAGTTTTTCATCTGTTCTGATTTCCTAGCTGAAAGTCTATTGATCCGAAAATTATGGGGATCAAAACTTACCTTTTCGAAAATTTGAGCTAGAAAAAGGCTCTCGAAAGTTCTAGGTGACCTTTTTAGGGTAAAAATCCGTTTAAAATGGGCAATTATACCATTTTCTAGATGTTGGAAATTCCTAGGAGAGGCACGGCCAAGCAAGAAATTTTTCAACAAATGTTCCGAACAGGGATCTAATTTATTCCAAGCGTTAAGGCTTTAGTTGGCTGGTAAATAAGTTCTCTTTTTTAATTGCGGAACTTAAGTAATTTCATTGGCCCGATCATTTTTAGCTACTGCTTTGTCCTTATGTATCTAAAATCATGAACAATCTGCAGATATGTGTAATATTTTAGGCTTCAAAGTAAGGATCTATTCCGTATACAATTCAAGATGGGCTCGATTAAAAACAAATGGCCGTCAACAAGGAAAGGGGCCTTTCTAACTAGAAAACGGGAAGCCGTCTGATGTCATGAGCAACTAATCCAACAATAGGAACTTTAAGTGAATATGACACGAAATTCTTTCAAATTGAGTTTAACTAAGAGCAAATGTCTGTAAACATCGAGCAAAAGGCGGCCACGGTCAAAAATTAAAATTCTCTCATATCTTGTTCATAGTAAGGTATTTTAAACAAGTAACTATTTACTTTCCATCTGAATTGTAAATATCGTCCCTGGCGATTAGTTAATGATATGCAAATAAGTATATATAATAGGACTTCCGTCCTGTGAGCAATTTGTCTTTTGTGTCTAAACTCATTGAAAGGGCTGCTTTTAATCAGATTCATGGTCACCTGGTTCGTAATAACTTATACCCAGTTGCGCAGTCTGCTTATAAAGAAATCACAGCACTGAAACAGCACTTTTGAAAGTAATGAACGATATTCTGTTAAATATGAACAAGCAGCACGTTACTATCCTTGTATTGCTTGATCTCAGTGCTGCTTTCGATACCGTTGATCATAGCATTCTCCTTAACAGATTATCGTCAAAACTTGGTTGGAATGGCACTGCCCTTGCCTGGTTTCGATCTTATTTGTCTGGCCGTTCCCAGCGAGTGTCTGTTCGGGGAACTGTATCTGATAAGTTTGACCTGCGGTATGGTGTTCCTCAAGGCTCATGTCTTGGCCCACTTCTCTTTACAGTTTATGCAAGCGCACTGTTTGATGTCGTGGAGAAGCACCTCCCAACTGTCCATTGTTACGCCGATTATACATCTCGTTTAGTCCCAAGGCGCACTCTGGCCAGGCTGATGCAGTTGCTTCTATTGAACATTGTTAACAACTGCGTCGCTGAGTGGAGGTGGGTGCCCGGGATGTCCAGTGGCTTCCACCTATGGCACGGCCAGCCCCTAGACAGAGTTACGCCCCCATGGCTGGCAAACCCGAGCCCTCCAGCCATGAGCCCCCACGCCAATGGAACCAGGCACCTGTCACACTGATTAACAGTGGAAGAATTAAGGGGGGGAGGGACGGGGGTAAAAGAATGATCCAAAGGCTAAACGAAGAGAATGGCCGCCACGAAAACACTGTACTGAGCACATGGAGGTGATGCAAGCAAGGCTGACCGCGCTTGAGCCCAAACGACCGACCGCTGACCACGCTCGCGCTCATTGTTGTTAACTCTGTTAAATAAATATTTATTTAACCTCATTTAACAACTGCGTCGCTGAGTGGAGGTGGGTGCCCGGGATGTCCAGGGGCTTCCACCTATGGCACGGCCAGCCCCTAGACAGAGTTACGCCCCCATGGCTGGCAAACCCGCGCCCTCCAGCCATGAGCCCCCACGCCAAGCCGAAGGGACCTCCGAGCTGAATACCAAGCTCGGAGAGAAGGGGCTCATGGCTGGAAGAAGCCTGAGCCCCAATACACCAAACCCGGAGGCACCCACCTATGCTGAGCATGAAGAAGCATACAAAGGCCAAACAAAACCCAGGTGCCAAACGTACTACACCAACGCCCCATAAATGCCACAAATGCGGTCAAACGCCACCAACGTCCAACCCAACGCCCCTAAATACTACTAACTCTGTAAACACCACAAAGGTCCAACCCTAATGCCCCATAAACGCTACAAACACGCTGAATGCCACAAAAATGACTGGCCCTAATGCCTCATAAACGCTAAAAACACTGTGAACTTGACGAACGTCCATCCCAAACACTTCCTAAACAACACAAACACCGTAAACGCCACAAAAATGTTCACCGCCACTGCCCCATAAACACTACTAACACTGTAAACCTCAGACGGGTCCCACCCTAATCCCCCATAAACACTACTAACACTCTAAACGCCACCAAAAGGACCAGCCCGAACGCCTTATAGACGTTACAAGTGCTGTGAAAGCCACAAAACTTCCAACCCCAACACTCCATAGACAATAAAAACACTGTAAACACCACAAGGGTCCCACCCCAATGCCCCATAAACGTTACAACGACTCTAAATGCCACAAAAAGGCGACCAGCCCAAAACGTCTCATAAACGCTCCAAACGCTGTGAATGCCACAAGGGGCCCCACCCCAATGTCCCATAAACGCTACACGCAACGCCACGCCACACAATAAATAAATAAATAAAGTAAACAGACCAGCCTGCATGCCTCATGAACGCTACAAATGCTGCAAAAGCGCCACAAACGTCCAACCCCAATGCCCAATAAAAACCTACTAACACTGTAAACGCCACAAGGGTCCCACCCCAATGCCCCATAAACGTTACACGCAACGCCACGCAATAAATAAATAAATAAATAAAATAAAAAGACCAGCCTGCATCCCTCATATACACTACAAACGCTGAAAAGCGCCACAAATGTCCAACCCCAATGCCCAATAAAAAACTACTAACACTGTAAACGCCACAAGGGTCCCGCCCCAATGCCCCGTAAACGCTGCAAACACTCGAAATGGGCAAAAAATGACCAGCCCAAACGCCTCATAAACGCTCCAAACGCTGTGAACGCCACAAGGGCCCCACCCCAATGCCCCATAAACGCTACACGCAACGCCACGCCACGCCCCGCCACACAATAAATA
>NC_133212.1:15240599-15263099 GCF_958299795.1 Porites lutea
AAAGGCAATTCTTTTCGCTTACGTTTCGCCATTGCATATCGTTCACGACATTGAAGTGACGAAATAAATTCTGTAACCATGTTTCATTGACAGCCTAATTACATTCACACTTCTAAAAAATGGGAACCAGTCAGAAACCAGCGGTACCACAACTACAATTAGCGGAACGGAAACAACAGAAGAATAGTTTCTGCATTTAACACCTCAGTGGTTTTCCTTCAGTTTTTCGGTCTCAAAAACCAGTCAACGAGATATGGCTAGCACTCAATCATTAAGCGTTCTATCACGGATAAGAGGGTTTCATGTCTACAAGGGGTGGTGGACTCCTCACAACGGAGAAAGTCTACAACTTCAACCAGAACCTGAGAACCCGAAAGACAGAAATGTAGTCAGCGTTGTCAAGGATAGACGAGTCGTGGGGCACATGCCTTTGATGTTGGTCAATACGAAAGAGGGTTTGGGACTTATAAAACATTTTCTTGCAAAGCCAGGGACCAATGGAGTTGTCAACGTATGTGGGAAGGCAGTCAATCGGGGCGGAGGATTAGGCATGGAGATCCCATGTGAATATATTTTCACTGGACCGCACAAACTCATTGAGCGTTTGGAGAAGTGCTTGGATCTTACAGAAAAAAAACCCAGCTGTCCGTAAAGATAGTCTTTCAAGTGAAAATGTCGAAAAGAAAATAGGTAGATAAAGGAAAGCAACAACTGGAGAGTCTTCAAAGAATAAGAAATCTTGATGATAAATGGCAATGACATGTCGATAGTATAATTTTTACCGATTGAAAACATGATACTGTTATCGTATGAACAATGAGACAATTGATTACACTCTGATGTGTAACGACAAACAGGAAATCGTGTTGAATAAGAACTGTCATCATTGGAGTGTCCGTAATAAAGAGGTTCAGTTTGTATGAATTTTCTCTCTGGGGCCGAGATTTCGTGTCCGTTGTCCGTATTATAGAGGTTATTTTTACAAAGAATGTATGGGCATTTTCCCGGGACCAGGTGAACTGTCCGTATTAGAGAGATGTCCGTAAGGAGAGGTTCGACTGTATTATTATTATCAATAAATATTGAAACACTGGCACGCATTGTCCCATTCACTTCACTTTGTCCAACACGAAGGACGCCTGGCTACTACTATCAGTAGAACCCGACTTACTCGCGCCATGGCGGCCAACGAGCCCGGTTTTTTATATACCCGCTGCGGAACTTGTAGCTCTAAGCTGAATGTCTTCAGGATGGCCAGCCCGATGGTCATTAGTACTGGTCCACCTACTTGTGCTCAGGATGCTCCAGCAATTGAGGTTTTGTGTTTCTCTTAGTTCAGTCACCTTGTTTGGTCGGTTTTCGTCTCTCCATGGTTTACGGGGTTGTCGAAGTTCTCATTTACGAAGTTTCGGTTCGCATTTTGTTCGCCTCCTTTGACAGTCAAAGTATTGTTTGTCCCTGTGAACTCAATTTGGGCGGCAGTATTGCCAGTTTGTGTTCAAACTATGTGAGGTCGGCGCAATCGAGAATTGTTCAACCTTTAGAGTTCTGCTCGAACACGGTAATTAAATATTTTCGCTTTTGGTAATTTTTACCTTTTACGCCTGTGGGGCAGTAAGCATGCAGTTTTTTTCATTTCTTTTGTAGGGTAGCAAGCCTGTGAGACGGCAAGTCTGTAGCTGTTTTGCCTGTGTTGCAGTAAACTTGTCGTTTTTGAATCTCGCCTGTGTGGCTGTAAGGTTGTTGTTTTGTATTATGCCTGTGGGGCGGCAGGCTAGTAGTTTTATACTACGCCTGTGTGTCAGCGGAAAAGAAAAGAAAAAAAAAAAGAAGAAGTAGTTTTGTTGCCTGTGTGGCTGTAAGTTTAAGCTTGTTGTTTTGTATTACGCCTGTGGTGCGGCGAGCTTGTAGTTTGTATTATGCCTGTGTGGCGGCAAGCTTGTAGTTTTGTATTACGCCAGTAGGGCGGCATGCTTGTAGTTTTGTGTTACGACTGTGCGGCGGCAAGCTTGTAGTTTGTACTACACCTGTTAGGCGGCAAGCTTGTAGTTTGTATTACCCCTGTGGGGTGGCAAGCTTGTAGTTTTGTTCCCTGTGTGGAGGCACTGAATATGATCTCGTAGTTTTGTTGCCTATGTGGCAGCAAGCTCGTAGTTTTTTTTTGTGTTACGCCTGTGTGGCGGCAAGATTGTAGTTTTTTGCCTGCGTGGCTGTGAGCTTATATTTTCAGTGAGCTTGTACTTGTTCGTTTATGTTTGTGAGGCGGCCAGCTTGTGGTTTTATCATGCCTGTATGGCGTTAAGCTTTTGTTTCATTTGAAAAAAAAAGGCAGCAAGTTTTGTACTGTTCTATGCCTGTGTGGCGGTAACCTTGTGTGTTTGATTTCCTAAAAAGAATAAGAAAGAAACAAAAAAGGAAAGAAAAAAAGGAAAAAAAAACCTCGGCAAGCATGTAGTTTTTCACGCCTGTAGGGCGACAAGCTTGTTTTTGGTCGCTGCTTGTCGTTTGTAGTTTCGAAATTTGCATGCGGGGCTGTACGACTGCGACAATGCTAAGCCATTTTTGTTATAAGAAGTTGTCAAAGTCCTTTTGTAAGGCTTTATAGAAGTTTTAACATTTTTTGTGTTATTTTGGTTTCGAACCTTTTAAGTTTGTTCAGTGGACAAGTATGCTAAGCGGTGTTCAGTACTGGTAACGGGGTTTCCTGTCTACGCGCTGAAGTTGTTTCCTTAAGTACAGGGCGTGTGCAATAAGAATACTGCATTTGTGTGTGGGTTTCTCTGTTTAGCCAAGGGTAAGGGCCTTTCTGTCATGATTATTTCCCAGATCCAGGGTGAGTAACTCCCGTGGTCTACTCCAATTCTGAGTATGCTGCGGACGTTCTGTTATCAGTCGTTTGGAGTTGCTCCCTCCTGGTCGGGAACTCCGTCTACTTTATTTTTCTCGTCCGGGTTCTTTCTTTGTTGTTGGATCTTTTTTTATTTCCGTTTCCTCTCTCTCTTGGGAAGAAAGAGAGAGGTCTGGAAAACTGCCGAAATTACACCTGTTTCCAAACAAGGTAACCACGAACTTCCTAACATAACAGACCGATTTCCCTGCTACCAGCATTGTCAAAGGTTTGCGAGAGAGTGGCTTATAATCAGTTTGTCACCTATTTGAAAACCAAGGAAAGGCTTATCACAAAAAAAAGCGGCAACAAAAAATGCTTCTCTACTGAGACATCTTTAATTCACACAACTGATGCATTTCTCAAAGGAATTGATGATAAGGAATTGACTGCCTGTGTGGTTTTAGATATGAGTAAGCCTTCGACAGCGTTGACCACCAAATATTGTTACGTAAAATACAAAGCGTTGGCGCCTCAACCAGCGCTCTAAAATGGTTTAAAAGCTACCTTACAAATAGATATCAAGTTGTACGAATTCATAGTTCCGTTTCTGACCCTCTTCCAGTTGAATGTGGTGTTCCTCAGGCAGCATCCTAGGCCCCCTATTATTTAGCATATACGTAGATGATCTACCAGAAGTTCCAAGAAATTGCTCTACAGAATGTTATGTAGACGATACAAAACTGTTTGTTTCTTTTAATTTATACGACTCCCAACGGATTGTCCAAGAAATGAAGATCTGCTGCCTGTGCGCAACTGGTGCTTCGGAAATCGGCTACTACTAAATCCAGACAAGACAAAATTAATTGTTTTCGGAAGCCGACAGATGACCTCTAAGCTCCATAAATTTCACTTGTCTTTGTTGGGAAAGGACATTTCCCCAGTGCAATCAGCGAGAGATCTTGGCGTGATTTTGGATCCGAACGTAACATTTGATAACCATATAACGACATCAGTGTTGGAATGTATCGCACGTCTTGCGCAAATTGACCGGGTAAACATTGCTTAGACAAAAATACGTTGTAAACCGTAATACATGCCTTAGTCTTCAGCAAAATGTACTACTTTTCGAATGTTTGGGCAAATACCACAAATAAGAATGTTAGAAAATTGCAGGCAGTTCAAAACTTTGCTTGCCGAATCGTCAGCGGTGCGAAAACATATGATCATATAAGACCCCTCTTAAAAAGCCTGTCTTGGTTTCCTGTTAAGGACCAACTGTACTATCGCCAAGCTATCATGGCCTTCAAATGCATGACCGGTCACGCCCCTGAATATCCTACATCCCAATTTTTTACCCGTGAGCAAGTTAGCGAACGAACAACTCGGAGTAGCCAAAAGCTAAACATCCCTCTTTTCAGAACTGCCTCCGGACAGAGAACCTTTTATTACAGGACTGTCAAGCTTTGGAACAATTTGGAATCTTTTCTTAAGTTAAACCCATCTGTTAAAATTTTTAAACGTTCCTTGAGGAGCCAGCTTTTAGATAATTCTGTAAATACTTCTTAGTTAAGTTTAAAACATTGTAATTAGTAATTAGCTAACATTGTAATTAGTATTAGATTAAGTGTTATAATTAGTTATTATAAGTAATGTAATATAATCATTGTTCCTGCAAAGCCCCTTTGGGAAGGTAACAATAAAGTATGTATGTGTAATTGGTGCTTCCTACTGCGTGGGTGTGCGAATGAAACTGCTGAATCGATAAAGTCAATTTACCACATTAAAGGATTCAAATAACCTGAAACTATTTTAAAAGCAAAGGCATAAGTGGAATGAGTTTTTTTTTATTAATATTACAGAGGAAAGTTGGTTTAAGTAGCCCTTTAGCTGCCATCTGCGCCTGCATCTGCATCAAAAATTGAACCAGTCCTTTTATATTTGCAAAGAAGGTTTTTTAAAAATGTCTATATTTATGATTTTTTTTATGAAAAATTTCAGATGGGAAGCGCGTTGTTAATAACTTAGACACATTTCACCTGTTTAATCTTAAATTTCTACAAGCAAAAAAGTTTTCAAATAACTAATGTTGCAACTGACCGAATTAGAAAGCTAATACCATGGAAAAAATATTTTTAAATCGACCTATTATAGCGACTTTCACAGTAAGCACGTGCCAGCTAAGTTTAAATTTATTAAGGTGGCTGTTGAAACTAGGTAGATTCAGTTTGGTAAAAATTTGATATATCAGCACAGACGAACGAATGGAAGTAACACGAGACGGAATCCCATTGTACGGAAAACACCGGTTCAGTACTTAGGCCCAGTTCATACGTCTGTAGAAGGCCTAAATGTAATAAAGTCCTAAATGTAATAATAACATTTTGTCCTAAATGTAATAACAATTTGCCCTAAATGTTACGCGAATAAGCACCACAGCGCTTATTTGAGTAATTATCGTAATTTGCAACTTAACAGTTTTTTACATTTAGGAAAAAATGTTATTACCTTTAGGACTTTATTACATTTAGGGTCGTTTATTACATTTAGGTCTTCTACATACGTCGCGCTTCTGCCGTGCCGAACTTAATTCTTAAATTAAGTTTCGACATAAGCACGGCAGAAGCACGACGTCTGAGTCAAAGTTTTTAATTTGGTGCGGCAGAACAATTAAGTTCGACAAGGTCTACCGTGCTACACGACTCTGGCACGGCAGTGATTCAAACGTCGTGCTTATGCCGTGTCGAACCTAATGCATAAATTATGAAATGTATTTTCCCGGGTATCAGCATGCGTATTGAGTCTGTTTTTTACCCCAAAGCTCCTTTGCGCATGACGGTCAGGAATCAGAAGCGTAAGCACTGGGTTCGAGAATGGTCAGTAAAACAAAGATGACTGCTTTCCGTACAAGTTTGCATGCACCTTCCTCCTTGGTTTGGAATGCTGCAGAGTCCGATAATTCATCAGAAGACGAACTACCTTTTGACGAAAATATTCCACTGGCTGGCTCTAAAGAACAAGATGAAGAGGAAGACGAGGAAGCGATCGGTGGTTTTCTCGGAAGAAATAGGAATAGCAGTAATAAAAGAAGAACTTCCAATAATAACATTCGTCTGACGGTCAAAAGGAAAAGGATTTTCTGCAGCATTTCTTTTCTTTGCCTCCTCTAGTTTTGTATGAGTTTTATTAGTAGCAATTTACGCTGGAGTTTACGGTGCGGCAACATTTTCGTCACCGCTTACCGCTGTACAGACTATTGTGCGAACACTCAATTAAGTTCGACTCTGGCACGACGTCTGAATTGAAGTCGTGCTTCTGTTGAACCCAATATTGATTAGGTTCGGCACGGCAGAAGCATGACGTATGAACTGGGCCTTAGATAAGTGAATGAGTTAGAATGACGCTGGTTTTTAGATAAAAGTTAGATCTTCCAGTTTTCCTAATGACGCACGAATACTGAGTGACTAATTAAAGGTTCAAAAGGAACTCTATTAGGGAAAGAATAATTCCATTAATAATAATCTTCATTTTTTATTCAAAATATTTCTCCGTTTCTGATTGGCTCAAATCCCTCGACAAAAATCTTCTATACCAGCTAGACTAGACGAAATCCCATCAAACAAGAGTGGTTATGTAGATAAGCAAACGAGGTAAAATGGCGCTGCTTTTTGAAGAGAGTTAGACAACTTTCCTAAACAGGTGGTTAGATCTTTCTGATTTCTTAATTACCAACGAAAACTTAGTGACTTGACCCCCAACAGTGGCTGCAATGGTAATCGAGCTTACTTAATAGAGCTTTTAAAACTCATTAACTGCAAGAATACAAGTAGCACTAATTAAGATTTTTTGTGATAAGTATGCGGAATTTATAGTCTTCGGCGCAGCGGTTTTTGGCAGAGCTAGTGGGTGAGATCGATCAGAACCGAATCTTAATGTGTTTACCTTTCTTTGGGTGTTTTACATTACACAGTTAACGCTTATCTTCAGTTTGTCATTTCAAGACATTTAAGGTTCTTAAATTACTTGCATGCTAAAAGTTATAAACCCTCTCAGTATTCAAGCATAGCATAAGCAGCTTTTGTGCAAAGGAACTAAAAGCCTTACGGAGAAGAGTGGCAGACACGGAGATGGCAACTATGGATACACGGAACACTACACCTGAGACAGCACACTTCAGGCTGTATTGTTACTATGCGCTAAACGATTCGGCGTCAATACTTGGGCTAACCATTGGTTATAGTCTGATCCTTATTATTTCACTGGCTGGGAATTCTGCCATTGGAGTGATTTTTTATAAAACGCCAAGCCTGCAGCGGCAACCCATAAATCATTTGATCGTAAACATGGCCACGTCCGACCTGATGTTCCCGTTAATCACGGTGCCTTGGTTCCTAGTAACATTCTATACGTCTCCTGTTGATCATTGGCTTATTGGCGGCCCTCTTGTCCAAGCTTTGTGCAAGCTGATAGTTTGCCTACCAGAGGTTTCCTTGGGTGTGTCGTGTCAGAGCTTAGTTCTGATAGCAGTGGATCGCTTTGTAGCCGTGGTGTTCCCACTTCGTTCCCCAGTCATTAGTCGCAAATTGTTTCCCTTCGTCATTAATGTCACATGGATCATTGCCTTTGCTTTTTATTCGCCGTGGTTGAACAGCTCGAAAGTAGACGAATTAAAAAGGCACAGTGTCTGTTTCGCGATAAAAATGTCTGACCAAATTAAGTCCTGGCAAATTGCCGTAGCCATCATAAATTACATCATTATCATCATCACTATCGTCCTGCTGGTCATTCTGTACTCCATCATCGTCATCAAGCTCAAACTACAGGCACGTCCAGGTGAACAGTCGAATAATGCTGAGAAAAAGCGCGCAAAAAGAAACAGGAAAGTGTTAAGAATTGCATGTGCTATCGTGTTAGCATTTTCACTCTGTTGTATACCCATACTCACTATTGGTTTTATGTCCCTCTTTCCCAAGATCATGTCTAGTTGCGGTTTTCCTATATTTCTTGATATTGCCATATTCATGTATCACGTAAACTGTGCTGTCAACCCGATTATTTGCCTTATTTTTAGCAGTAATTATCGCCAAGGTCTTAAGAGACTTTTGAAATGCTAAGAACAACTAACGTGAATGTGCATTATATAAAAAATGCATCTCTAGGGCTTCAGAAAAGCCGACTGCCATTCAGAACGTTGTCCCAATCCACGGTAACATTACAGTGAAATTTGACTCAAGTATTAAAGAAAGAAAGAAACAAAGAATGATTTGGAATTAGCACATCCACAATGTGGTTTTTCGTCTACCTGATTCCTGGTCGAATTGGAATTTCTTGGGACACTTTAACGTTGTATTTAGCCCGCGTCAGATGACTAATAGGTGTATGTTAAGTTTTAATCAAAAAAGCGTAGCATAAAAGCAAACTAGTATATGGAAATTTGAATAAATTGATATTTCAGTTTGCTTTAATTGATATTCATTTATGCTCAAGAAATAAAAAGTATACTTTGTACCTTTGAATGAACATTATAAAGTTCATTTTGGATTTGCAATTTATAGAATGTTAAAAGGTCTAATAGACTAAACATGAAATCAATAAACTGAAATAAAAAACCTTTCAGTAGTTGTCAATTGTAATAATCGGTCACTACAGTATGGACTCTAATATCTGGAGACGTGTCTTGCCAAAACGTTTGCGTGTGCGTCTAATTTATATCGGCCTCTAACCAACAACAATAGCAAAGCGTGAAAAACACGCTCCTTGTGAGGTGTAGAATCGAGGCGCCTATTGGGTAAAAAAGCTCCCGTGAACGATTTTGGAAGAAGAGGTCCCGGTGCCAAGAAATACGGCTGCAAGTAGAATAGGTAATGGCGTCATCTCATTGCCATGACAACTCCAATATCATTGTAACCCTGATTATATCAAATTTTCATCTTTATCTAACACAGCTGTGGTGGTAATTTTTGCAAATCTTTGTTAATGGGGACGTAGTTTATGCTCAAACTTGGGAGGTATTGACCCTGAAAAACCCTATCGAGCCACCTTTAAAGGAGTAGTTCTGCGTCGGTGGTTCGAACGAAACCGACAAAAAAAATTAGTTTGTTAAATGCAACGATAAATACAATTCACTACATGAAGGAATTATGAACTCTATTTAAAACTTGGCGGCAATTTGAATTTGGGTTAAAAGCATGAGCCTAGGATCGAATATCCATTTTTCTGTTACCTAAACAATCTGACAGTAAAATTTAGTACCCCCTTTGCTGATAACGTTCTGTCAGGCAAAAGGTGGTCATTGTAAATCATTCGTATAATAAGTTAATGTTTGTAGTTCTAATTTTTTTTAATGCCAAATTCAGGACGGGAAGCCATTTGAGCTAGTGGATATTTCTATTCACCTTTGAAAAAAAATGAATTTTTAGAAAAAGTAACACGCTTTTTTTATTTCAAAATGATTTATGTTTCACCTGACCACATGAAGACGTGCCACGGTTGGCATATAGTCGCAAAGAAAGCTAACACCATGGAAAAGCAGCTTGTTTAATAACGCTAGCAATACTACCCAGGAATAGTGACTTTATGAAAGTGTCAAAAGAAATTCAATTGGGCTAGACTTCTTTTACTATTAGTAATTTCTTAATTCCACTTTATAACTGATGCACCAAGTTGCTCCACTTATGCGTTTATTGTTTTACTGTCCCTCGTGGGTGATAAGTTCATTCGCCCGCCCGCAGCAAAGCACTCACAACAATGAAAACGGGTTACTTTACTTCGTAGACAACGCAAGGGGTTGTTAGATTGAGGTGACGCGATTAAAGCGCCTTCTAAAAATAGATTATGAAACAACCCCTTTAACTTTTTTCCGTGACAATGTGAACGAAAATCACTTTGTCAAAGAAAGAGAATAGACAAGCTGTGGTGGTGTAGTAAAAAATTAAGTTTATCAACTGAATCGATAAAACCCTGACGTCACGTCACGCACTCAATATAAAAGTTTAATTAAAAACTTTTCGTTTTTTTGTATTAAAAGTATGGGCCTAAATGGCTGCGCATATCTTTTTTCCACTGATTGAATTGCATATTCCCAAAAATAGGTTAATTTTGTTCATCTAACTTTTATGCAAAATGTAAAGTTGGGATACCGCGCCATTATTGAGGTTGCAAACGCTGTATGCCTTTTGAAGGCAACTCTCCCCAAAAGGCAATCTCGTGCACAGAGTCTTCTAGCTTTTTGGTCAACGGGGCAACGCCAGGAGAACTCTGGGGACACCAAATCTCGACCGCAGAAATCATGCGGTTCCGCTTGTTTTGCGCATGCCTTGTTTCTTGAAGTCAAATATCCCAGAACGTGAACATGAGATCCGAAGCAACTTTCTATTTCGGAAACTTGAAACGATAGATGATTCTCAGTGAAAATTTGGAAGAAAAGGCGAAAGACGTAAATTCTAGCCGGTAAGTACTCGTTGTAACATACTACTTTTTGTGACATCTGTCCGCTATAGAATCGAATCCAAAATGCTTTTTTGTGTGGTCTGATCGAAGTCAAGTAACAAAACACAGCAATTTATCATGTAGGGCTGTGATCACATCCTAATTTTTCCTCTTTTCCTTATGTGATCCACCACAGCATCGACAAGGCCTGCGATATGTTATGCGAGATTGCACCAAGCCAAGAGAACTGCATGGACCGATTTATAAGAAAAATAAACAGCACATCCAAGGAGAACAATAGGGCCATTTATACGAGGAAAAATAAGACGCGTCTTACATAAGACGCGTCCTAAATAAGACGCGAACTTTCCGTTTAAAAGGCACATTTCGTCTAAAGTAAGTCGCGTCTTAGCTAAGTCGCGTCTTATTTTAGACGAAATGTGCCGTTTATACGGAAAATTCGCGTCTTATTTAGGACGCGTCTTATGTGAGACGCGTCTTATTTTTCCTCGTATAAATGGCCCTAATATTTCGTATGCATGCCTTGCCTTTTACATTGTATCTAAGATTTTTTTTTGTTATTTTAGCAAAGTAGACCCCTTTCACCTGAGACTTTTTGTCCAATAAAATACGTTTTGTTATAACTTTTGTGTGTTAATAGGAATTGAAAAAATCCCAAACTCTCACTCAGTTCAGGGATCACATATTGCCATTCAGAATAAGTATGTCCAGTGTTTTTGTTGTATTTACCCTACTCGAAGAGACTTTCGAAATAATGATTTAAGAGCAAATATAAAATGGTGATTTATCATTGACGGTCTTGCTTCCATCCTTCTTTGGCTTGCTGGCAGCCTATAGGTTAGTCGCATGATTGTCCCAGGTGTACGCTTGTGGTATAGTACGAACCTTGCTGCACTGTGTTGCATCCGTTTGATTTTGTAGTTGTTTTATTGTGACTAAGGATCCCATTCACGGCTTGCGTACTCTAAATAAGGCCTTCCAATTATACCAACAAGTATTTTCACCCCATTATGTAGCTCCGTTAATTTATTTAAAGTTCTCGCGCGTGCGGCGAAGGTTATTTTTGGTGCGCAAAAGGTTTAAGTTGTAGACATGCTTTTTATCGGCACGTTCAACACATAAGTAATACAACTGTATTAAATGATAATTCACGTATTGCACAAAACCAAGTAAGTGAACTTGTAAGGCAAATGTAAGCTTGGTGACAAAGAGATATGTCTCTTAAGCGTCTTATTTTAACTTGCAAACAATAGTGACTAACTTTGAAAACGGTCAAGCTGAACAGTTTGAAAAGCCCGGAAGCAATCCGTTATAATCTTGAAAAAGCCTTGTGGAATGTCTCCTAAGCATTCTACTTGAAGTTAATAACAACAGCGATGAACCTTTATGAAAGTTTATGGCTACAAAAAGGCAAGTTTCCGAACTCCGACGATTGGAATCGTTTTTAAGACGGAATCCATCAGGAAAATGAGTAATTTTAATTTTTAGTGGACAAAAACCTTCGACCAGAATAATTTAAAGCATATTGCATTCTTTTTTACATTTTTTAACGGCTTAAGATGTAGTTAGTCATCTGTAATAACACCAAAGAAAATTTCTTATGGGAACCGGAGAAAATAAATGTCAAATTTCATAAAATGACATCGAATACATGAAATTTTCAGAATTTTACCCGTGTTTTCACAATTCTTGTGAAATTTGACATTTATTTTCTCGGAATTCCATGAGAAATTTTCTTTGGTGTTATTACAGATGACTAATTACATATTTAGCCCTTGAAATATGTAAAAAAGAATGCAATATTCATTATCTTATGCTGTTACAAGGGTTTTGTCCACTGACAATTAAAATTACTCAATTTCGTGGTGGATTCCGTCTTAATCTTCCTCAATTTTGCCCACCTGTGCCTTTCTTTTGTATTTGCTCTGTTCTTTTAAGCGTGTACTAACTAGAGACCATGTACTCTTGTATTTTAGTCGAGGGACACGACAGCCATGAAGATGCCAGAGCCTGTTTAGAACTGATGAGATGCATGGAAAGTGAAAGAAGATATGAAAAGAACAGCGAGGCGCCAGTCACCTCTCTTGTCGCTTGGCTAGGGCATAACATATTTACCTCTATGAAATCGGCAAATGTTAGTAAATTTGTCCAGTCTGTGTGAAATTGTTACATTGGTGAACCGTCTGGTAAGGAATCTGTTTGGTTGTTAAATTTACATAAAATGTATCAATGCAAAAAATAGAGAAAAAATCGGTTAAGTGCTGCAGGTATGCAAGAATGACTTAAAATCCATAATTGCCTTGTTGTAGACCTTATTCACGATACCCACTACCCTTTCACGCTCATTAGGGTTGATAGGATAAAAGTGATGTCACGTGGTATTTCAGGGAGCAAACAAGTAGTAAAATTTGCCGTAAATCATAACTATAACAAAATTCTCAAATCTGATTGGCTATCAACTGCCCTGATTTCAACCTTAATAGGACAGTTTAATAGGACAGTACACGTCATGCCTAAGTAATTTGGGACCTTACGATCCGACAACGGTGACTTCCATGAAAACGTCGCTGAAAAATAGACTTTGCATCCTTTCGCTTTTTTTCGCAATTATTTCAAGGGGCCCAGTTACTAAAAGAAGGGAATTTGGGTTGGAGCTGAAGAGAAGGAACCGCGCCCGAGTTCTGACAGAGATGGTATAAGAATTTATTGCCTTGCCGTTCCCGTTCCCAAGTAAACTTAAAATTTGGTCATTTCACGTCGTAGTTATGCAGGGACGGCAAAGAAATGTACAAAGTTTTGATTTTAAAAAGAGCCTTATATATCACAAATTTTGTTAAAGTTATGATTAATTGGTAGCAGAACTTCGTGTCGTCCAATTCGGTCTGTAATCATACTCATGATTAAACAAATCCGACTCCCGCTACGCGGTCGTCCGATTTTGTTAATCACTCGTATGATTGCAGAATGAACTGGACTCCACTCAGTCCTGTTACCATTACTATATACGAGTAATCGCGGTCGAGTTTGCCTTTATTCTCCCAAAATGAGACCGCGATTTCTTGCATTCGCAAATTTTATCACTCATTTGCGCTCTAAAAAAATTATTGTCATTATTTGTCCTTCCTAAATTTTCTTGTTCCGTTGCTATTTTTGAATGTTCTTCTTAACCTCAGCTATGATCATACAAAAATTTGCGTTTGTCCGATCGATCCTGTGATGGTAGTAAAACAGAGAGCGAACTTCGTTTTACTAGGCCTCATTATTCCGCGCGGCCAAAGCGTTTCGGGTCACGTGGTGTTTCCAGCCCGTTCGCCTCGGATGCGTCACCGTAGTGAATTGACCGAGAAGGACTGGAAAAATACCGTACAGGGACTAGGCAAGGATCAGGGAGCCCGGAATCGGGGATCGAAGCTGAGGGATCAAAATCCAGGGATCGGGGAATCGAAACTATGGGATCAGGGATCAGAGGCAAAATTTCGGGATCAATACCCCTTTGGACCTATCCTCGAGTGAAGATGAGAGGACCTCAAATCCTAAGAAGGGACAGGATTAAACTGGCAGCGCAACTCTATAAAACTGGAACTATTGGTTGAATATAGAAAGGTTTAGTATTAAAACGTTTTATTATTCATTCAAAATATTTCCCCGATTCTGATTGGCTAAAAGCACACGTTTAATTCACCATAACCAGTTACTGATGACCAAATTTGGAAGAATTTTAACTTTAACGAGGAAATGACGTCAAAAATGCAGCGTTTTCGCAGGTTAAGGCACCGTTAACCGAGAAGACCTGGGGACGAGGTTTAGTTGTTTTGGTTGTGAACTTGAAAAAATGGCGGACATTTCACTCATTTCAAGAGTAAGAACTAGGCGAAAAAATAGCTAAAAACATGGCAAGAACAGCGAGAAGACAACTCGAAGGGCGACATCTGCTATTTGGAGAATATTTGCGGAGCTGGACAAACTTAAACGTACACTATCGAAGATGAACTGAACATCGATGGATCAATGGAGGTAAGCATGTTTTAGCTATGTTTTTAAACTTGGAATTATTTTGAATCAATAATAAAACAGCTATTGAATTCGGCTTTCGTATCATATGAAGAATTATGGAGATCTCGGAGGGTGTTATCCACCTCGGCCTACGGCCTCGACGGATAACACCCTCCTCGATCTCCATAATTCTTCATAAGATACTTCAGCCTCATTCATTAACTGTTAATTATTTTTTACTTCAGCAACTAGTCGGTCAGGCGCAGTGTTCATCGCGTGCCATTTTTTGTCTCCGTGGTTACTTTGTACTAACACAGGAGCGGATCCTCACCAGTTTCCACCGTTTTACGAAAATCGGTCAAATTTTTCATAAATAAATACATTTGCAATGAAAAAACACTTTCCAAGTAGAAATCAGGCTACTATCGCCATTCTCACCGACCAATGAGGTGTCGTCCTTTAAGAACTTGGCATAGATTCACGGCAAATAATTTTCATTAGGAAGAGGGTCATGTATGGGGGATTCGCTCTCTTAAACTATTCTCTCTTCGGCTGATATCATGGAAAACTTGTTTATTTAATGGCACCATCTTAACGACTTCCACGGCACTTACAAAGTTTAGCTAAGTGTATAATTACGTATAAAGGCAGATGTTAGCAGCTGTTGCAACTAGGAAGATTGGTAAAGGTTGGGCCGAAGAAAAGCTCTTTTCTTTGTTGCCCCAAGCGAATGGATCAAAGCTATTGAAATGAAATCACTTTTATCTACTGCAAAAGAGTTCAGTGTGTAGATGAATTATGATAGCTGAAACCAGCTATCTCGACTTCCGTCTTTGGTCAATTAGACATAATTATTTAAATACACAAGCGGGGTCTTTTTCAACTTGGTAACTTCCCGATGCAGGTTTGTTGACAGCCTTCAGAAGCTGTTGTGAACGTCATTGTCACGTCATATTCATTCCAATCGCCCAAAAAATAATATGATAATAAAATTTAGTCTTTGTGTAATACATGTGTTATAATGATGGAAGGTGTACCTACAAAAATACTGGGTCGAGCTACCATAAGACACTCAACCTTTATCCATTATCTATTATTATTTTTATTATTACTATTATTATCATCATAGATGGATTTTATTTTCTACGATTACTTAATTGTTTTTGTTATTTTATTATTTGATATACAGGGCACGCACGTTTGAGTTTTTCACTTTACAACATCAGTGTATTTGTAGGGTGTTAAAATTACCTGCCTTAAGTTACCTTCCTGTTTGAATATAGGCCGCAGTATTGAGCAGCTGTTCTGCAATGAAGCCAAACCTTACTAGAAGAGGCAAGCGAGTTGAGACTAGTAAAGATGAACACAACAGCGAATGGATCGAACCTTTGGGTATGTAGCAGTCTGATAAACGCATCGGCGTTGAAAATTGGGCAAACCATTGGTTATAGTCTGATCCTTGGCTTTTCCCTTTTCGGAAATTCGATCATCGGATTAACTGTTTATAAAACGCCAACCTTAAGGAAACCCATAAATTATTTGATCGCAAACATGGCCATATCAGACATGCTGTTTCCATTTTTCAAGACTCCTCTGCGTCTTGCAGAGATCAGTTCTGGCGGCTCTTGGCCTACTGGTGGTCTTCTTGGCCAAGCCTTGTGCAAACTTTCTCTCTACTTAACCCACGTCTCCTTCGGTGTGTCGAGTCAAAGCCTAGTTCTGATAGCACTTGATCGCTATGTCGCCGTGGTATTCCCACTTCGTTCTCCATTCATTAGTCACAAATTGTTTCCCTTCTTCATTCTCGCTATACTTGGGTTGTTGCCTTGGCTTTTTTTGCGCCATATATGATCGTCGCAAAAATTGATGAAGGCACGCAGGGGACTTCTTGTTACTTGTTACTTGTCACTTCTTGTTACTTTGATTGGTATGGAACCTTCGAAGAATCCTGGCCCATTGAGAATCACTACATCAGTAGTGTTCACAACGTTTAGTTTTATCCCTGCAGTCCTGTTGGTCATTCTGTACTCCATCATCCTCATCAAGCTCAAACTACAGGCGCCTCCAGGTGAGCAGTTGACCAACGCCACAAAGCAGCGCGAAAGGTAAAACAGAAATGTGTTAAGGATGGCCATTGCTATCATGCTAGCATTTTTCTTTTGCTCTGTACCCATCACCACTACACGTTTAATCATGGTACGTCAACCGGTGGATAGTTCCATTCGGTCCAGCTGCGGTTTCGGTTATTTACTGACCTCGCACACCTCATTTTCGACGCAAACTGTGCTATAAACCCTTTGATTTGCCTCATTTTTAGCAGTAATTATCGTCAAGGTCTCAAGAGGCTTCTGAAATGCTAAGACAACAATAGGCCAGGGCAACATAGTAAATATATTTTTTTTCATGATGGATCTAAAAGGCTTCGTAAAAGACAACTATAACATTTAGAACTTAGTCTAAACCATTACCATAATATAAATGTAATGTACTCGTTTGGACGTGTTTACTTAACGTTGTGTTTAGCTGTCATCAACTGAATGTTGATATTACTCATAAAATTCAGCGTAGAAGTAAACTAGTGTTTGGAAGAAATTTTAATATACATGAGGAACAACAAAATAAGAAGCTAAACAGCAGACATTGTGAAACATAATAGTTTTTTTCAGTCTCCTTTTAGATGTTCTAACTAGTATTTTCCCTTATTGTGTCGGTAAACTTTTAGTAGTTGACATTATTGATTCTATTACTTCAAGCAAATGTATTTATCCCAAGGGGCAATATTTGATGGGAACCCATATGCTCTTAAAGAGGAAGTTATTTTTGTTGCCAAAGGCTATTTAAAACTGGCGTGGCCATGGACGTCCCCGAAATTTCGAAGAGACAGTTGTCGTTTACAAGAGTAATTTGTTTATATACTGATGCAGCGAAGCCACAATTAGCAATTTCCGTCGAGTCGGAACCGCTTTCCTCGGCGATTCCTAAAAGCCATGATCATTTTGCTCATTAGCGCCTACTCCGGGCAGATTTTTCCACCTAAAAATCTTCTGACTCTTTAACTCGAGATCAGCCTCTCTTGACCGCTCAGGATTGCTTGCTTTGTTTCACTTCGTCTTAGCCCACACCATAAGTACCACTAAGAAGCGGTCTGCTAATTTTTACCTCACGCTTTGGCCAATGACATTTTCATAATTATGTAGATAAACGAGGGGAACTTTATCTGACTTGTTAAAATACGAACTATTAATATCATTCTCATTGTTACTATCATGATTATTATTTTTCATTTAATTTATGAATCACATTAAATAATTTTTCCATTTTTTTTGTGTGTGTTTTTAAACACAGTCAAAACAGTTAAAAGAGTATAAAGACAAAAACAGTATAAAGAGGCCAGTTGTTGGCAGTTTGTGACTATATCTTACGCATGCAGGATGTTTAGATTACGGCTTACGGCTTTTCAAGGAAGATCCCCTTTTCATCGATTAATAGCAGCGATAAACAGCTACTTCAATTAATCAATGTTGTCGGATTTTAAGGCTGTGTGTACACCACATATACCGGATGGTCATGTCGACATGGAAAAGCTACCGGTGCAGCATAAACACCTGTTTGTACTGCGGAAACTTGAAGTGGCACCGAAATCTATCCAAAGTGTGGCGATCCACTTCAAGATCGGCGCGGCGAAGCTTCGCTTTAATTTGTTACAGACGTCGCGTTTTACCAAAATCGTCGTTCTTATGAGTGAACAAAAGCCCTATTCGAAATGATTTCGTGCCGGCACAGGTAGCCCAAGCTCGAAAGATGAGCATCGGCGAGCATCGGCGAGCATCGGCATTGTTGCGTAACATTCAAAATATAAAGATTTGTATGGGAAAAAAACCTACCGTTTCTGTAACCTACAAAAATGAAAGGATTTCAATAAAAAACAGCTTACCTTACTTAAAATGTGTGTTACGTCTCTCCTGTGTGGTCCACGGGCAGATTTATGGCCGTTTTATGGGTTTTAATGTAAAAGGTTTTCTCTCTATATAAAGGTTTATAGCTTGGGCTACCTGTGGTGCCGGCGTATCAAAAAGCTACCCGGTCGTTGTCACTGTCACGCAGCAAAAAATTAAATTGGAAACTGTCCAGTGAAAGAAGCCAAGAAAATGAAATGTCATAAAAGACTAATATATAAACAATTTATCTAAGTCTCAGGTCTTTATGGGCCACAATTTCTGAGTTATTTGCCTAAACGTTTCACGCATCTTTGTAGAGCTTTGTATGGAGACGCTATATTGGTGCACCGTTTTGGTGCACCAATATGGTTGCCCGCGTGCAGATTTCTCCTATTTCCTTTGTTGCACGCGGAACACAACAAAGGAAATAGGAGACGTCTGCACGTGGGCAACCAATATGGCCACCGGAAATCAACAAAAACAACTGGAGTTCACTTTTTCTATAAAAGCTCTTTCTTTTCACTCGAGAACTAGCATACGTACGCATAAACATATCTTCTAATACTTGAAGTGGTTATACTGCTGAAAATTAAGAGGAGAGACTATTTTTCAACGAGACAGCATTCCTATTTTGGTGCGCACTGTGAAAACTCGGAAGTTCAAATTCCTGTATTTTCGAAATGAAACATGCTACGGAAATGGAAACTTGTACAAAGTACCTATTGTAAATAAGAATTCGTAAAACCTCGCTATTTTGACTTTACAATTTGATGACGTCACAGTGAAAATCATCTATAGTGTAAACATACGGCTACAAGGCAAGATCAGATAGTGAAGGTCATATGGCTGGGGTAGCTGTAAATCTTTTGTTATTTAGCTTAATATAACCGTTCAAGGTTACGTTTTCAGTGCCACAGAGTTGTCTAAACCCTCACAAACCTTTCTCTTTGTGATTTTACAACAGAGTACAACAGATTTGTGGTTTTACAACAGAGTAGTCTTCATGGCTGAGTTTGGGAAATTTTTATGGAGTTACCCGGCGGTGCGATCTTACCGCGGAAGCTTTCCGTCAAAGTTATTTGAAATAGCTGTAAATAGTAATAATAGAAAAATGTATTAGCGACAATGCAATGGGTCGTCAAAAATAGGAAGTTAAAAGCTTTGAAGCAGGTGATATTTCATGTCGTGAAGTAACGAAAATAAGACCTAAAGTTTACTTGCTTGCATCTAAATCTACAACGCAACCGACACAGTAACAGTGAAGAGGGGAGACAAAAGAGGATCTGACCATCCTCGGAGACCCAGGGGCAGATAGTGGGGATGAGGGAAAGTCTAAACGGGCGGAAAAATGTGGCACGAAGAAAAGTGAAGAACGGCGAGAAGAGCCCCTGGGGACAATGTCTTACCAGACCAGTTCCAAACGGTCGCCGCCTTTCTGGCTTTTGATTGGTGCCAGAAAAACACAAGTTTTCTGGCACCAATCAGGAGCCAGAACGGCGGCGACCGTTTGGAACTGGTGTAGTAAGACATTGTCCCCAGGGGCTCTTCTCGCCGTTCTTTACTTTACTTCGTTCCATATATATTTTTCCGCCCGTTTAGACTTTCCCTCGCCCCAACTATATGTCTGCCCCTGCGTCTCCGAGGATGGAATCTGACGAGATATACTTTTTTATTTTCAAAATTATCTCAGAGACACGGGAATTGATTTTAAGCTCAATTTTTCATCGGCACATACACAAACCTTCAAGAGCACACACAAAAAAAGTACAGGACGAAATGACTTCATGTTGATATCAAGACAGCGAGGGTATTTCTTCATCTGTAGGCAATTTTCGTAATCAAGGGTGCATGCGCAATACGATCCAGGGAATGTAAGAACGTCTCGCGTTGAACTGATCGTTCGCAAATTTCAAGTTGTTTAAACTTTTGTGGAGGGAACACAGATGGTGGAATTCTCTAAGATTGAAGCGTTCGTTGTTTTAATTGGCTTCAAGCAAGCAACTTATTAAGTTAAAAGAGCGGTATTGTAATTAGCATCTTGCAGAAAACAATTTCTAATCATAACATATTTTCCAAGGTGAAAAAGACTCTTGTAGTTGAAAAAAAAGTGGGTGCCGTAATAATATAAACTTAATCTCGTACGCAACACAAGGATAAAACCAAAAACCTACGAAGAAATTGTGAAACATTGTTTTTTTTAAATTTCCTTAACAAGACGATCCAGTCCTTTGAGCTAGCTTTTTTTGCTAGGTAACCTCCCTCTCGCCCATCCCTTAACAGTTTAGATTATCCTTACATGGCATAGTCGGCAAAATTTATACTTAATGCAAATTAGCAGACGAAGACGGAATTTTTTTTATTTGAGGGTAATTTTGGCTCGAAACGACAACGGTACAATAAAAGGAACATCAACACAAATCTTTATTGTTCTTGATTCTTCTTTTTCACTGAAGCGCACGGGCCCGCAGGTAGCTTGTTCTTATCTTGGCTGGACACCTGTAGAGAATTCTGTTTTGTACAAATACATAGGTCTACATAGACACGAACTGCAAAGAACCTCAAACGAATATGCCGAAGAACGTAGGATCTAAGAGACTGTGCAATAATTATCAGGAGGGGGGGGGGGGGGCTGAAAAACTAGAGGGGGGCATTACATAAAATTGCTGCCAAGATAGGGGGGGCTCAAATTAAAGTCACTCATTTGACGGAGGGGGGGCCTTAAGTTTTATTCGAAATGTAAATAAAATTAAACGCAATAAAAGATTCTCAATACAGGCATCATGATAGACTGTAACAAATGTCAATACGAACAGCTGTTACACAATTATTGAAAATATTCCATCAAAATGAAAAGCAAATTCACAACTGATCAATTTTAACCCGTCTTCTAATTAACTGAGCTGATCCTGTGTAAAGCAAAAATCATGAACTTGTTTTTCAGCTAACCCCATAAAACAATGGGAATCATTAACAGATCTCGTAAACAAGCTTTGTCGGTTTTTGATGTGAATAAAAGTAATGTTTCTTCAACGACTGAATCGATTTGCTGAATTCCATATATATCTGGCTCATAACAAAGATCAACAGGTTCTTCCTCCCAAGGATCTAAATATAATGCAAGCTCTTTTTCGTCTGTTATTTGAAGCGTTCAATCTCCTGTTCTTTGATTTTTTTCTCTGCTCCTTTCTCTTTCTGGCCTCAGAAGTTTTAGATTTTGAACCAATGTGGTAAGCACCCCGGTACTTAGCAAATGCTAAATGTCTAAATCTTCAATCAAGCGATCAACATCCTTCTCGATACTAGATGTTACATACTAACGTTTGTCATTATTGAAGCTGTGATGGCAGCTCAGTCCAGTTTTGCGTTTACCAGTGTGGTGGGAGGGGAGGGGGTGCGACGTTATTTTTAATCTAACAGGGGTACTGTCTAAGTTTTTGCTAGATAACTCTAGTTTTTCAGCCCCCCCCCCCCCCCCCCGCCCCCCCCTCCTGATAATTATTGCACAGTCCCTAAAGAGACCTGATCAGCCAAAATATAGCTGTCTGGCTCACGGCTACAAAACTGCTCTGTTGTGTCGTGTTGTCACTTGCTGTACGTCAAAAGTTAATTTTCATGTGTGGTACGATCAGACAATTGTATATAAGAATGTTATGTTATATTATTATAGTATTAAATTACAATGTATATGAGAGAGTATACAAAGGAAAAAACGAATTTACAGTATGATGCAATCCCATCTTGATAGTGACAGTTTCTAAAAGCTTGCTTTGTTTTTGTTTTTCATTTCACACCAGTTGATGTTAATCCATGATTGTTTGTTTGCTCTTTTGGTTTGTTTTTGTTTTTGTTTTTAATTTACCCTATTCTCATGTGTATGAATGCATAATTATGAAAGACAAAGAAAAAGTTACCCCATTGTCCTTAGATACTGCTTACAAACAAGGGCTGACGCTCTAATCTTATTTCTCTTGCTTTTTCCTTTCCCACCCCTCTCCCCTCCTTACCTATGCAGCATCACAGTTTCCTATGAAGTTTATATTGTATTTCATACAAAGCGCTTACCGGCGTGACGTCCGCGTGACGTCTCGTCGGCCATATTAGTGCACCCAAAACAATAGGAAGCTTTTGCATCGACGACTGAAAACGAAGGCAGCGTTTTATCAACTTTTTCGTATTTAGACTGGAAATCAAATCTCAAATTTAGGTGAATTATGTGGGGCGGCACCCAAGTTTAAAATTACGAAAAAAAGAAAATTCGTCGGCACTTGTTTACGTCCCCCATAAATCGTCGTA